>NC_061524.1:23756250-24115000 GCF_022379125.1 Scophthalmus maximus | reverse complement strand
TTTTAGTTTTTTTAAATCAGTTTCCATTAATTGTCTCTGTCGAGTGATTATTACCACACAGGGAAAGTCAGGCGAGGTAGGATTATTCCAACGTTATTCCTTCAACTGTAAGGCTGCGCTCAATAATCAGTAGGCGTGACGGTTATTATCTTTAATAGGAATGTTCAGTGTATTAAAATGTTGGGGCAATCTTACACATGAGCTTCATTATTCCCCTGAAGCCCAGGTTTACATTCAGATTGTTTGACTCGTCTGACCAACAGCCAACACAGACACATTGAGTTTACTGTAATGGAAAACCGAGACTAGAAAATATTAACACCTCGGGAGCTAGTACCAGAGAATTTTAAGGGGGATTTTTCCTTAACAAATGGACTCAAACAGTTAATCAATAATCAGAATTATTGCTGATATATTTTCTGTGTAAAGAGCCATTTAATCTCTTGAATACTCATTGGCTCTGGGTGCCCGGGGTAATAGTGCGGATCAATGGTATGGCAGCGGTTTAAGATCGTGAAAGGAAAAACAAAACTATCCTCTACTGGGCTCTCCAGCTGGAGCTCACTGTTGTTTTATGACTTGTGTGACCAGTTGGTTGCCATGTGATGGTGGACAAAGCCTTTCAGCAAATGTAAAGAGTGAGTTTACCAGGGGGGATGTTTGCCCCACAAAGATCATATATATATATATATATATATATATATATATATATATATATATATATATATATATATATCATGCAGCCTTAACTGACCTTCTTTAAAGTTAGAGTTGCGGTTTTTCACAGTACACTCAGACACTAGCAAGAAGAAATGCAAAACAACATTCTCACTGACGTGAGCGCTATGTCCTTAAATAATCCGTCACATGGTTGAAACAATACTGTAGTTAAATGATTTGGACGGCAAATTTCTCGTCCACCCATAACCGTCTGGTAGCTTACCTAAACGTTTTGTTCAGTTGGACGCCTATGGGAGGCACACTTTCCCAGCAGCCCTAGTCAGCTGACTGAGTTACTGTAGCTAGTCGTTTCCTCCCTCACCCTCTTTCCTCTCGCAACAGTTGACATTTTACAGACTGTAATTTTAGCTCATCATCTGTGACAGACACAATCCTTGGCAGTTGGACAGATTATCTACCTGGCGCAGGAAAGATGCTGGACACACTAAAAACCTGTTTTCTCTTGCCATGAATTTATTTCCTCTGTGGCCCCAGGCAGAACAACTTATACCAGCCTTCATGAACTCCTTCAGGTTAAACTGTACTAACAGAATACTGTTTAATGCTGACTAACCTTTAAAGACTCACTATAGACCTGCTGTTAAAGATCATAGTTATACTGGTACTCTCTCCACTCGAATAGATTATCTGTTGTAGTCCTGAAATTTAAGATAACCACGTAACAACTCTTGTATAGTTTCACCCCCTCTATAGTTTCATTTCTCTTTTGTGGTAGATTTTTCTTTTCTTTTTTTCTGTTAATTAAGTTTAGGCGCACCACAAAAATGCCATCTGTGTGTTTTCCAGTTATACGTTTGCACATGCAAACCAAATATCTTGGCTACAGAAATCCAAATGTGCTACTTTGGAGTATTTGAATATTAACTGAGATTGCGAGTTGTACCAACACCTTATGGATTCTTATCACTGTCGTCCATGTGGACAGGTAATGCCTTCCAACACAATAGATGGATAACACAAGTAGCAAGTCTGTAAAATAAAAAAAATGATATGATTTTATATAATTTATTGAGGTGTATACACCAGCGTCTGATGCTCATATCAAGACTGTTGTCCAAAAATTAAAATTGGCTGATAAATTTGTCATCAGGTTTATTTATTTTTCCAAATATTGGTATTGGCCTAAAACATGAAGTGTTGGTCAGGCTGTGCAGGGGATAAACTGTATTGAGAATCCCCTCATTCATTACTGACGATGACATGCACAACAGTAATTGTAATCATGTTGTAGCAGCAAGAAACCAAACTTAACTTTACCAGTGCAGATTGTTCGGACTTGCAGCTTTTAAAGATTTGGCTGCTCTGACTGGCAGACAGAAAAACATGAATGCTTTTATGATAGTAGTGTATGCAGACAATATTTACTAACCAGTTTTCTCATGTTCCAGTCATGAGTCCAAGTGGTGAACACAGCTTTGACATAGCATCACCTTTTGAGTATATATGGCAAATTTAACAGTTGAGGTTTTTTTCCACACACCCAGCAGTTACTCAACAGAGTAATCACTCTTTTAATTCAGTTTTTGGTTGCTACCAAATCTTAGGAAATATCTGGTTCGTGAGGTTCCATCATGTTCATCGGCTAGTCACCGAGTGTGTCTGTCTGCTGTTTGGTGCTGAGTTTGTAATGTACACTGGGTTCTTGCGAGTCTGTTTGGGCTCAACACAACACTGTAACGTGTTACGGGTCAAACGGCTAAACAGTGAGCTGTATTAGTACAACCAAACCCTTTATTATGTTATTATGACTATATTGGCTTATATGTTTATATAGGCCAATATATATATAACATTTTCCACAGGATCTCAAAAAAGAGACTGACAATGTACAAATAATTGAATTAAAAGCCCATGTAGTTTACATTTTTAGTTTTTTGCACTACCTCTAACATTTCATCTGCGCCACTGCAATGCATAAGCACGCATGCAGACAAACTTGTGCATAGCAGGACCTCATTTACAGGATCTCTAAACTCTACAAAGACGCCTCTCACTGCCGCAAGACAATCGCTGTTTGTGTAGCGTCGAGATGGTCGCCTCTGTCAGAGTTGCTCCTTTTCTCGTGTCTGTGTGTCAAACGGGATGACTGGGAGAGATGCAGGGACTGACTGAGACGCTCGCAGCCCAGAGTCCATGCACAACAACCAGGCCCGTTGTCCCCGGTTTGCCTCCGTCCACCCACACAGGGCTCATAACGTCGTGGAGAAAGAGCGTCTTTATCTCTGCTTTCCAAAGACTCATCTCACTCACATTTTTTAGGCTCTGTCCAAAACGGCCGCGGCTTAAACAGGCCAATGTGACAATATACCCACAGAAATTGCGGCTGTGCCTCCCGAGTCCGACACCGGGTTCCACATTGTTTAGAGTATGTACTATTTGAGCTGTAGGTTTTTGGGGATGGGTCAGACCTCAGCAGGTTAAATGCTGCTTCTTCTCGACTGTGCAGCTCCTGCGGGTGTTTGTGTCGTTCTTTGTATTGAACATGGCTGACCTAAGTGGCTTTTTTTTTTTATACCATGCTCCAGTGGGTGCTCAGCTGAGGCGGGAGGGTAGTGATAGAGGGGGCTGGCCAGAGGCTCGCCAAATCAGACGCAAGAGCAGTTGGGAGGAGGTGGCACAGAAAGCGAGAGGAGAGTCCTGCAAGGGAAGAGAACAAGCCAGGGTGGGTGGAGGACACGGAAGACCGAGTGACAGAGCATGTGTTTCTGAAAAAAAAGAGGGACTCGGAAAGAGCCAACGATAAAGAGAGAGAGAGCCAACGATAAAGAGAGAGAGAGTGGGTGAGGCACAAATAAAAGGATAAAGGCGGGGTTGTGGTTTGTGTCACATGATCCCCTTGCAGGCTGCAGCCTAGTGAGCTCCAGGTGGCAAAGAGAAAGCACAGATACAGTAGATACAGAGAGGAAGAGAAAGAGGGAGCGGGGCACACTCGCAGCTCTCTCCACAAAGACAACAGAGAACCCTCATTTACCCCCACCCCATCTCTCTTTGCACTCCTTTCTCTCTGTCCTTCAGGACTTCTTCCCGGTTCCCGCTCGCCCCTTGCTCTCCTCCACTCCTGGCCCCAGCAGGCCGGGGAATGTCCCGGCAGCGAGATGCCTTACGTGGACCGTCAGAACCGCATCTGTGGCTTCCTGGACATCGAGGAGAATGAGAGCAGTGGCAAGTTCCTGCGACGTTACTTCATATTGGACACACAGCAGGGAAGCCTGGTGTGGTTTATGGACAACCCGCAGGTAATTGCACAGGGCTGGCGTTAGCTTAGCTCTTAGCTGTGTTCTTGGGGGGGGGAAGAAATCCTGCAGGTAACTTCACAGACAAACGTTTAATTTGATGATTTGACGATTTACGGGCAACTGCATGCCAGTTGACGTTGGTTATCAATGTGGACGGTCGGCTCTCGGGCTAACTGCAGGCCACTTTTAGTTGGGCTGTCATTCATTCATCACCAGCACAAAAGCGGTCTGGCAGGTTGTTACTCTGCCAGACCGCCGTACAGAAAGGTGGGGGGAACTGGTATGATGTAATCCTAGTTGACAGCAATTTGGAAGCACATGTTACAGGAGTAGGTCAGTGCTAACAGTTTGTCTGTGCTCCAGTTATCAGCAAATGTTGCTGGAAATGGGTTAGAATGAGATAACAATTTCTCCTGGCAAAGGACAAAAAAAATATTTGACCTCAAAGTCATGTTAGCATTCAGGTGGCCCTAACATCCCAAACAGCTAATCCCTTACTCATAGTTTTCAGGTGATTTGCTGAACTTGTTGTTGATTTCTGATGTGCCTGTTCCCTTTAGCATTTCTGTCACTTAACTAATTGCAGACACTTTTCCAGCATCTGGCTAACATTGTTACTGGTCAGCGTGTCAGTGCTGGTAACAGATGAAGCAAGGATGAAAGCTGTGATGAACAAAACTGTCACTAAGTTTAAAAAATGTCCTTGTCTGAATAAAAATGATTGATTTTGATGTATATAAATATGTGACTAGTGTTCTAGTCGTGTGGATTTGTCCATGTAGTGCTTAATAATATTTGCAGGGATCATGGGGGTCAACACTTTCTTCCCTGTGACCCTTGGTCCATAGTTGTTTTAGTGTTACTCTCCTCTTGGTTTGTTCATCTTGTTAGCTTGCAACTGCTGTATTTGTAAGTGCGCTGTTACACGGAGTATCCATAAATGATGTAGTGCAGGGTGAATTTTAAATAATTCAGGGAGTCCCCTTTCCTTTTATAGACTGAAAAAGGTGAAAATTTAATGATGTTAAATCTGGATCCCCTAGTTTCAGAAACACAGCAATACAGTGAAATGAACTATCATGGAATGCAGCCAACGCATTCTGTGCTTACTCCATAACAGTGAGGTGCTTTTCAGAATCGGCACATCGTCCTCTGCCTCATTAGAGTACCAAATTATTAGTTTCCTTCTTTTGCGTAAATTGTTCTTTTTCATCCCACAGAACCTGCCTGTTGGTGCCGACTGCGTCGGTTCCCTCAAGCTCACCTACATCTCTAAGGTAAACAAATATTACCATGATAAGATCATTTATAAATATAATTCATTTTCAGTATTTGGTTGAACTGCGACGCTAACAATTGTGACCTTTTATCGTCCCGTAGGTCAGCGATGCCACCAAGCTGAGGCCTAAGGCAGAATTCTGCTTTGGTAAGAAAATGCTGATCAGCACAATCTTAGCTCTCTGTTTTAATTTTATTTTTTAAATACTTTTTTTTGTTAAGTGTAGCAACAGTGCCATACAAATTATAGATCTATCTAGAAAAATGTCCCTAACCTCTTCCAGTTTAAATTATTTTTTCTATACTGACCAGGATGGCAGCCGTATACTGGTTTCACAGTATACCATGGTATGAAATCTGTTGGTTAACATACAGTACCATGTACATCACTGGTGTTGCAAATGGAGAATCTCGTTCAGACTCAACTGGCGCCACACAAACGCATCCCATGGCGAAAACGACGTGAAACTGATAACACCAATCACTAGCCTCTGAAAAAGAAATAGAAACCGTCAATGTGGGATTACTTTAGATATCCCAAACACGAACGTAAAGTAATCCCCCAGGACCAGAATCAGTTTTATTGTTGGGTAAGTAACAGGTTAAATACGAGGAATTTGTTTGGTTTTATTAAGGTGCATGTAGCAGTCAACATATATACACAGAATTAGAAAGAGAATATACAATAAAATAGAATAAAATAAGTAGGTAAATAATAAAATTCACACTATTTACAATAAATTTACAATAAATATTGGGGTCACAGATGGCTAAATGTGTGTGTGGTGGATTACGTTAATATGACGTGTAATGTCCATGGGAAAGGAAGGGAGGTGTCAGTGGGGGTCCCGGGCCTTGTTGATGAGGCTGACGGCAGAAGGGAAGAAACTGTCTTCGTGACGGGAGGTTTTGGTCTTGACAGACCTCAACCTCTTGCCGGAGGGGAGCATTTCAAAAAGTTTGTGTCCGGGGTGGGAGTGGTCTACTACGATCTTTCCTGCACGCTTCAGAGTTCTGGAGGCGTGCAGGTCCTGGAGGGACGGCAGGTTGCAGCCAATCACCTTCTCGACACAGCGGATGGTACGCTGCACTCTGCTTTTGTCCTTTGTAGTAGCTGCAGCGTACCAGATAGTGATGGAGGAGGACGGATATCCAGTTGGCAAAAAATGTAGATGCGGTAGTTAACAAAGGCGGAAACGCATAAAACATGTCATACACCATCCCTCTGTGCAGATCAAAGTATGTGTCCTGTTTATATTTTTAATCTCTAATGACATAAACACGTGAGCGTTTAAACGTCTATCATAAAATGCTATATCAAAATAATTGTCCACATCCCAGCTCAATCTGTGTTGTGTCTGTCCAGTAACCTCTGATTTACAAACACACACTGACCGCGATCTTGCCCTATTAAGAGAAGTTTGTAAGATACAGACAGGATTTGCTGGGCAGAGCTAGCACCTACAGAAAATTAGCAACTCTGTGGTAATAATCTAGAGCATTTTCTGAATTTTTACAAAATCCAATAGACAAACAAAGTAGTTCAAATGAGCTCCACCTCAACCAACTACAACAGTACAGTTTCTTTGTAATATTAATTCATGTGTAATAAAAGTCTAGTAAACAGTCTCACGGGGAACTGTAACTGTACTTTTTAATACTTGTAATACAACAACTTTGGTATTTTATGAGACAGCAATCATACTGTGAAATCGTCATAAACCGCAACGCTTCGCAAACACGAACCGTGATGGTGCGACTGATCACATGTTGACTGATCTGACTGCACCTACTGAGATATAACCTGAGAGATGCTGTGCTTGTCTCTGTCTCTCCGCCACTGACCTGGCAGCTTTGTTCAACGCTGTCTGTTTTGCCAACACATAAAGATGGAGGAGGATGCAGCAGCTGATGACCTGAGCGTGTGTTCGTTTGGTCGAACTATTTTTGGTGTTGTTTTGTTTGTGCCTTTCGGATTTCATCAGCTTGTGTTGGCAACACACTTTTAGGTCTAATAAATTCAGGGCCGGAGCAATTAGACATTTCTCCCAACATTTCTGTCTTCAATATTGTACGGCAGACACGCTGCTCTGCCGTTCCTATTATTATTAATATTACAAGAGGGAGAGCGCGTCTGGTGAAAGGAGAGCGTGTGGTGTTTTGCATTGTTAATCGTGAACAACTTTATTTAGTTGAATGCACTCTTACCCCAAAGAGCATTTGAAAAGCCTTTCAAAGTTTAAACCTTCACTGTTAACTGTTTCATCTTCTTTATCCATCATACTGCTGCATCACTAGCTTTTCAGACACATTACCTCTACCAACTTCTAATATCCATCACTGCTCTCTGCCATTGCCTGAAATGATTTAGTCCCTTCTGTGCCTGTGGCAGGTCTGTATTCCCTGGTGCTCCTGTAGAAATAGTACAGGAAGTTGTTAATTAAAAAATCGCTTTACATCACCAAGTATTTATCAATTAAGATTAGATAAATTCAACCTTGAATAAATACAGTGATGCAAACTATGTTTATGAGAAAGATGCGTCATGAAACATGCTTATTACTTAATAATAATTTAAAACTGATTCTTGGTTGACATCACACAGATCAAAAATTAACCGCGTATCGTGAGTTACTCAAATCTGAATGTAATT
Source organism: Scophthalmus maximus (assembly GCF_022379125.1). Lineage (NCBI taxonomy): Eukaryota > Metazoa > Chordata > Actinopteri > Pleuronectiformes > Scophthalmidae > Scophthalmus > Scophthalmus maximus. The sequence goes on along the minus strand of NC_061524.1, from coordinate 24,107,092 downwards.
GTTTTGATTGAAAGGCTCTTGGTATTATGGACCACAACAACCAGAGTGACACCGTGACAAAAAATTAACTTTAACCCATTTTTAGGAACCCTGACCCCTCTGTTGCCATGAAAACACACAAGCATCAATAAAGGAATCAAGGAGCTCTGACTACATGTAAAGGATAAGGTGATCTTGGTTAAGTACAAATTAGTTATATTCTACCAGGGGGTCATTTAAAACGCTTAGAAGAAGGAAATGAAAAATGTTTAATCCATTTCAGGTTATTTAGGAGTAAACCCCCATTCCCTGGTATTATTAGCCCCTCTCCTCCTCATCCATCTACTTCAGGTGCGAGTGTGTGTGTTAGGTTGACCGGTGGAAGAATGTGCGCAACAAGATGGCTAGCGGCAACATCTGCGAGATTCAGCCATATAACTTTCACAAACTGCTAATGCTAACACTAACTGTCTGCTGACACACCTGCCGTCCTCTCGTAGATGCGCTGCCTCTGCTGCACTGGAAGTTTCCGGTTTCTTTGCCTACATTTGCATATTCAACGGCGAATATGATGTTCTCTGTATTTGTGATGTACTTAATATAACTTGTATCTTGCATTTTGCTCAGATACTAGCACCAATAGTCAATGTCAGACATTTTAGAGGACAGAAACAGAAGAAAAACACTTTTTTGAGTGAAGGGGGACTTTAATGGCTCTCACTTTTTACAGTAACAAAGTAGAGACTTGACTCCTGTCTGTGATTGATGTACAGTGATGAGGGAGATGATCAAATGTGCTGCCTTTGTCAGTAGCACACATTATTTTAATGTGTAACCACTAGTCAGATTTGATAACGCCCTGCCAGATTTGTCATCCTAGTGCCCAAGAGACCGTGACACTTCTACTGAAACCAAGCAGTTTACCGCCCCCAAAAGTACAGTGGACACATTAGAAAGTTCATTCTGTCTGACTCATTCATACTGGTCACCTGAATGAGACCAGACAGAAAGAAGTGGGACGAAGGAGTTGGACTTAACGCTCAAGTTCACAGGGTTGTGAACATTTGTGAGAACGTTGATTATTTGGTCATTCATAGCCATGTGTTTTTCATTCCCTGACCTGGTGGGTGGGTAGGGGCTGGCAGACTGAGGCAGCTGGGTCATCATCAACATGCTGCTGTCAGGGTGTGGGGGAGTCGCTTGGCTCAATTGTCTTTCCACCTCCAGAGAAATCTGTGGCAGATGAATACAAGAAAAGCCAAATACGTAGTCAGTCAATGACAGTTCAAAGTACATCTGTCTATGTGTAGCGTTACACGCAAGTGATTCATATTCAATGAAAGGTATTATTTATTGTAGAGTGTAATGTAGTCTGACTCTGACCAAAGAGGCCTGAATGTACAGTACTTTCACTCATTCTGTTGTTCCCACGTTTGTTTTTTATGATCTGTTAGTCATCAATGCGGGGATGAGGAAGTTCTTCCTGCAGGCCAATGATCAGCAGGACCTCGTGGACTGGGTCAACGCTCTCAATAAAGCCACCAAAATCACCGTGAGACACACACACACACACACACACACACACACACACACACACACACACACACACACACACACACACTGTGCACAGAAAAACTGAAGACATACGGTTCACCCCTGATTCATCTGTTCTTCTTGGCTCATGTTTTATCGCTTGGACTTTTATTTCTTCCTCCGCTGGAGATATGAATGAGTGGACTGTCAAAAGACTGGACACAGTGAGTCAGAGTATGACTAACAGGATGCTGTATTGTTGTATGTAGTACTTGGCAAGAAAGATTGTATCCATTGTTACCATCCAGAAAGGAAATGGATATAAAACTAATCATTTTTTTTCTTTGTTCGTCCCCCCCCCCCAATTCTACCGGCACCTCACCTGCAGCTTCTGTTTAATATAGTTTTCCATTTATTCTCAAGTCTGGGTGTTTGTGTCTACTGAAGGTGCCAAAGTCATTGGATGGCCAGCAGAATTCAGAGAACCTGAAGACTTTGCCAGATGTGGCAGCGCCAAAGAAACAAGTCTCCTATAAGACGGAGATCATAGGTGGAGTTCCCATCGTCACCCAGACACAGGTAACGTGACCCACATGTTTATAATGTACAGCCTTCATCTACATTCATGCCATGCACATACTGCATGTCATTATAGAACCCCTCCAGTCACATTTGAAAGTATATAAAAATAATCTGCTATGCCTAAAATTAGTTTAACGTTGTTTACCTCAAAAAATGTTTAAAAAGACTGGGAAACCATCCACTCTCTCCCCCTCATTGAAGAATTCTGAGACTATGAATATTCATGGCATGCAAAAAACAGCGCAGGCAGCTGTGGTGGGCGGGGCCCATCACAGCTGCCTGCGCTATGTTGACTGGTGGAAGAATGTGCACAACAAGATGGCTAGCGGCAACATCTGCGAGATTCTAACGCTAACTGTCTGCTGACAAACCTGCCGTCCTCTCATGATTCGCTGCCTCTGCTGCACTGGAAGTTTCCGGTTTCTTTGCCTACATTTGCATATTCGACAGCGATTGGTTTTTCTGTATTTGTGACATACCAAATGTAGATTGTCAGGATTCGTTTCAATTGTAAATTGCGGAGAAGTGTACAGAAATCTCCTACTCCAGGAGAGGAATGCGAAAATTTGCTCAGATACTAGTCCCTATAGTCAATGTCAGACATTTTAGAGGACAGAAACAGAAGAAAAACAGATAGTAGAGATTTATTCAACACAACGTAGCAAACGTGGAGACTTACATGGAGATATGGTCCACCTCATGTAACTATATTTAACTCATTCAAATATTATATTATTTTTTATTTTTATTTGTTTGTATGAGTTGAATATCATCGGTTCTTTGATGCAGGTGATTATACATATATGAACACATATTTATGGACAATATATTCAATTTCAGTGAATAAGTTATTCTAAATGTTACACACTGTAGCTTTAAGTTACATTTTGAAACATACAGAGAAACACACAGTCTGCTGGTGACAATAAGTTTGTTGTTAAAAAATAAAGTGGGCGGAACAGAAAAAAGAGTTATGATGGTCATTTTTCACTATTTAAGCGACAGTTAGAAAAGATAACTGACAGATTAATCAATAATGGCTACAGCTGTAGAAACAATTACTGTAAGCAGTATTTGCTTACATTATACAGTCCACTCAGGAATGTTTGTCTTATTAAGGGCGGCTGTGGCTCAGGTGGTAGAGAGAATGATAGAAAAAGCTGTGGATAGAAGTGCTGTATGAATGTGAATGTGACTTGTACTTTAAAGGTGGTTGATAACCATTAATTGATTGAAATGTAAATTGTAAAACACCCTGTAGTCAAAATGTTTGATGTTTTGTGGTCATACGTTAGCCCCCAGCCTGTGGAAAAGCTGTATTTCTGAGTTGTTGGAGTTTATAACTACAATATTTTGGTCGTCCTTCACCCTCCAGCATGATGGTGGCGACGGTGCAGACAGAGCGGAGCGGGACGCCTTGCATCGCTCTCACAGCCAACTGCCATACTTCCTGAGCAGGCCGAGTCAGGAGCACACCGTCATTAAGTCGGGCTACTGTGTCAAGCAAGGAGCTGTGGTGAGGACCTGTTACTCTGACTGTTTGCCTTCCACAGGAAATCAAATCTGTTTCAAACTAGGCTGCATGAAGCGCAACAACGAGGCTCACCGTGGACATGCAATACCGTTTATTATTAATGGCACAGTGACAAATAAAAAAGATACACAAAGATAAATATCCCCCATGTGAGGCCTTATGAATTGAAGAATGTGAGATGATGAGACTTTAGCTTGATCAGGGTGAAGGAAATGCTTCTTTTAAAAATCTATACTTTGTGAAATGTATAGGATCTAGAAAAAAGTTGCGCTTCCATCGTTTGAACAAACTGGCAACTGTGGCAGAACCAGTGCTGAAAGAAAATGATAAACCCTTTTCCCCCCAGATGAGGAACTGGAAACGGAGATATTTCCTACTGGAAGAAAACTCGATGAGCTACTTCAAGTCTGATTTGGTAATTATCTTTGGTTAAGTTATGTGAAGCCTCTGAAGAATGTTTTTATTGATGGTGCATGTGCGTTGGGTTCACCCCCACAGAGGCAGTGACAACAAACACCTCTAACGTGTTTTATCTGCCGTGTGTGGAATTCAATGCCCTCATTTCACATGTCCCATCATGCCCTGTTCCCTTGTTGGCTTCGCACACACACACACACACACTGTCCTCAGGACAACACTGCATGTCCCATTCCCCTTACTCGGCAGGGTCGGCCCTTATTTGACAGCTTTATCTGTCTGTTTGGCTATCAACAGGCCCCAAGGACACAGACTCTCTGTCTGCTGGATGAATGGCCAGGTCAAGACAGTTTCAACCATCAGGGTTTTCACTTTGTGGTCTGCTGCTTCGAGCAGAGTTCAGCTCAGTTTTTGAGCCACTACATTAGTCAAGTCAAGCTTATTTACATATTATAAAACATTTCATGTCAAAAACTCAACCAGCTTCAAGATAAAAAGCAAAAATACTTGATAAATACATGACATTATTTAACATGAGATGAAGATATATCAAATATGAGTATATTACTGATATAAGCACATGAAATGAACATAAAGGAACATTTTAAATAGACATTAAAAAAAGGTATTTGTGATATTTAATTCTGTGTAGTTCAGTTGCTAAGTCTCGGCTCCTCCCTTTAGGAGAAGGAGCCTCTGAGAATGATACCACTGAAGGAAGTTCACAAAGTCCAGGAGTGCAAACAGAGGTATTTCACGCGTCCCAGCATTTTCCCATCTTTTGTCCGAGGGGACGGTGTTTACTTGTTCTGATTTGGATGAGGATAAACCGTACATGAGATGGATGTGATGACCTGACTTGTTTTCCCACTTTTGTTACAGTGACATTATGATGAGGGACAACCTGTTTGAAGTCGTCACCACATCAAGGACCTTTTACATACAGGTTGATTTGTTTTTTCTACGATAAAAAACGGATGTACTGTTGATTCTAGTTTACACACTGGGACATTCCATTTGTTACTGTACTTCAGTGTTTATTAATTCTGTACTCTCACTCTCACCGTCATTTCCTCCCTCTGTGTCTCCACCAGGCGGACAGTCCGGAGGAGATGCACAGCTGGATCAAGGCGGTCTCAGGGGCCATCGTGGCCCAGCGGGGTCCCGGGAGGTCTGCTGCTACAGTATGTACTTCACAGCTCTGTCGGGACAGTGACCACAGGGCCGTGCAGCCTGTTCTGCCTTTTCCCACCATCCAATGACAAAATGCAAATGTTTTTTCAAAGGTACTGTTTTGTCCATGTTACGTCTTTATTAGACACTCGGCAGTGGATAGATGACAAGAAATAAGAAAGAGAGAGAGGTCTGTATAAAGCTGGTACCATAACCCCTGAGCCACCAGGGTGACCCTAATATTGATTTTTTTATTAATTATTAGAGCAGGTCATTAAATAACCAATCTGTCACCCCCACTTTTTCTTGTTCAGCATCCAGGACTACCTGAGAACTTAAGAACAGTTAATAATAAATCGTTAGGTCATCAGGCTACATGTTAAAGAGACGGGCGGGGAGGAAACGCTGCTTCCTTCTGGTTAGACTGGACTCATTCTCAACACGTCTGCGCTGGCAGTCTCTCTCTACTGTTCCCTCAATCCTGCCTCCCGTGTCTCCTCTTTTTTCTCTCGCTCGTTTCTTTCTCACCTCCTTTCCCATCCTTTTTCTTTCTTTCTTTGTCACATTCTCTCCACCTCCCCCTCTCCCTGTGGGCACATGGCCCATCTGCTCTAATCGTGCATTGCACTGTGTTGTTGCAGATGCGGCAGGCCAGACGGCTGTCGAACCCCTGTATACAGAGGTATACGTCCCGAATCGGGGAGTGCAGCAGCACGTATGTCAGCTCGTCTAAATTCCCCCTTTAAACTATAAGTTCACCTTTTTGAATACTGTTTTTCCACTCACTGGCTGGCCCTTTGTGGTTGTAGACATGAGGATCAAATCTGATGGCACATCTGATGCTTTTATTTTGTTTTCGCCAGCCACACGCTTTATATGGCTTTGATAACCCAACAAGCGCTTCTCCCTTCACACCCTTGTCCTCGATGCTTCTCTTATCCACTGCTCTTCCTCCTTTTGCTTTTCTTTTCCCTTTGCCAAACTCTCACTTGAAGCTCAGCTCAAAGTGAAGTCCAACTGCATCCAGACAGTTTCCACCTCGTGTCAGAGACTCTGGGGCTCATGGTTTGCTTGATCTGTCTTCTCTTGCATCTCAAGCATGGCGACTCAAATCAAGCACACACCTCAAGTCTTTCAAATGCTCAAATATGATATTGTTGCCCTAGTAGAATGATTAGAAAACGGGCAGCACAAATCAAGCGATCTGATCGGCTATAACGTCGAATCAGTTTGCACAGCTCCGTATCACTCCGCGACTGAGGAGGTTAGGACATTAGTAGACGTGAGTAGCGACGGAGTGAAGTTGAGGAAACTTACGCAAGCTCTGAGTACACGGTGAGGTTGAATGGTTGTAGTTTTGACTTGGGCTGCGGCCCACTGTAACCTGTGAACTTAAATTGACGGCGAACCCAGGTACTGTCTCGTAGCCTTCTTTCTGAGAAACGCTACAGTGTGTTGCATAGCAACCGACGTGCACTGTGCAGGCAGCCAGGAGGGACTACTTTTTTGTTTTCGTTAAAAAAATGCTTATTTTTTTGACAGAAAAAAAAAAAGAATTGCAGTGTGTGTCTATTACTTTAATTTCACCAAACTTGTAACCGTTTTATAAAAGCAAAAGCTTGCTTCAGGCCGTCATGGCCCTTAACTGTGGCATAATGAGCGTATACCACGACTTGTCGTGAGCTATTGCTTAAAGGGATATTTCAGTGATTTTGAAGTGGGGTTGTATGAGTTACTTATGCATTGTTAATATGTTGCCTTATGGAGATGGTGAGACAGCAAAGTAATTTTACGGAATTTGGAGGAGAAGTGGAAGTAGCGAAGCAGAGCTCTACAGTTGCAGAGGGGACCACCAAAAAAACTATTTTTCGCCACATTTTTAAGAGTTACCTAAAAACAAATATACATTCATTGTACGCTAAAGGATGTATTCTTTCCACTGCTTCAGTTTGCCGCCAGACAGCTGTTTAAGTTTGCACTTTTTTTTCATGCATACTTCAGCGCAGTAATACATGGCAAAAATAAAAAAAATGAAAGAAAGGGCAAAAATAAACGGCGGTCTGGCGGCTGACCCTAACCTTAACCCTACAGTTGGACCATATAATAATTAATAATAATAATAATAATAATAATAATAATAATAATAATAATATTTTGAATTTATAAAGCGCTTTTCAAGTACCCTAAGCGCTCGAATATAAGTATTCCGCAAACCTGCAGCCACCGCCCCCCACCCTCCCTCCCTCCCTCATGGCTTCACTTGCACAGCTTTCATGTGTCTGTTATCGATGACGATCGTATTCAGTTGACGAACAATCCATGCGCAGACACACACACTCGCTGCTTGAACTACCTGACCGAGTGACCTGTGAATACCTCGGGCCTGTTACTGTTTCTGTTGACTACTGGGTACGTGTGTCCTTCACACCTTTCTGTTTCTCTTCCCTTCATGCTCCGTCGTCTCTGCAGTCTGCTGCAGCTGTGTACCTGTCTTAGATGTGTGACATCCTGCCTGTCTCTCCTCCTCCCTCCTGTTCGCTGCCTGTATGTTTTTATTTTATTTTCCTCTCTTTGATCATACACCCAATAATATACTCACTTCCATGTTGACCTCCTGTTACCTTTTTGTGTGCCAAGTGTTAAACATTTAACCATTTTTGAAATGACAACTCACCAGGGCTGAACCCACATGTCCAGACTTACAGACTGGCGTGGTGAGAGTTTATCATCGTGCCTGTATTATGTGATTCTATCAGTTAATCCGTGGAATTTTCCTTCAATGAGTATCTGTAAATTATTCCGACGGCCCTTAAAGTTCAGCATGAGTCTGATTCTGGACCTTTGGATTCAGCTCACGTGTGACTCACCCTAGGATACATGTCAGTGTAAGGAAACTGATTTTTAAACCAAAAAAAATTCACTGAGCCCAGGACGTCACTCACTGTCTCTGTGGCATCATGTGGGAGATATTTGTATCATTGTCTCTAACCCACATTTCACCAATTGCTCGATGGCTACTCCCCCTCGTGTCTCCACAACCTCTGGTGTGTATTTTTCCTTCTCCCCATGCTTCTGCTTTGTGTTTCAGAGACTGAAATCTGACAGTGAAAATCTATGAAATAATGAGCGACAACCCTCCACTGCTTCATCTGACTCTCTGCTCTTCCACTGCAACCTGTTGAGACTACCAAAACTAAAACCTACTGACACCACTACCACTCTTCCTGCCACTTCCACACCTTCTACTACTTCTACTTCTTCTGCTACTACAACCACCACTTTCTAGCAATGCTACATTATCCAGCACCTTCATCCTTCAAGCTGATTCCAAGTCTGTAACTCACTTTGGCTCCTCTCAAATTACCCATATTTTTCACAGTTTCACTTTTGCTGCTAACTGCCACTCGCCTAGTCTCCCTCACTCTCGCTCTCTCTGTCTCCTCTGTTGTTTCTGCTGCAGGAACTCGGCAGCCGCTCCACTTTCTACCGTAGCCCCGCGGGCCCCCCCGTCCCTCGCTCGCCCATATCTGCCATGCCACCATGCTACCCAGAGTGGGGGGCTGCTGTCACGTGCGGCGCACGCCCGCAGCCTGGCCTGGGACAGCGAGCACTTCATGAGCCTGCTGCCACGGCCCAGTCACAGCCGCACGCCTGCACGCCTGTCCCTGCAGGAGACGCGTCTGGCAAAGTGACCACCTTCTCCGACTCGGAGGAGTCACCGTGGCGACGGCGGAGCAGCTTTGAGCCCCACATGCCTGAGCCTGAACCTGTGGACTTGGATGATGCTGACCTGCCAGTGAGCGAGGTCTGAGCTGTTGGACTGGACATTAACACTTGTACCTGGATATTGACAGAGATGGATGAAGAGGAAACCGTGCAAAACAGGTGCGGAAATATAAAGGGCAGACAATGATTTTCCAACTGAATCTTCCGACATCACAAACTCATCTTTCGAGCTCCTCCGTCAGTGTGCACGAGAAACACGTCGGGTCACCACTGAACTGCGTTTGTGAGCCAAAGACGACCCACTCTCTCCCCGCGCCCCTCCGCCTGCCTGCTGTCGCATTTACTATGTACCAAGAGATGACGTTGACAAACAAAACCACAAATTCACTTTGTGCGGATTCAAATTCAGTAACAGAGCTTTATTTTAACCTGTGTACAGCGATGTGTTCAATAGTCTTTGTGGGCAGAGGATTTTTGTAAACCACTTTGTCCCAAGAGAATAAGGGAGCGTTTAATGGTGCAAGTGTTTCCTCATGTCTAATATAGTGTTAATAGTGTGTTCAAGCTGAGGACTGGCGTTTCAAACCTTCTCTATAATCTAATTTTAACAGTGTGGTCCAGTCGTGCTCACTATTTTAACACTGGATTTAAGACTAGATGCAAAAAGTTGGAAATACATATGTACGATCCAGTTTGTACAATGATTCAAGACCAAATGTTTTTCAGCCTAATTTAGTCAGGGTTTTTTTTCTCTTTAGTTGCCAAGACTTTGATTTTAAACTTTTTATTTTTGAATATTTTGGAGGGTTAAGGTTAGTTGTTTTATTATATAATGGTGTTCTAAGTTAGTTTATTAGTTTGACTGTTATCGACCACAAGCTGTATTAGCTTCATGTAAATGTGCAGTTTTTTTTACAGTTGCTGTGCACAGGCAGAATAACTGAAGGCCGTCACAGAACACGCATCACTTCACAACCTGAATCAGCGGCTTTGCAAACTTTTCTGCCTGGTGTTTCTGACACTGGATGACACGGGGCAGCAAGATATCAAGTTGTGCACATTTTCATAATAATAAGAAGCAATAGTGCTGGATATCAGCTATAGAGCAGCTTCATGTCCGGACAGACTGGCTGACAACTGCTTGACGTGTATGAACTAACTCTGCAATCCATTGTTGGAAGATAAGACTGAACCCCGTGCCAACATTGTGGATCCTGATGTAACCGAAAGAAAACAGATTCCAGCTCAGACACTTTCACTGCATGTTAACATGTTAATGATTCCTCCGTGTATCCACGTGTCGTGTGTGCATCCGAATTATTTTTATATGCTTTTAGATGTTTTTTCTGATCTCGTTCTTCATACCCGTGTTACAAACCCGATAGCAGGCAGGTTTTATTTAAATGTCATTGCTAAATAATACACACTAACTTTTTTTTAAGTGCCTACTCCATTTCATCCCGACAAAGCCAAGCTACTTCACCTCTGTTCAGTCTCGTGTAATTGGTTTGAATTGTTTCTATTTATTATGTTGATGACTTGAAAGAAATAAACACTGAAAATGTGCTCAGGCCTCCTCGAGTATGATTCAGTAATGTAGTTATTTAACCATCACCCAAGAGACAGTCAAAGTCAGTCTGCCGAGATAAAAAAAAAAGAGCTCTTGTGACTTAAGGCTGGGTGGAAGAAAAGTTCACCAACGTCATCGCTCACGTCTTCATTTGGTTCATCAAGGCTCCCTCTGCCCTCTTGTGGTGAGAGAGGAATCTGCACCTGGTTCACAGCCATGAACATGCTATGAAATGAAAACTTGGCAAAGTGACCAATTATGTATTTCTCAGTAATAGGGTGATTGAAAAGATACAAGGAAGGAACTGAAAAGGAGAATTAGATTCACCGTAAACATCCTGCAGAAGAACTGTATCACAGGCTGGAAACAAGAAACTTAACTGAACCTTAACAGAAAGGAGGCCATGTGTGTCTCTTGTTTGTATTCATTTTTCATCCCAGCACATTCAAATGTGAGGTTACAAATAGCATTTCCTTTTTTCAAAATGGAGTAAAACATATTTTATGATTTGGCAAATCCATCCAAATATCACATATAACAGAATCAAACCGTTGTTCGGGACAATGCACTGTTTTTTAGTGCGACTGTATGACAAAAGTGATGATGTGTAAAACAAAAACATAAACATCTAAGTTAGATTTTAATTTTACTGTGCGTCATTTTTAAATTTTTTATTTAAATAACTACAACATCGAATTAGAGCTGAGCCCCAAGTGCTGTGACTTTGTGTTCACAAAATTATTTATTATAAGTATCCCAAAAAAAATCTTCTGTATGTATGTACACAATGATGACGGACACTTAACACTGTGAATACAAGTCTTGCATTTAAAATATTAATTGAGTTCAAGTACGAAAAAAAAAGATATTAAAAAAAACTTTGAATGTTGTTATATTACAAAAATGTTAATGTGCATTAAGTTTCCTGTGGTTGCGGTGGGGCTAACTATTTCATATAATATACTGTTGGGTTGTCATATCTATAATTGTGTTTCGTATGGATGCAGAGTGAGGTCATGGAGCCTCTAACCTGTCAGATGACGAAATGTGACATATTTTCGGCTTCAGTCTTTGTGTGTACAGAATAAAGGGAGTTGATAAGGACGGTGGTTCACAGGAAGAGGCACTTTCTACTCCGCCTGCACTGATGGGTCATCGGCCTTGACTGCAGGACGTGAGACTCGGGCGTGGCACGAGACTCGGGCGTGGCGCGAGGCGTCGACGTGAACTCACTCACAGCCAAGACATCATTGCAGACTGGAGCGGGGAGATCACACAGACCTCAGAGGCGTCCCATCCATCCTTGGACACGTTCGCTGGCTTTGGTGGGAGACTGGGTGTTCCTTGTAGATGAGGTTGTCTTCATCTGCAGATTTTCCCACCGTTTCTTGCCTCCGTATATTGCCACAAATGATGATGATGGAAGGTCATACTATAATACTGCTGCTGCCGCCACTACTACGTCATTTTAGATCAGTTACCAGCGGTTGAACAAATGCATTAAAAATCCTCTTTCAATCAACTTTCCTCGGCAAAGAAGTGACCTCTGGGTTACACAAAGTCCACATTGTGCACACTTACGGTTTCCTGTGCCCTAACAGCCGGTCCAGACTTTGAGGGCATTCAACCGCCCTCCGTCCGGGCGGGCCACCTTTTCTAATTGCCTTTCGGATACACAGGTTTGTGTTCCCCTCAGCTCTGGTGCACCACAGGGAGCCTCGTCCCTCAAGTCCCCTTCCTCCCCAAGCAGCAGCCCCTCCAGCCGGGCGCCGCGTTCAAACCGTTGCACCCATAATCCATCACTTTGTGCTGAGGTATTTTATGACACTGATTCATTGCCTCTGTATTTACTCAGATCGTTTACAGCTCACCACAGACAACAGAAGTGTGCTGTTTGCCAACGGTAACATTTATTCCGTCAATGCTGGAAACTCAACAACGACAAACAATTTATAGATTGTCCTACGGGGGACATGGAGTCTGTATAAGAAATACAAAGGACTGACACGTTTACTCGTGAGCTTTACATGTGGCCATTTTGTTTCCCTGCAGGCTGGCTGCTCGGAACCCGCAGAGTTGGGATTAGATCATGATAAATGGATAAACGATGTTCTTTTAGCAATTTTCCAATTAGAACACATTTGGCTGGTTTGTTAAGGCGACATGAAAGCGCCACATTAACTCCGCAAAATCCCACAATCCACCCGACTCTTTCCCATCTCTGATTTTCCTAATTATCCTTAAGGGCTTGTGTGGATGCCAGGAGTGACTGATGTACGGGAACAGTAAAAAAGAGAAGAAAATAGGCCAAGGGGATGTGAGGAGGGGACTCAGCAAACAAACTGGTTTCGGCTGAAATGTCCTTGAGCTTTTATGTGGTCGTCTGTCAGGACAGTTTCTGAAGTTGACCTTGACCTCTCTGACCTTTCCCTTGCTCTTCTTCCCTCACCATGTCACCGCTCGCGCCTTTTGGAGACGCTCCAGCCACGCAGAGAGCGGCGCAGCTCTTCCGCTCCGTGCGTCACGCAGACCCACCAATGCCCGGGCTTGTTGTGAGTGTCTGAAAAGCGACTCGCCTCTCTGATGCGCTGCCAGCAGAGACGTAAAGTCGCGTAATTGGTTGCGCAGCGGAGTTTGTGTTAAATGCCTCTCGGGCTGAGCGCACTCCCCCCTCTGCGCCACTGAGCTCTCTCGTCTCACAGCGCTGCGTGCAGAGAGGGAACTTTCTGAACTCTCCTCACCTTCTATTTAACTTTTTAAAACGTCTTCTTCCCTCTTCTTTTTTGGGGACTTTGAATCATGTTTTGGTCACTGTTGTTGTGCGTAATCGCAGCCGTGGCGTCCGCGCCGGCAGACGCGCAAGTCTCCAGCCGGTATGTTGTCGGATGTCCTGCTCGGTGTGACAAGTCCTTGTGTCCCCGGCTACCGGCGGACTGCCCGGCGGGTCAGGCCCCCGACGCATGCCACTGCTGCCCGGTGTGCGCGTCCGCTGAGGGCGAGGCGTGCGGCGGCAGCGGGAAGCTCGGGGACCCCGTGTGCGGAGAGGGGCTGGAGTGCTCCGTGCCCGGCGGCGTGGCGTACACCGTCACGGTGCGCAGGAGGAGCAAGAGCGGGGTCTGCGCGTGCAAAGCCACCGAGCCTGTCTGTGGAAGCGACGGGGTGTCCTACCGCAACGTCTGCGAGCTGAAGAGGGTCAGCCGCCGGGCGGAGAAGCTGCAGCAGCCACCTGTTCTTTTCATCCAGCGGGGAGCCTGCGGGAAAGGTAATGTCAACCCGGATAAACAAGACCCCCCCCAAACAAACTCGGATATCGAGTAAAAGCGTCAGAGATTATTACTGGTTAGTTACAAGACGAGTGTGTGCCGGGGGGAAACTGTTGTGGGCCACATGACCTCTTGCAGCAGGACCCTGGGGCTCAGGTATAGGTGCATGTCTACATGTCCTGGGGTTGTTTCTCCTCAATTTGCTCCTGAGCACAACCCCTCAATCCCCCACTGGGAACTTGACACAGATGTCTTTACTAAAAGCTGCATTCAGTGGCACACAATCCCCATGTGTGTCTGGGAAAACAAGGGGCCACTATTCATGTGCGCGTCCCTCTTGTCCCTGCATCCCAATTAGACTCGATCAGAGAACCCTTCGCCCGGCTCAATGGAGTCATGAGCTCTCCCCCTGATGTACAGCTTGATTTGAGCCTTTGGATTATCTCTGGTATGCATTACGTGCAGTCACATGGCCGTAATCTGTTTGACTGTTTTATACGGACCATGCCAGGGCAGTCTGCTACACATTAGCTGGGCAGAAAAAGAGTTTTCAAAGTTTGCCTACCTCAATTTTTCCAGCTGTTATTTAAATTCACAGTGGACTCCCAACATCTGAGACTACTTAACCATTTACACCCTTTCACCTGAATGGGAAAGTGACCTCAGTGATTCAGTGTCTCAAATTAAAGAATAAAATGAATAAACAAGTGGAATCATGGAATCTTCTTGTTGAATTTGACTCATCCAGCAGCCATATTTATGACTTTCTCTCTACAGTGGAAATTAAATATTGTTCCAATACTGTTGCAGAAGTTCCCACACAGTTGGACTTGCAGGTTGCCTCGCTTTCACCTCCTGTCCAGTTGATCCCAAAGCAGCCTCATGGCATTTCAGTTTGTCTGACTTAAACCCCCAGTGTGTAATTTTTGTTATTTCCCGGCGGCATCTGGTGGTAAAGTTGCAAACCGCAACCAACGGAGCGACCGACAGGGGACACTTTATGGTGGCACACCGCTGATTCCATTTCCGGTTTCCGGCAGCGTCTGAAAATTCAACGCGAACGCGACGTGTTCTGAACCGTTTTGTGCAACAACCGCATTCAACACGACGCAGCAGCAATCAGTTCTTCTCAATGTTGCACACTGTAGCTTTAAAGACTGTGCTGCTCTTCGATCATATGAAGCCTCCGTCTAGTTCCATCGGTCCATGATCCCGCAATGAGGCTGGAGGCAATCCCAGCTGACATTGGGCCAGAGGCGGGGTTCACCCCGGACAGGTGGACAACGTATCGCAGGGCAACATACACAGAGACACACAACCAATTTGCCGATAAGATCATTTAATTTCAAAATGTGCTACTCTGATGCAGCCGCTGTCACGACTCTCTGACCTTTATCAATGTCCCATCCATGTTTGTTTGTTAAACTTATAACAACTTATAACTACTAATAATGCTGCTGATACAGTAGCTCCCGCACTTTGTGTGTTCAGGTCATGTTGGAAGGTTCTGTACCTAAACGTATGCTTCAAGGCATTTCATTAAAGTTGTGTGTTAAGAGTTTGTATTATTCTAAATGTTGACACCTTTTGACACTATTTTACTGGAGATAGTGTAGTAGGTTAACGCTGTCGCCTCACCGCAAGAGGGTTCTTGGTTTGAACCGGGATGCGGATGAAGAACCCACCGTGCTGCCCCCATCCAGTTCCTTTCTTCAGAAGTGTTGGGTGCTTATCTTGCTGTAGGATGAAACTCTGTCTTTGTCTATTACTTACCGTATGACTTTTTTGCATTTACTTCCATTGCTGCAGCAAACTGTACGTCAACCAATATCTCAATCCATGAAAAAGTGTTTCCCATGACATTTACGTGATTTTTCAGGTTCTGGTGACCCACGCTTTTTATTTTTAACCTGGAAAAACATGGGGATGTTTTGACCGGTACTGTAGTTTGTTTTGATCCATCTGAAATAATTGATATGCGCGAGTGTTTCAGTGTCGTGTGAAAAGCATCTCACCCTAATCAGTGGAGCGCAATCATGAACACGCATCATTCCTCGTCGCCGCCGCTTCATGAAACAGCACAGCCCCGACTGAGAATGTGGGTCTGTACAGTTAAATTAGTGAGGCGTTCATCATCATTACTGCTGTGCTCTGTGTGTGTGTGTGTGTGTGTGTGATTTAACTTAAAAACTGGCAGATCCAAATACACTTGCACAGATGTGAGGCTACATGTGCTAAAAACATTGTATCTTTCTTCAGTTTTTTTTCTGTGTGTGTGTGTGTGTGTGTGTGTGTTTTACTCATGCAAAGTGGGCACTATGAGTGCAACTGAAAACCTGTTTGACCTTTACCTTACCTCAAGGCTTGGACAACGTACTGCCCCCCCCCAAACCCAACTCCGTCCTCCTTCTCCTCGTTCTCTCTCTGTGTCTCACTTCCTCCTGTCTGTTTCTGTTGTCACTCATAAATCACAGTCACATGAAGGAATGCCTGGCACCGACTCAAAGCCACAATCCCTCCTCTGCTGAAGACAGTTAAAAACAGGCAAAGGGGCACCAAGGAAAACACAAAATTAGCAACCCATATTTTTGGGGGGGGGAAAGGTTTATGTGGATCAAAAACTGTGCGGGCGCGGTGCTAGGGTAGACTGTAACGCCACATTTGTGTGTCAGTCATGTAAGCAACTTAAATGGTCAAGTCATTCCTAGACGGCTAACCATGTCTGAACCAGAGCAAGACTGTGGTGAGCGCTATGGATTTTTCCAAGGCACCCGGTGTAAAACTTCCATCGCTGCAGTAAAAGCGAGTCACATTTCCTCCGGTACCTCAGCTGTGCCTCTGGCCAGGCAGTCGGAGTTTAATGTCCTCTGTCGTAGCGTCCAGCGCGTCTCCTTCGTCGCAATGAAGCTCAGCCAGAGACGTGATGGGGGCCGTGCACTTTGACAATGAAAAGAAGCCCAGCCCTCTCCGAGCACATTCGACTGCCCTGCAGCCGGGCCCCGTGTTAAGAAAACATATGCAAGTGCACTTTGCATGATGTCATCTCTTGTCTGGACGTTTTGGATGGCCATTATTCATGCTGTTCATTTTGGCAAGGAAAAATTAGGTCAAATATTTTGCTATGACCTTATTTGTTAAAAAAAAATGACCCATTTAAAAAAAAACAACAACAACATAACGTTTGCAGCATTTCCAAGCCGTGATGGATAGTGACAGTGGAGAACTCACAGGGAAGTTGCTGCGGGACCGAGGGAGGACATGCAGCACAGATCCCCGGCTGGAATCTTATGCTGAAATGATACTAGACCACGGTGGTGCCGCAAGTCATACAGTTTTGACTGCATTTTTGGCTGCCTAACACGAGGAATCTATATAACTAAAGTAGTAGATTTATTAACCATCTGTTGCGATTTTGATCAAATTGAAAGCCCCACACGAGACCATACTGCCCGTGATGGCGCTGACAGCTGATGTTGCTGAATGCGCTCTGTGACTCAGGCTGGTGACATTGTGCTGAATGTGCACATTCCTCCCCAACTTGTCTAAACCACTCACAATATTAAAACATAATCTTTGCGCTTCAGGTCGTCCTATCAGACTCTGTCTCTGCTCCTGTCTCTGCATGTCTGCCTGGTTTCTTCATCTATTCCCCTTCCTGCCTATTATTTCTGTATTTCTCTCCCCCTGCTCGACCACCTTTGCTGCAGCCTCTTTCATGGACAGTTTTTCCTACGATTTCATCCAATTCTGACTTCTGTTTTGTTTGTTTGACCTTTTTTCCTCCCCCAGATGGTCATTCTCCATCCTCCCCTCCAGACCTCCTCTCTCGCTCCTCTTGCTAAAGTTGGACCATGATAAATCTTAACGTGTTGCATTGACGCTTAAATCTTAGAGCTTCAGAGTCAC
This sequence comes from Scophthalmus maximus, assembly GCF_022379125.1. NCBI lineage: Eukaryota > Metazoa > Chordata > Actinopteri > Pleuronectiformes > Scophthalmidae > Scophthalmus > Scophthalmus maximus. The sequence goes on along the minus strand of NC_061524.1, from coordinate 24,089,409 downwards.
ACAAATGGCTTTGCAGTCACCTGGAACCTGGTGTGCTCTCTCATTCAGTCATTTTGATTAGCTCAAACTGAAACTAAATTAGAAATGGAAAAGTATGGTTCGTTACTCATGCAGTTGGACAGTGGGTCACCTCAAAATGTGTCAAAGATATAAACAGCAGGAAGAAGTTCGACGGAGGAAAAGCTGAGCCTCGTCAAAATGAAATGATTCATGATCTCACAATTTAATCATTGAATATGCTTATTGAACCAAAATCCATCTCTTGCCCAGTGTTCACTTAACTAGAGCTGCCTTCAGACATGCACTGACGTCCGGACTTTGTCCTGAACTTCTGAGGGCTGTCGCCTTCGCCAAATGTGAACGACAAACTCCTGAGTTTGACCTTACTGTATTCACGTCTATTCCCCGGTGGAGAGGATAGGAAAAACGCAGCAGGTACTACGTATGGGAACGCTGAAGGAGAATAGAGGCTGAGAACTTGAGCTGGGACCCTTGTGGTGAAGGGGGGGGGGGGGGGGGGGGTTATGAAGCTGGGGGGCTTCATCAGCTCTGTGATTGTAAAAAAAAAAGACAGAGATGGCCAGAAAAAGAGAATTGTTCCGTTTGAAGGACTTTCCCATCACTGAATGCTTGATTTGACTCCAGAAATAACCTTTGAGACATGTGGTTGTTGTTAACCGAGGGTCATTAGCACGATTGCAATCTTTTATTTTCAAGATTTTGATTAACCCAAGAGTCATTAACCCACCCATCCCTCTCTCATTATGTATTCCATATGGGTTGAATCCTTTCTTCCTCATGTGTAGTTCAGACACATCTAAACACGCAAACCCTGACCCGATTCCTCCTCGTCAACTACGGACCAACCTCTTGACTGACATAGTGGGACCGGAGACCCACAACACTGTAGTTGGGTTTCAATCTGGTCTTCACCAGAATGACAGCACAGGATAAACCTTACCTCAGTCTCACAACAAGTGTCCTGTACAGTAATAGCGTTTATCACAGTATTATCATTCTGTTACAGTAAGTGTGAATCTGACTTCCTTTACCTGTCTTACTCGTGGTCATTTTCCCCATATAGTTTATAGTTTTTGTCCGTCCTCATATGTTTTTGAATCTGCGTGGATCTTGTTAAGGTTGAAGGCATTGAAAATGTCTCATTGTTGATCAGCGTCGTTAGTAATATCAGAATGAATTTCAGGCATTTGCTTTTTTTAAATTTTTTATTAATGCATGATTATTTCGGTATTTGTATTTGTAATGATGTTTAATGACGCAGTGTATTGAGGATTAGAAGGCCCTCAGAAAGGGGTTGGGGGGATTATGTAGAGGCAGAATGTGTCCTGATCTTGTTGGTGCAAGTTCACTCTGACCCACAGGTTGCTTTCAAGAGGGCTTAGCTGCAGTTAGCAATAAGATTGCAAACTAATTTTGAATGGCTCAGTGGAAGCCCTAATAGCTCATTTGCCTACAAGAAGTGATATTCTGAGAAGCCAATTTTTAAAAACCAATTATTAAGGTCCTTTTCTGTAACTTGCTCACCTGCTGACAGCCTAATGTTGGTCATTGTGTCTTACTCCAGTTTCTATAACCTCCTTGTACGGATGTTGCTCGTGTATGTCTTTTTATTTCCCCACGTATAGAATGATCATGTGAAAATAGTGTGGAAGCGGTCGCTCTTTCGTGATGAACCTACAGAGAACTTTCACCTGAATGCACAACCGTCCGTTGATTTACTGTTTTTACCTTTGGCGACGATTCAGTGGCTGGATGAATTCGGGTCAGACACTAATCGGGAAGCTTCGCATTCCTTCTTTCCCTCCACGCAACAGAGTTAAACGTTTAGGATGAGTTAGCAACTTCTTGGCATCTGAGGAGACAGCTGCTTTTCCGTTTTGACTCGTAAGTCAACGGAATCCTCCAGCAGTCAAGTCTTTCTAATCTCAGCTCAGCAGCAAAATAATGCGTCTGGCCCTATAATGTTACTGAGCTGTTCGCACCGTTTGATTCATTAATTCACATTTTCTGACAAATCGTCACCGCTGGGCTTTTACTGTAAGCCCTCAGTAGGCCCCAGTAGGCCCCAGCGTCTGGTAGTAAAGTCCTGCGTATGTGTGAGGAGGCAGCAGTCGCCGCGACCATACGTATCCTCATGATGACCGGCGACCCTTTGACCTTTCCTCCAGCACCACCGCGGTGCTCCACCACGTGTGGTCCTGAGTGACATCTCTCGACAATTATATTTCTTTGACAATGGATGAAATTCACCTCACTTCTGTTATCTCTTCACTTTCTTCTGTACAGAATGACAAAATACTTAAAAATCTAAAAAGGCTTTCAATCTTCCTCAGCGGTAAAATATGCCTGACAAAGCTCCACTGTTTCCAAGCCTCAGATAGACAGACAGACAGACAGACAGACAGATAGACTGTGATACAGTCGTCATATAAAACCAGAATTTCCCTCCTGTGGTTCGGCAAATGTTTTCATACCATATAATTTAGCGGAATGTGTCAAGACGTTGCTCAGTCCGTGCTCGTGTGAGATAAGCGGCACCTCGCGCGGAAAACTCTCTCTCTCTCTCTCTCTCTCTCTCGTCCCTTTACCCCTTCACCGTAACCCGCGACACCCCAAGGCCCCGGGGCCGCCTCTGACTTTGTCCTCCAGGAGAACGTAACGGCTGAAAAATGTTCCCCCGCGAGACGGAGTGCTCGGAGTTACGTGGCAGAATGAGGGTTCAGGAGCGGAGGGATGAAAAGCTCTGGGGAGTCTTGATTCATAGCTCGGGTTTAACTGTCTTCTGGGGTAGGACTTAATTACCAGGTAAATCAGTCAACATTTCCTGACTTGCCCAGCGCTGGGTAGATGGCGGGGTGGGTGATTCACTGCGTTTTGGCAGTCCTCGTACATACAGTCTCAGACAGTATATGTGTGCGTGAGCACCAGTTTGGTCTTGACATCAGACCTGTTGACGCTTTAAGGATATGCAATCAACTATGGAGGAAGGCAGTGAGGGTTAAGGTGAAGGTTAAATATGTATTTGGTTCATTTCCCAGGTTAAATATTTGCAAGTGAGCGTGCGTTGCGTGTGTGTGCGACCTGACCCAGACAGTCTCCGCCGCAGAGGAACTGTCGTCTCTCCTTTTCCTCCTCTGTGTTATGATAAAGGGCACTTTCATCCGACGGTTTTCTATTCTCACGCAGCTCTTACATCATGCAGTGTGTCAGTGCCTTTTCTATTTGTTTTTACTCGTCTGACGTCCTGTGTGTGTGTGTGTGTGTGTGTGTGTGTGTGTGTCTGTTGCATTTCCAGCTCAGGACAATCCAGACAGCCCAAGACACAAATACAACTTCATCGCAGACGTGGTGGAGAGAATTGCCCCGTCTGTAGTTCACATTGAACTTTACCGCAAGTAAGAGCTGTGCATCTGTGTGTGTGTGTGTGTGTGTGTGTGTGTGTGCGCGTGTGTGTGTGTGTGCGCGTGTGTGTGTGTGTGTATGGGGCCAGACTGAAACACACTCACGTTTACAGCCCACCTGTGCACCTTTCTCAGCCTTCTCCAACATCTTTTCTCTTCGCCGTCTCCACAGCTTTGATGCTCTTTCATCTCTGCCTCCCCTTCGTCTCCGACACCTCGATTCTCCGTCTTCCGTCGCCTCTGTTCCGTCTGTCACTGTGGTTCTTTCTGTTTTCCCAGTTTTTAAACCTCACATGCTTTCGTCTTTAACTTCAGTGTACGATGCTGTGATGCGATGCATGAGTTTTGGTTTCCTCGTTTGTGTTCCCCTGAAGACGTCTGTTGAAAGACTGAAGACCCCTCCCTCCTCTCTCCCACCATTGTCCCCTTCACCCCACAGGATGACCTATTCCAAGCGGGAGGTGGCAGTGGCCAGCGGCTCTGGCTTCGTGGTGTCGGAGGACGGCCAGATTGTGACCAATGCCCATGTCGTGGCCAACAAGCACCGGGTGAAAGTGGAGCTAAAGAGCGGCGCCTTCTACGACGCGAAAATCAAGGACGTGGACGAGAAATCGGACATCGCCCTCATCCAGATCGATGCGCCGGTCAGTGGGCCAGGAAACACACCCGACCAGTAGAGTGGCAACTAGAGCTGCACTGACATCACCGATGTGAAATGTCGATGAGACTAACACACACACCCACATGTTTTCTGCTCGCTTGTATGATGTCGCCGCCTGTCTCAGCCAGGTGTCTTCTCAAGGAATCGATTGAGGGAGTGAGATGAGAGAATAAATATTACAGTGTTACACTTACTTATGTCATGTCACATCCGCCGATGCTAGTCAGTCCAACACTTTGCGTCATATCTAAGAAATTAAAAAGGAAACAGTTTGGTCTCTGTGCAAGCATAGACCCCTGGTTGCCCAACCACCAGGAGAAAGGTAATAGGCAAATGTTTTTTTCACAATTGAACGATTTATGAATCACTCGGAGTGGGAAAAACAGCCAAGGTTCTGTTGGCAACGCCCTCTGGGATCAAAACATGAACGCATTGCTCAGTGGGCGTCGGGACATTGGAAAGCCAGGCGATTAAAGTGTGCCTCGGAAATGTTCTTAACTCGCATTTAGAGCATGAGCGGAGTAAAGTGAGAACGCAGGTGCAGCCAAACGGGGCTTTAGAAGGCAGCCGGCGGGCTGTCAGCCCTGATCCCGTTGGCATCAAACGCGACAGGCTGCAAAAACAACCGACAGGTATCGCACAGCTCTTCTCACGAGAGGCTGCAGTCAATTGTTACCGAAAGACCCCCCCCCCCCAAAAAAAACCTGTGGCCGGTGTAAAGCCTGCACTGGTATGCAAAAGAACGGAGGCCGCGTGACGGACGTTCTCTCCACACCTTTTCTCTTGGTGCCCTCGTGCCCCTGTCCGCCTGTGGCTGCCTCCTCGTCGGCCGGGTGCGAGGGGGCAGCCACGATGATACGCGTTGATCACAGCCGAGGAGGAATGCGAGGCACAAAGCCAGGACCTATTGACTGGGAGTCGCAGGGTGCGTTTAGGCAGCTCACTCTCATGGCTGGGTGACGCGGCTTGAGTAGATGTCCATGACAGCGGCGCAAGGTGCATCACAAAGACGTCCAGTTTCGGAATGAGGCCGAAACACTGAGGCTTTTGTTCAGCCGACCGCGTGAGGGAAGTGCGCGCTGAAGAGCAGTGACAGCGGCTTTGTTTTTGTTCATCCTATGATAAAAGCTGTTCGGTCTGTTGGTGACAGACTGATCTTCATTCTCTCCCATGGTCGTCCACATCGCATGCTCAGCCTGTGCTGTGTACAGCGCCTTGTTTCAGATTCAGGAAAGACTGATTCCTCATGTTGTAGACACATGAGAAATACCTAATAACCAAAGTATTGGTTTAAACAGCGAGCAATGCCGAAGTATTTTACCGCCTTTCACCCGGAGAATGTATTTTGCAGCAGTCCTCTGCATGACACCAGGACTTGTCCTGACTGTAAATAATCCAACAAATTCAACATAGCGTCTGAATATGTTTTGATATCGGCTGTAAGTCGTTGGATCAGGTCGTCCAGGCCACGAGTCAGTGATGAAGCCCCCAGGTGAACTGTGGTCTCATGACTCATGACTGTGTGTGTGTGTGTGTGTGTGTGTGTGTGTGTGTGTGTGTGTGTGTGAGAGAGAGTTTTCGGAGCCAGTGAGAGTTAATAAAGCAGGAAATTAAAGGATGAGTGAGTTGTGATGAGAAGGTCGGATGACAAGTATAGTTTTCATTTATGATCACATTTAAAAGAGTAAATATAGTGATCCAAAGACATTTTATACTCAATGCTTTTTAATTTCAGTACCTTAAGTCTTGCTTGGCCATTTATACTTTGAAACAGCTTTTGGTTGCTGAGGGAGAGAGGACCCCCCCCCCCCTCCTATATCAACTTCTTTGTAGGCTAAGAGATGGAGGAAACAATTCTTCATTCTGTATAAATATACATGAAAAAAAAAGATTAGTCACTGTCTGGGGAACAAAAGGACGACTTTGGGTCTAAAAAGACTGAATTTAATGATTACATGGTCTTTTTTTAAAACAAGGACTGACTGAGGAAGTGATCTATTTATTGTCAACACAGACGGGAAGAAGTGACTCAGCAGGACACTCTAGTGCAGTGCCCGGTCATAACCAGCCTGTGTGAATGACTGGTGGCCTGTGTCCGTTCTAAAAATGAATTTGCATTTCCTGTTGAAAGTGCTGTGTGAATGCTGATCAGCGGGAAAGCAGCCCTATTATAGTATGATGGGTACGCGACAGAATTTAGAATGTGAACCATATCCTCTCAGTCTTCTGTCTCTCTCAGCTCTCGAGCCAGTCAAACTGAGCAGCAACAGCAAGCGATGGGGAAGTCATGCGTGCTCTCTAAGTTGTTTTTTGAAGATTGAGATTTTAAGAATAAAGATCGCCCGAGTACAAAAGTTTTTAAATGAGGTCAAACATTTCATCTTTAGATTAAGAAGCTTTTTGAGTTTTAGTTGGTAGAAAGCACTCACACACGCATGAATTGGGCTGTTTCGAACCAAATTCACCATAGTTGGGTTTATGAATTCATATTCTGATAGGTGCTGACCACTGCTCTCAATCATCCATCCTTCCCTCCCTCCCACGATCTCATCTTCATCACTGCTTCTTTAACACCAGTACGCCAGAAGCGGCCGCAGATAACCAATAGACAATTGCTCCACTTTATGAGTGAGGTAGTTTAAGGTTCATTTCTTTCCCTGAGAATAATGTCTCGCCTCTCTTCCCTCGTCTGTGTGAATTTGGACTTTATTGGTGGCATGGCCCAGTCCGCTCCCTGGGCTGTGGTCTGCCCCTCAGCGCTGGGGAATACATTAGTCTGTCTGCAGCAGCTGGAACTTCAGAGGGGAAGGGGGGAAAGTGCTGCACTCACTTGTTCCTGTGGAGAGAGTGTGAGGGGGAAAGAGGAAGAGGGAGGTGGTCAAGGCCAGGAAAATGGATCCATATGTCGAAAGGACGACGGGAGCTAATAGGCTCATGGGTGCGCCTCGTGATGTGGCAACGGCCCAATAAAGATAGAACTTGTTGTCCTGCAGGTTTTAAAAGTCCTCGCTCTAACCCCCAGTCAGAAATTGGACATGGTCATATTCACTTGGACACACTTTCACTGATTTGGATGTGTTTACCTGGAAGGACTTGCTGGACTCGCTGAAGGACATTTTGACTGATATTGAACTTCCGCAGACTTGCATGCAACCATACTGTCTTGGAATGACTTCAGAACACCTAAATGTACTGTGTGCAGGGAGCTTTCCATATAATTCCAGGTCCTTTCATCACACGACGTGTGCAGTCGCGAGTCCGAGTCGTTGATCACACTTGGTTCACGCTGAAGCGCAGATATCAGAAATAACAGAACTGAACTGAACGTTATCCCATCATATGTAAGCATGGGCACAGTTAGTGTCGTAAGAGTAAGAGCTTTTTAAAATGTATTATATATATATTATCCTTTCCAAATCCAAGCACATACGACTGTAGTAGTGTACGGACTGCATTGATCTTGGTGTTTATCTTCTCTGTTGGAAGCTGCAAACCTTAGCATGCCTAACTAACTAGTTCACTCACCTCAACAAAAATCCGCTTCCCAACTGTTGCAGTGTGGAACGAGTACTGGCCTCATGTTTCCCACAATTCCCCCTGAAAGACAATAGCACTGTTTGTTCCTGTGCTATATACCCATCCGCTGGTATTAAGACTCCCAGACCATTCTCTCCGGGAGAATTGCCTGGTGTTGGTTCTGGACGGGGCTATTATTGGAATATTTATGTGTGTGTGTGCGTGTGTCTGTGTTTATGTGCACAGAGGAAATAGAGGAATGCGCCCCGGTGTAGCTGCATCTACAGTATCTGTTCATCAGCAACATTTGGTAAATGTTTCCCGAGATGTAAATGGTCTGTATTTATATTGCGCTTTTCTAGTCATATCGACCACTGTGCAGGAAGGTCACATTCACCCATTCACACCCTTTCACACAGCTCTGCTGTTCACTGCGCTTTTTACACATTACATTCATACAATGTCAGCATTTCCCTGGATGAACAGTACTGAATCAATTATTCATATCAGCGTGTGTGTGTGTGTGTATGTGCATGTGTGTGTGTGTGTGTGTGTGTGTGTGTGTTTGATTGTGTGATCTCTTTGGCTCTTTTCCCACCTTACTGCATCCTTGAGCATGGGAACCATTTGGTTGCAGGGACAAGGGATGAAAGAGAGAGGATGGGTGAGGAGGAAAGGAGGATGTGATTCATTTCCCTTCTGCATGTCTCTGAACACACACACACACACACACACACACACACGGGCCGGGTCCTAATGCACTTTTTTCTCGGCCTACTTTTGGGCTGTGAAATTGTTTCGCAAGCCTGCTGGAGAGAGGCAGCGGCCTTTGCCCCAAACTGTTTCTCCTGCCGGATTCATATGAGGCATGATGGAGACGTTTTTCACATCGAATGAGGGAAGACAAACAGACGGAGCGTTGGAGACGTTCACTGACCACTAATGTTAGTTTCTCTACTAGACACAAGGGCACGATGCATTAGATATCCTCTTACCCTGCCTTAAGGGTTAGTTCACACAAATTTGAGGTTTTACTTTTTTCTGTCCAGGTTTTGTAACCCTCCTCTGAAATCGTGTGTCTCTGTGAAACTTACTGTGTCCCCCTGTGTAGAACTAACTCTGGGGAGAGTTGTTGTTGCTCTTTTAGCCTGTTATGCCTTTAATTATCTCACAAACTCCTTTATTGCCCGTGTCATACTCTACAATTTTGTTGTAGGCTTCAGGAGAGTGCAACACAAAAGGGACTATAACCATTTAGTGACCTGAAGCTGGGATCCAGCGACCCTCGGAGTTGCTGGAGGAGATTCCAGTGAGCTCCCCCAGCCAAATAAAGAAAAGTCTAGACTGCAATATAACCACTCGAGACATATATAAGATATACGTATTAGTATTACCATCATAGGTTTTACTCTTGCCACCATTATCTCTGCAAAGAGGAAAACATTCATCCAGTGTCTGTGTTCGAGTTCAGGGCTGGACCATATCCAAAATACGAGGTCAATTCTGAAATGGTTAAAGAAGTGCTGCTCATATATTTTAGGCAGTTTTACTGAAGCAAATGACCACATGAGACCTCATCTCCTCTCATCATTGTGATTTGTGAAGTTCAAAGTTTTGCGGTGTCTGGCCAGAGCTGAGACGCCCTCGAGTACTCTGAGCTCGCACGCAAAAAAAACCTACACATACACACGGAACTCGCAGACATATGTTTGCTCTTACGCGGACTGAAAACCCCTTCCGGACGACATATGGAAACCATAGTGGTTTCCGCACCGGTGTCAGCAAGGATATGGCTCGGCCGGGGGCGTGATCTGAGCGTGTTGCCCCGCAGTGCGGGGAAGATGTTCTTCATGTGTTGGACTGTGGCTTTGATTCGCATCGACTTCTGCGATTATATACGACGTGTGTAATTTTTATTTATGTAAAAATATCTATTTATATATATGATAACATCACCTACAATTCTGTTTTTGGTTTTTTTTCACTCTTCCAAACGTGCACAAACAGGCATTCATACACACTCAGATGAGTCACTCACACAGCTCACAAGCATCCAGACTGGAACACAAACTAACACACCCCCTGTCCCCCGCTCTCCTGGTCCTCCGACTTGATGGTATACACGAGCATGCTGAAAAACCGGTCCCCTTGTCATTGGCGCAACCCTGGGGCCACGGGTTCAGACATCAACGGTGAAACACACTCGGTGTGCGTTCGAACGTTGCCAGGTGGAACTTATGGAGGTATGTTTCCCTGCTCTGAAGGCACCTGAGTGAAAGGAGCAGGAGCGCCTCAGTGACTGAGGCTGAGCTTGTACGCAGTTTAAGGTCACACACCGACCCGGCCAACCAACCAGCGCGGCCCGCGTGTTTGAATCTGTGTATTTTGAAGTGGTCGGGGTGTGTAGCCGAGCGCTGCCAGGTGTGTGGGTTTTAATTTACAGAGGAGGTTTGGGAGGGTTCATGCCCAGGCAACCTCCTCCCTCCCTCTCTGTGTGTGTGTGTGTGTGTGTGTGTGTGTGTGTGTGTGTGTTTGGGTGTGTGTGTGTGTGTGTGTGTGTGTGTATTCGTATGCGTATTAAAGTACACATGTGACTCAGAAACTATTAGGCCCCAGTCCACCCCAGCTCCTCTGCAGTTTAAAGTTTGCACCTGGTCTCCTATAGTCATAAAATGGTAGTTAGTGCAATGGCTTTTAAAAATGAACCTCCAACCCCATGCGCCGCTACGTCTTCGGTCAGGACAAACAGAGCTGTTTAGTCCTCGTTGAATCTGACGCCCTGCCTTTCTCTCGTATCTAAACACTCGAGAACTTGGGGGGAAAAAAAAGCGTGGTTTGCCTCGGATAATGTAAGAGAGAACTCCATGGCACCGCCACACTGATGTTCAGGCAAAGACAGTGTGAGGCAACACACAAGTGGTCCCCTGCCCAACAAAACAAGAAGCTCTCATTTTCAGAACGACGATGCTATTCTCGTAGACCACATCAGATCTTTCTCAAGAAACTCTGCAGAGGCATATGATGGGTTTTTCCAAGATATTCCTCAATTGTTGCTGTTTTGGTCCTCAAACCCCCCAAAAAAGAAAAAGATATCTATTTTGGGTGATGAGCTGCTTTCTGCCAGTGCGGGCTGCATGCATCGATGTAATCTCAAGCAAAACTGCATTTGACTCATTGGTCTCACTCCCTTCCTGTGGTCCGTGGTATTTGTTGTCCCCCTCATTCACCTGGCCCTCTCCCCCCACGTGTGGTTCCCTTCGGGCCGAGTGCATCGCAACCTTTTGTTTCTCAAATAGCATGGTGAGTGACTTGGGTGGTCGAGGGAGAGTACATGGCGAGATGATTTTCCACGAGGCGTTCCACGTTGCTGAATAGTGGATCAGTAAGTGATGCGCAAGCTGAGGGTCTTTCACAAAGTGGTGCAGTCTGTTTGTCCTGACTTCTCACCCAGGCGCCGTGCGGTCGGCGGCAAACCGACGTGTTTTACAGACTTTCTACATGATTTTTCTGAATGTGTTGTGACTTTATTTTGTGTGTGTGTGTGTGTACCTTGAGAAAAAACTTTGATTAGCATTTATTAAACTACGTCAGAAGGTTTGCACCTGTTTGCAACAGTCGCCATGGCACCACCAGTATCACTAGCTGTTATGGTCACCATGGTGACCAGCAGTGTGAGTCCTGAATGTGACGGCCGTGACTCACATCCACCTGACGTCCTCCCTCTCAGCTGTGTGTGTGTGTGTGTGTGTGTGTGTGTTGCTCTTGCTTCCTCTCTCCATCTGGTTATACTCTTATCACATGGTGTAGAGGGGGATGGGAGCGAGGGCTGATTAGACACACTGCTTCTCCTCTGTCAGGTGCCCGTTTACCTGGTTTATGTACACACCATCTGCAGCCTGTGTGTGTGTGTGTGTGTGTGTGTGCTTTTAACATCCTCACACTGTTCAAACAAGTCTGCAGGCATCAGGAACACAGCCGCGGTGTGTGTGTGTGTGTGTGTGTGTGTGTGTGTGTGTGTGTGTGTGTGTGTGTGTGTGTGTGTGTGTGTAAGGAAAGGTGCAACGTGCGGTTGAAAGGTTCTCTTCCTCAGTTACTGGCTATCACTATCTTTGTCATCCTCTAATAATAACTTCAGCCCGAGGGTCTCGATCGCTGACAGCGAGGTCTAACACACAACTCAGTCAAAAGTGCGTGTTGAATCCAGGTGTCTTATTTAGTTTAAACAACGTTTTTGAATCAGGTGTCCGTTCTAAGTTCTCCAGACATCCATGAAACGAGAAACGTGTATGCATGCATGGGCAGCGTGGGTGTCGTGTTCTGTGAGTGAGAATTATATGATTTGTGATTTGCCTGGGTTTGCATATTTCACTGAGTCCTTTTGTCGGCGTTTGCCAGCTTGTGTTGCTGTCTGACTTACCTTACAGCCTCCTCTGCCATCTATTTATAGCCCTGAGCAGTCTAAATGGATACACAGGGGAAGCACAGCTCCTTTTTTCCCCGAGATAGTGCTCGCCTTCTGTGAGGGCGTTGGAGTCTGTGCACAGACTCAACTCAGCGATGTGGTGGCGCGTGGGCTCTTGACTGCGGCTGCCCAACAGCGATGAGTTCATTCAGAGAAGGAAAACCGTCACTATGGGTGGATGCATATATCTTGTCTGTGTCTGTCTGCAGAGGCACATTCTCAGGAGCCTCAGTTTCCACCGCTCGGTGTAACCCGAGCTCACGCTTACTTGCCGTATATCAGTCGGTTTTCCAGCATCTGTGTTTGTCAGCACACACTCGCAGTAGCGAGCGATGTGTCGGCGAGACTGGACTCTCGGCCCATCGTGGACCTGTTCGCCGTGAATGTCACTGGAAAAACGGTCATTGATTTAATATGGGAGGATCGCCATGCAGCATTGAGTGGGTTGTGTTTAGAAGACTTGTGGTTCTTCCGTAATTATTTCCTCCCTGTCCTCTCATAAAACACATTATCACGTGTCATCTGTTGAGTGATTGCAGCACTGAGGAACTGTGTAACGGAGATTTTTATTTCAGAGCTCTACTCGTTACAAATCAGTAACGATAACACATTCATGAGGGTATGAATTTAATATTCAGTACTTCCACCTAACCCGCCATGCTCTCCATTTACTTTACATACACTGTATTTTGTAGCTGTATTATTGGCATTCAGATCTCTTGTCTGGCTTTCACTATCACACACAACATCTCTCTGCGACGTCCCACCAGTACTGGCCACCTTTAAAATACAGCCACATTTACCAAGTCATCCAATAATGACACCTTTTCTGTGTATATGTTAAAGCATTTAACATTCCTTCGTGCAAAAGTCCATATTCTGCAATGGCTCATGTTTTGTTGTCCTTATAAATTCTGCCTCCGGGAATATGAACACTGTCCCCTTGTGTCTCCCTCGTGCAGACCAAGCTGCCCGTGCTGTTGCTGGGCCATTCGTCGGACCTGAGGCCGGGGGAGTTCGTCGTCGCCATCGGCAGCCCGTTTTCCCTCCAGAATACGGTCACCACCGGGATCGTCAGCACCACCCAGCGGGGGGGCAAAGAGCTGGGCCTGAGCAACTCCGACATGGAATACATTCAGACCGATGCCATCATCAATGTGAGTGGAAACATGAACTATTATGGAAACACTTTGATTGATTCTCCGACGAACTCAAATAATGAGCGGCGTATCTTTTTCACAGTACGGCAACTCTGGAGGGCCTCTGTTGAATTTGGTAAGCAACTGTATCTTATTTACTTTTTTGATTGTAATTTTCAGTTGTTTGTTCCCAGACGCTTAAGTTGAAGTTTGCTGTTTTAGGATGGCGAGGTGATTGGGATCAACACCTTGAAAGTGACGGCGGGCATCTCCTTTGCCATACCCTCAGACAAAATCCGACAGTTCCTGGCGGAGTCCTACGACAGACAGTCCAGAGGTACGAGCTTAAACAACCCATCCTTTTTTCAGTCTCATTGCTTCTATCGGATCACCCGCAGAACATGTGACAAATGTGAAAATTGGCTTCAAAAGTTGGACCGGGATTATATGCAACGTACAGTAAAATACAGAATTTAACACACCACTTCTGTGGTTATTTATTTATTTTTAAGTCCCTTTAGTGTTTCTGCTCTTCAGCCTAGTGTTTTGGCCCAACACCCACGTGTATTTTATATGTGACTGCCTACATGGCTGCTCGATTTGAATTTTCTACATGATGAAATAAATTTAAAAAACAAGCCTCCCCAAATTTATGACGAAACGCACATGTGCAAGATTAGTGAGACAATCTGCGATCCGCAGTCTGGTCTAAAGTAATATTCCTTTCACTCACATACAGAAAAAAAAACTCCCTGGGGATTTCTCTCATTTTTATTTTTTGAGGTCAGCAAGCAGCTTTCATGAAACCAAGGACTCACTGGTGAACGCCAGAGGATGAATGATTGTATTTGCATTGTGTGGTTGTCTGTCTCTAGGGAGAGCAGCTGCTAAGAAGAAATATATTGGTGTGAGGATGATGACCCTGACTCCAGCGTAAGTTGCACATCAGCAGTGAATTATCAGTATTAAATCTGCAGAAATGTAGTCAATTATTCTGGTTATTGTGCTCTCAAAAATGATCAGTGATAACTAAGTTCCCCTGTGCGACCTCTAGACTGGCCAAAGAGCTGAAGACCCGACACCGTGACTTCCCTGACATCGCCTCGGGAGCTTACGTGATGGAGGTCATCGCCAAGACACCGGCTGCAGTGTAAGGGCGATTTTTGGCACGTTTCGTTGTAACAGTAAAGTCTTCCACTGAAGTGCGAATGCAAGTTGTTTCTGGCTCTTCCTGAGCCATGAGGTATTGTCCTTGGCAATTAATGCGATAATACACACGTGGGCCTAATGCACACGAGAGTCTCACCCCTCCTACACACAGTTCCCACTGCCCTCTCACAATGTAGATAGACAGTATATATTTCCTTTTTTTGCTCTTTTTTAATTTGTGAACTGCAAAGTGTGCGCACTGACACACAAACCAACACACACAGAGCCCCCGTACACAACTGTCTCAGTAGCTCGTGAATTCATAACTCACTCCTGCGTGCCTGGAGTGCCTGGCCTTCCAAAATATCCCCCTCCTCCCACAATTGCGGCCCACTCCAATCAGCCAGCGCCACAGCTCCAGCAGAGAGATGCTGAGGTCAGCTCTTTCCTTCAAACCTCATGCAGGGAGGTTACTAGCTGCACTGTGGTTTTCCTGCGCCTGCTCAGCCGGCCCACTCAGAGTGGTCTCCCCTACAAGGCCTCGTCGGACTTTGCTCATCGCGTAAAACCACCCTGCTTTTTTGCATAAGCACATTTCTGTGGTTCCTTTCAAAGTCCCTGCTCTTTTCCGAGGCCTGCCCTTCCATGCGTTTGATCTCGCCTTGTTTTGTGCTCGTTTATGGACTTGGGGGAATCTTGACCCTGCCGCGGAGACCCTTCCACTCGCCGCGTTGAGGTGTCACAGCAGCTGAGCGTGACTGAGCCGCAGTTGTTCTAGCGGCTGCTGTTACATGTGAAGGTGTGGTGGTCTGTGCTCGCATGTGGATGTGATGAAGTAGCTGTGTTGAGAGTGAGCTTTTGATGCCGCTGCGGCTAACTGCCTCGGCCTGGGTGTGATTTCAGGTTTACTAGTTTGTTTTTGTTTTTTCAATATGGTCGTACATCTGCACGCAATGTTTTCATTTGCTAACCCTGTTGTGCAACCGCCCCGTCGTTATCGCTCCGTCATTTACATTTTTACAACAGATGTTGTTTGTCATACATTGTGCTCACAGATATGTTGTTTTTACGTAAAACTAGAAACACATTAAGTATAGTTTGTGAGCAATTACGTCTGTAGACCATTAACCAGCTGTTTTTAGTCCAAAGAGGACACGTACACATTTATTATTAAAAGATAAAGGTCATATTGTATATTTTTGTCGTCGTCGTCAACAAATTCCATGAAAAGACCAAACCCGACAACAGTGAGTCAGTCTCTCACTGCGTTCTGAGTGGTTCCTTCTTGAGGTGTGAATCTTTAAGAGTGGGTCATAAATAAATGCTTTGATTCAAACAAGTCATTCTCTAAAACAGCTGGCCAATTTTAGCTCACACTACTCAAAAGGGGGTAAGCTGTGCATTTGTGGAGGTCTGATATTCACACTGATAGTCAATAGTTTGAAAGTGCTGACGAAGTGAATATTTACTGCAGCAGTGTATGTGAAGTAAACAACATTGATGTTTTCATAAATGTGTGAAGGACATTTTTTTTTTTACAACAATGAAAGATTTTTTTCACAATAATAAGACTCAAGGCTGAGCACCTATACGCTATTTATTTTTTTAATTCCCATCTGTATCTGACCTAAAATGTCATGTATTTGTGAAGATATGACTCAAAATATCAAGTTTTGCCTGATCTCGTAAAAATTCCTCCCAAAATGAAATCACCCGTTACCGTAGCCGAGACCTATCTTAGATAAGATTTTAATCCATAACTTATCTATCTATCTGACAGACCAATCACAAAACCTTACAGAAGTATGCATATCACCAGACTTGATTTCTTACAAACTATGTCCTGACTAAGATCATATCCATATCAGCATCAAACTATTGTCTTTGTTTTTTGTTTTTTTGGGGTATTTCTGCATTAATGAGATGTCATACAGTGTAGTGCTGACAGGAAATCCGGTAGAGAGTGATCAGGGTTGACATGCAACAACTCCACTTCAAGTGGTTACACCGTGATCAGACTGTGAGCCAGTGTGCGTCACCATCACCAGCTTGTGTTACCTCCCAGACCCATACGCCACCTTATGTAAAAAATGCTGCCATGTCACTCTGCTAACATAATCAGACCCCACACGAGTCATTCCTTTTTCTCTCTCCTCCAGTGGTGGACTGAAAGAGCACGACGTCATCATCTCCATCAATGGTCAGAGGATCGCATCGGCGACTGATGTCAGTGCCGCCATCAAGAAAGAGGGCACCCTGAGGGTAGTGGTGCGGCGTGGAAATGAGGACGCTATTCTCACTGTTGTTCCAATGGAGATCGACCCTTGACCCTTCCCCCCCCCCCCACAAAAAAAGTCCCACCACAGGAGCTGGAGCTAGGTTTTACTTGTCACCAGTGGACCTTAAAATGGAGATGGGCTTCAGTGACACACCCTCTCCCTGTGGCTAAAGGCCAGTGGCGCCACACATCCAGGAAAATTTCTGGTTTTGCCTTGAAAGGAACGACTGCGCAGATGCTGTGTAAGCAGTACTGTTATTTTGTTTTCCATGTGTGTTTTCACTTTAATACTTTCATTAACGCTACTACTGTTTGGCCACAAACATACAAATTTGTTTTTCATGCTTTTTCTTGTCTAATAAGGACTTTTGCTCAGTCTGGCCTTTTTTTACGCAATTTAGAGACTCTGGGCAAATCTGATTTGTATAATTGTTGTTTTTAAACTCTTTTTTTTATGTACTGTAGATTTTTTTTTTGTTTTTTATTATGTGCTGTATCCTCGAAAAAAAATAAAGGGTTGACCTTTTGTTTTTCACTCACCATGCTGACTTTCTCATTTTCTTTCTCTCCATCTCCTCTTTTTCAATCAGTGCTATACTCTCTCTCTCTCTCTCTCTCTCTCTCTCTCTCTCTCACACACACACTTCCATTACAATATTTTCTTTGTGGCGGTGCACAGTTTTCCTTAACCAATGCTCGTGCACATGCACACACACACAAAGAAGGGCATAAAACCAATCAGGATCTGGTTTAAATTAGATTTTATTGCCGTCACATGGGTTTGATATTGGTCTGGTGTGATTTCTGGGCCAGGGGCTCTGCGGACTGACCTCAGAGACAGCAGTGCGAGCCAAATAGAGATCCGAACCACAATGCAGTGGCCACAGATGTGGGGCTCGCATGAATACGGATAGTTCTGTTTGCCACGTGAATTTTGGACAAAGAGGATGAAGTGGACCTTATGAGAACTACAGAATCTGACACACTACAAACAGCTTTTAGATTTACAAGTCTGGAAACACATTTGATAAATGTGAAATCTGTACTGGAGAAACTTTGCAGAAGATTGCTTTGCAACAAACCACATCTCACATGAATAATCTGTCTATAGATGGATTAAACTTAACTCGGAGATCTCCTCATAGTATTTGAGGTACTAATGTTGTCATTCAGCCGTGGTTTTGCAGTTTTTACATGTGATTCGCAGACCATTCCTCATATATTCAGGGAATATTTGTCCTTCATCCCCTTTTTTCCCTTGCCACACGCCTCATGGAAGCTACATTACGGAGAAATGCTTTCCCATGATGTCAGGCAGCCCATAGGCCTGTGTCATAATCACATATTATTTTAAGGATCTATGGGACATTTAAAAATATTTATCTTCAAAGTATAATTACATACTGGAAGCCCAGTTGATAGATGTACATATTTGCGGTCAAGGCCAAAGGTGAAACTTTTGAAAAAAAACAAACCAAACACACACCGAGACAGATCTGTGAGTGTAAATGTTGCCGCCATCTCATGGTGCTTCATCAGTAGTGCAGCTCTTGTCTTACATCCAAATGTGTTGCAGACGTTTCGGGCAAGTGTTACGCACAAACTTTATTTCGCTTGGCAGTAACAGTGATTACTGACTGGTCCGTTCCAAGAACTGCACAAAACATCATTGTGATAACAATATACATATGTAGCATGTAGACTCAACTGTAAAGTGTTTCTGTTGATGAAGTCATAACTTCTCAACTGCCAAGACCTGAGCACAAAACCATCAGTCAACCAGGGCATGGCCACATTACCTCACCAGTGATTATGTGGAGTGATAGTCTCTCTGCCGGCTCAAATAGATGCCAGAAATCCGAATGTCCGAATATCAGTTGCATATTTCAAAATCTTATCGCTCTACTAAAAATGTTGCGTAATGATTATGGAAACTGAGTGACTGTGAAAGCCTCTGGTCGTTTGGTTAATTTTGATTCAAGACAAGACTTAATCTGAAAAATATGTTTGTGAACTTCCCTCTTTACTATTGACTCCTTGACATGTTTAAAACCGTATGCTCCTATACACTAGGAGTTATTCTATTTCCTTTTGGTTACATGGGACAAAAAACTCAAAAACACATTAAAAAACATTTCAAATGGCTCCCATGGGAAATTCGTTCCTTTCTTCTTCTGCAGAGAGACCAGCCATTTTCCCACAGGTGTCCCCGTGTCCCATCTTCATGAAGACACACGCACTTTGGAGGAGATGTTGCGATGTCTGCCGAGGCTTAGTAACGGTCATTTTGGCGTTGTTACAGTCGGGGCCCCTTTGCCCCGCAGACCTGTGCTGTTTGTGACTCACCGTTACGCCACTTGACACTGTCTGGGCCCCAGACCAGTGCCTGTGTTGGCGATGTGTCTGCTCTCTGTTTCCAGAATGCTCCAGGTGATTGAACATTCAATCCAGTGAGCACACAACAGTCAGACTTGGCTGTATAGAATTACATTCCCGTTGGTTACATTGTATTGAGACCATATTGTATTCAAAAAGTTTACTATATTTGTGTTTTACATTTTCTATCATACTGATACTAATAGAACTCTTTAATAATACAATTAAATTGACTTGAATGAGACATTACATGGAATAAGTAAAACAAGATTTTTTTCTCGTTGGCAGAGCAAACCTGTAAATGTTGCTCATACCTTAAAGGGTCAATTTCATAGTTTAAAGGGTAAATTAAACAGACCCAAAAAGAACAATCAATTAGTGGAAAATTAGTGGTTCGCAGCACTGTGCAGGTTTTTTTTTATATTGCTGAGTTTTAAGATATATATTCCACCAATAAGATGGAGATGTAAAAAAAAAAAAGCCCTGGTGACCTGTAAACAGATTTCTTTGGAGTTAATGTATGCAAAAAAACAAAACAAATAGCCCCCACAAAAGGAAAGTTTTGTTATGTGAGCGAACTGACACATTAAACACATATGCTACAAATTAATATATCGATTAATGAGTAAGCTGTAGCCATAAAGCAATTTTCTGTTTCTTAATTTAAGATGTGTAAAGATTATAGTTTAAAGACTGACTAAATATTTTTAAACTTCTTTGAGACAATTTTTTATATTATATTTTATTGTATTTGCATTATCATTGATTTAGACACAGTGGTGAGAAGTATTCAGATCCATTACCTATTAGTACCACTGTGTAAATACTCCATTACGGCATTACTGCAATGAAAACATGACATAAGATAAAGTGTTAACTATACAATGTAGGTATTTATAACTGAGAAAAAAAGGACCCTGTAGCTGTTTCACCATTATTCATTATTATAGCATTCATACTATATTTTTATGTGAATTCTATATCATTAGAAACTATTATTTTAAACTGTTATATACTATACGATTAAATTTCTAACATGCCTAAGCAGGATATTACTTCAATAGTTGATCAAGGTGGAGCCAATATTTAATTTAATATTCGTTTTATATATGATAGGATTATATCAGGACATCCTATGTTGCAGATTATATTCAGACAGAGACAGAGGGTTTCTATGGAGATGGAGCCATTCTGTGTGCTGGATGACGACACGTGGTTCGGAGAGAGTTAAACGCACCAACAAAACCGGGATAGGGAGGTTTTGTGGATGCGAATGCACTGACCACTAGTTTATCTGTGTAACCAACCAGAAATCTCCTCAATATATTAAGCTCTGAATAAAAACTTCTGCGTAAGACATCCACGATCCTGATTCAGCATCAACCTCATCAATTTCTCCACAACACTACTGTAACAAATGATTTTTTGGATTATGGATTCATCTGCTGATTATTTTCTCAATTAGTTGTCTGGTTTAGATGGATAACATAGTTTCAGACACCTGTCAAATTTACTAAGAGCCAAAAGTGAAACCTCCGCAATGCTTAAAGATAAATATCAAATTATTGCTAAATGAATTGAAACTTTGAAGATAATAAAAGGGAAAAGCACCAAATATTCACATTAAAGTCACATTTAAGCGAGGAACCATGAAATGTTTCGTACCTATGCTTGAAAAATTACTTACACAGTTATCAAAACTCCAATACCATATGCAATATGCAAGCACCAGCCGGTGCTCCTGGGGGACAAGCTGGAGCACTCAGGAGTGGATCACCACCTCACATCCTGGATTATAGACTACCTCACCAACTGCCCACAGTATGTGAGGACAAGGGACTGTGTCTCTGATACAGTGGTCTGCAGCACATGAGTGCCACAGGGAACGGTCTTGGCTCCCTTCCTGTTCACCCTGTACACTGCAGACTTCATGAACAGCACAGCCAACTGCCATCTGCAGAAGTTCTCTGACGACTCTTCCATCGTCGGCCTCATCACAGATGACGATGACAGGGAGTTCAGAAAACTGACTCAGGACTTTGTGGACTGGTGCCAGTGGAACCGCCTCCAGATCAACGCTGGGAAAAGCAAGGAGCTGATGGTGGATTTCCGCGGGTGCAGTCACCCCCCCACAACACAGCAGCATCTCAACAGCCGACAGGAGAAGACTAGACAGACTGATCAGGAAGGCCAGCTCTGTCCTAGGATGCCCCTTGGACACAGTGCAGGTGGTGGGAGAGAGGATGATGATCGCAAAGCGATCATCAATGATGGACAACGACTCCTACCCCATGCAGGATGCTGTCTCTGCACTGAACAGCTCCTTCAGTGACCTGCTCCTTCACCCTAAGTGTGTGAAGGAGCGGTATCGCAGGTCCTTCCTTCCTGCTGCTGTGAGACTGTACAACCAGCACTGCTCCCAATAGAACACACACACACACACACCCACACACACAAAGGACTCAACCACTGAGAAATAACCAACGGTGCAATAACCAACTGTGCAATATTTATATTTATTATATTTTTTATATACTATTGCTACTGCTCTGTACATATTATTTATATTTTTTATATACATATTTTGTATATTTTTTACATACATACTGTTTTTACAAAAAAAAATCCTGTAAATTTCTTTCTATTCTGCTATTTCTCCTATATTCTGTCCACTGTGCTGCTGTAACGACCACATTTCCCCATTGTGGGACGAATAAAGGAATATCTCATCTCATCTCATCTCAAGTTAACATTCTGTCAACAGACAGAAAGTTCACAAACAATTTGAGCTGTACTTCTATAGATTCCCTCTCAAATGCAGTGGACATGTAACATGTAAATACAAGAACTGTAATTTGTTAAGGTGAAGCTCATTCTTTGTTAAAGTTATCTAAACACAGCGTGAGAGAGACACATCAGACCGACGTCACTGCCATGGTTCTTCTGGCACGTCTTCAAGTTTAGTTCAACTAATGTGGTCATACAGCGCCCCCTATCGTTTGTTGTGACTTCGTGTTTAAACCAATCACAGTCACTCTTGCTGGAAAGTCTCAGAGCACAGGAAAACACCCCATCCGCTGATTGGTCACTCCACTTCTCGCAGCGCATAGACAGAGGTCTCGCCAAGGAACCAGGAGGGAGGGTTATTTTAATGGCCGTCGGTTGCACTATAAAATGCAAAATGTCCGGATTATCCACTATATTTAGACCGTATTAGCCACTGGTACGCGTGGGCTGCCGTTTTGGGTGACAAGCATCACTCTGGACATATATTCCGGCCACAGGTTTTTCTCTAGTGTTGTTTCGACGGCGCTGAACGGACTTTACCCGCTTCATTCGCGCGACGGGCCTAGCCGGCTGGCTCAAAAACAAGCGGACTGCTAGCAAGTCGCCGGAGTTCAAAGGTAAGAGTGAGCGCGTTGTCTGTTCCCTTTACACTCTGCCTTATTACGAACCCCGATCTCTACATTGAAACGCGCATTTGAAACTGCGCGCACCATACACGATATCACGCACGCGACATTTACCGACATTGGAGGCAGTCGTGTGTGGGGTGTAAACAGGGGGCTGCCGTTAGCTTAGTTTAGCAGCATTGGAGCTAACGGCTAACTTTATGGTAACTTTACAAGCAGGAGCAGGCCCAGCTGGAGTCGACCGATGCGGGCGAGTTGACGCTCCTGCGGGTGCGACGTCGGGTAAAGTATTTCCGCGCGAGTTTTGCCAGAGTTAATTCCAGTCGCTCAGCTTCCCGTTGTGTTGCGCACTAACGACGGGTCGGACGGTGTTGTTTCACAGCGATGCTGCTTCTGCTAGCCACATGCTAAGCAGTGGGGGACTCGGGAGCTGACGACAAGTTAACTGACCCAACCCGCGCAAGCGATTATGTGCGCACACACCTTTTTCCTCCCATTCTTGGGACGTGGTACTAACGCAACGACGTACAAGTAAAATTGGTGTAACTTTTAACTGTCAGACTCACGGTGGTCGGTTGAGTTTCTGCCTCGAGGTACATGAGTTTTGTGTTAAATGTTGAACGTGTCCTGCCTCTTTTCGCAGGGAATATGTAATATAAAACATCCGACATGACATCGAGATTCGGTAAAACCTACAACCGCAAGGGAGGGGAGGCCAATTCCAAATTCGAAGAGGTCTTCTCCAACAAACGGTCCACACTGACCACCAAATGGGGGGACACCACCTACAAGGCTCAGCTGGGAGCCAAACGGCCTCTGTTGAAGCCCGACGCCGCAGAGCTCCCCAAGAGGCCCCGGCTTGAGGACAGCGACAGTGAAGATGATCCGTTTGGGTTTGACAGCGACGACGAGTCCAAGACTGTGACCTCTCACGGCCTGTCCCAGGTGAAAGTCAACGAAGGCGACGTGGCAAAGACAGCGGCAGTGCAGGGCGGCGGGACGGCCACTGTTGTGGCGTCTGCACATGGCTCCGCAAGCACGGCTGCAGCGCTCACAAGTAAGTCATCCATGTGTCAACTACACAAATGTATCTTCGCCTTAAAATCTTCTCTGTTCGCTGCATATGTGTCATTTCATCATCTAGCTCTGACCTGCCCGCTAATTTTGATGTGACAATGTTCAATTGTGTTCTTTATTCGTAGGCAAGCAAAAAGTTGAAGAGAAGGCTGTTAAAAACAGCCAGCCCTGGTTCAAAAGCACATCAGAAGGCAACCAGAAACCTGCAGGTGCGGCATCCTTCTCAAACACAGTCCCCTCTGGTCATCAGAATTTCTCAGCTCCCAAAATAGACCTCAAACTGTCCGGTGATGCACCCGGTGGTTGCAGAGACTTTCAAACGTCTTCCTCTTATGATGGGCTGTCATCTGAGGAGACGGAAAGTGCTGAGCTACAACCTCCCACAGAGCCTCCACCAGAACCAGTGGACAACATTCCCCCATCCCCATTCACCCTAAGGGCCTCTAACTGCAAGAAATACCAGCGACCCACCCGGCCTGACAAAACATCATCTGAACCTGCAGAAAACAACAGTAACACGCCCAATGAAACAGTGAGTGCCCAAAATAAACCCAACAGTGTCCTTTCTGCGAATGCAAGTACTACTCTTACTGGTACTAAGACAGCAGCCAAGCCAACGGGCAGAGGCGGCGGGAGGGTAAGGGACTACACTGTTCTGCACCCGTCCTGTCTGTCAGTGTGCAACGTCACCATCCAGGACACCATCGAGCGGGGCAGCGATGATCTGGTTACTCCTGCTGCCCCAGCTGACCTCGGACAGGCAGGCCTGATGAAGAAGAAGATTGATGCTCCACCTTCCAAAACCACCAGGTAATCTTGTGTTTCTGTGTCGCAACCACATAATGGACATAAAGTTTTATTATAAACCCTTCAAATATAGATCACTGATGCTTTTTTCTTTGAAATGGTGCTAATGGACTATAGCAGGTTTTTGCTTACCGTTGCCTTCCTTGTATAACTCGTGATTTTTGACATGCTGTCAGGCCTCGCCTATTGCTTTTTTATTGAGGGCGAGGCCCAGCAAAATTTTACTTACACACAAACACACACATACACACACACACATATACAAGCACTTTCAGAAGACTGCAGAGCAGAGAAGCTGTGGTAGTGACAGTGACCTAGGTGACAGTAATGTCTTCCTCAAGTTGACGACAACTCAGTTTGCCATGAATCTTGAAGAGAGCAGCGGATCAAGGACTGGTCCCCTGTTCTGAATTTATTATTCTTTAAGAATTATTATCAATTATCATAGTGCATGCATCAATTATCATTTTGTAAATCACACCACAGCCCTTTGATTCAAAGTTCTTAGAGATTAACACACTAAAAAAGCATTCATGTCATCCCATTCATTCATCGACATCCAATCATTCTCATCCCGTTTTGATCATATTTATACGCTTTCAGAAATGTGACACCCATTGAGTCATTTAATTAACCTAAATGATAAGTTCAACACAAGTATTTTCATTGTCGGATGTTGTCTACATCAGCTGTTTGGAGAAACTGCTGTTAGTATCTGTAGCATTCGTGATCTGTTATAGGTCCATTATGTATTCTATTTGGTTTCGGTGTGTTCACAGTAGTATTTTGTTGTCTTCTCTTGCAACTGTTGTAGGATTTTCACAGCAGTTCACTCAGATATGCAGAAGTTTGACAACCTACCTCTAATTTTATTTTATTTGTTTGTTTTCAATGTGTGCATTGTGTTGTGCTCATGCTGCTCCAGTTCCCCCTGTCTTACACTGTCTCAGTAAAACACATCAACAATGTAAACAAGCAGAAAAAAAATCATCTCACTCTTATCTTTGCAGGTTCCGACCCACCCAGACAAAGACGAGGAAGACCAAGACTGAGTCCAAGCTAGAGTTCTTCGGCTTTGAAGACAAAGAGGAACAGGAGGGCGAGGACGGGTCAGATGGGGCCATGGCAGGCAAGAGTAACTACAAGATCAAATATTTCGGCTTCGATGACCTGAGTGAGAGTGACAGTGATGACGAGAGCTCTCGGGCCAAGGAGAAGAAGGCCAAGAAGGAGGCTGCAGCCTTGGCTGCTCTAAGCTCGGGTGTGGACAGTCCTCATACCAGTGACTCTCAGGACAGCCAGGCCAGCAGCAACACAGGTGGGCTGCTCTGTTGATGAGAGAAAAACTAATTTGGTGATGGTGTAATTGATATTTTGTTGCATTTCTCAAGTTTACCTCATAAGCTTCTAAAACATTTTGTCTTTAACTTTAAGAGCTTGGATGGCCTAGTGTGGTTAGTCAGTCCATTTACATACTGGTTTGGTTTCTCCTACAGATGCTTTTGACTTCTCTGATGACTGCAGTCCTGGTGGCTCTGAGGGGCAGAGGGGACGCTCAGGGAAGCAGAGTGACAAATCCAAGGACATTGGCAGTCGGCTCAAAAAAATCTTTAGTGGACCCAAAAAGGTATATGAGCATGCCAGGCATATCCTGAGAGTATCTTTGCTTTAAGTCAGATGGGATTTTTGTCCCTTACTATGCAGCCGTTTCTTTGAGCAACTGCCGGTCGCACTTTTTCCAGTAATTACACAATGAGCTGGCACGAATCTCTTGACCTATTGATATGGACTTTAACAGGAGTCGTCGATCAATATGAAGGGGTCAAAGTGTGCTATCTAACCTTCATGACCTTCCTCCTGACCAGAGTTGAACTTGCCGCCTGTTATAGATTTTTAAAAGACAATTACATAACAGAATACCCTGCTCATCTAAAAATAGACTGAGATAATGGGAGGGAGCTGAGGGGGAAAAAAGAGCAAGTAGTCGGGGAAACGGCTCAACTGAAACCGTCATTTAATGTAATGGAATTCTATGACTCAGTAGTAATGCGTGTTAAAACTACAGTTGCATACTTGATGCTCTGAATGCTGATGCCCAGGGATTCATTTGTGATAGTAGGATCACATGAAAGGGGTAAATGTGCTTTCAGTTGCACACACTGTACAGTGTTTCATTGTTAAGGGGGATCTGAATATTACAGCTTGTGCAGACCAATATTTATCTGAATAACTCTACTTTGATTTGTGGTTCTTTGTGTAATGCCCACATCTGCTCTGTTTATATGAATCATGTTGTTAAGATGCTTTAGGTTGTTTGTGGTCTGTCCTCCTAATCCTGTGTGAATAAGTGTCTCTGTCATCTACAAAACTCCAAACATTGTCTGTGTGATACATAATTGACTCGCACAATGTGTCATTTTCAAGAAATGTTTTGTGCGCTCGGGGACGGTTGTGTGCTTCACACCGAGGCTGCTGTTGTTTCAGTCTATCATCACGTGTGCACTATGCAATATTTATGTGCTCAGTCTAGGGAAGCCATGGTGTGGAAATTTTCCCACTGGGTACTAAACCCGTGACAACCATAGACTGTCCGTAAAAATGGACGAAGTAGACTCCAGGTCCCGAGAGTGAAGCCAACGCGGAGGTGCCTGAACTCTGTATTCTCTCGAATGACCACGAGAGGGCAACACAGTCAGTTTCTATAGAAGTATGAGAAAATGACTCCCCTTTAATCTCACTTAAAGGGGCAGTAAGCAATTTTGGAGAACAGCTCTCTTTGTTGTTGTACTTTTACTGCTCTGGCTAGGCCGCAAACTCACAACCTTGCGTATGGTAGACTGCCACACTGACAACTAGGCCAAAACCACGGAGTTGCAGTGCCACCCGCCTACAAAACTCTTGGTGTGTCGACAAGTGATGTTTATAAACTGCACACAGTGTCGTGGGGTGTGGTCTGAACCATTTTTTCGTTTTCGACTGCGCCGAAAAACCCAGATTTTTTTTCCGTTCACACCGAACCGACAGCTAACGGACCATGAGGAAATAACATGTATTGCTTTAGAATAGCTTATTGCCCCTTTAATTTGTTACGTCAGTAAACATTTCTCCTGAGGAGTTTATGGTCTGAATCGAAAGTTTCAAATCTCTTAAATACAACATGATGTTGATTTTGTAAATGACAGTCTCGTTCAGAGAAAAATAGAATATAAAGCACTGTATGCATTGGGGCATGGATACAGCGTGATTGACAGCTAGTACTGTCCAATTTGCTGCATGTTGCAGGTAGACGATTTCTCAGTCAGCCTCCCTGCTCCTCCAAATTATTTATACTTCTGTTTCTGAAAAAACAACAAGCTGGTCTAAATACTAAACTTGGAGCTTCAAAACGAGCTACCACTCTGTGACAACACCGGTGTTACAGATTACAACGGACAGCTCACAAAAGACGCGTGTCGGCATGGTGGAGCGCATCCTTAAATCTTTGATGTGAGATTTTGCTGCATGCAGGCAGCCTCGCAACTTGAAGTTGTGTGCAGTGTTTCCCATCAATTACTTAGACTGTGTCATTCCACTTCCCATAATAAGATTAACGGAGATATAAGATCTCCAATTTAGTCTTTTGCACCGTTGCCTTAATGCAGTGCTCTTCACCATTTTCGCTAGCTAACTCGCTCCCTCGAGCACATTGACTTGTATTTCGAGGAACCGGCGGACCTTCAAAACATCCATAACAATTTTTTTGTCATTTGACACCAAATCCTCATCGTCCTTGTTGTCAACTCTCCTCTCGTCACAAGTTGAGTCTTTGTCACTGTGAGATCTGACTCTGCTGCTGCATGAAGCAGACACTTTCACTTTCTGTTTAGTTAACTGCATCGTCAGGTTATTAAACACTGGGATTCAAGCCAGAATGGATCATGGAGATTAACATGGAACACAAGCATCATATCATTTTATCTATAGCCATTGAACTAATCTTTAAAATTCTTGCTGTGTTCAGTCGCCTGCTAAAGCTGTGTACAACGCCCGTCACTGGAACCAGCCGGAGCCTGAAGAGATGCCTGCTCCTCCCCTGTCCCGAGCTCCAACTGCTCCAGTAAGATATGACTCGCTTTGTGGTTATATGTAGAGCCTGACCCATATATGGGTTGCCCAATAATATTAGGATATGAGCATTTCACGGTTATCGGTATCACGTTAATTTTTTTTTACTTGTTTATTATTTTACAGTATAAACGATGCAGAAATGATTATTTATGTTTACATTTTATGTAAAAAAAAAAAAAAATCAAGTTCTATCTATTTTACTTTTAATTCCCTTGTCATAAGGTTTTGATAACGAAACCTTAGAATCGGTGCCAATCGGTATCCAAACATTTTCACTCCCTAATATCAGCCTTATCTTTGACCTCCCAAAAAAACAATATTGGTCAGGCTCTAGTTTTATGTAATATGTTTAGCTCTATTTTTTTGTTATATTTTTTTTAATAAACTAATTACAGGGAACTTTGTCATGAACTGGACCATCAGCTTGGGAAAACTGAAATTGTGATGTGAAAATGAAATAAATTTTGCACACAAAGCAGGCAAGTCATATTAGGGAGTTATGCAGAGCAAATGCTAATAACTAGAACCATTTGTTTATAGAATTCTCCGCTCTCTGCTGTCCGCAGCCCATGACATTGTTTATTGGTCTCTTAGTAGTCAACAGTTCTGTATTAATTACTGTAATTAGTCTCTTTCTGTTCATGTGGAGCTTGTACCAGACAAGTGAACTGAGGTTTACTTGTATATTTGCTGTTGAATTCACTCCATGGCAATATAGTTTGTTTAGAGATGAGCTAATCAGCATCTGGCAACTAGAATTTGTTGATAACTTTGGACCACAGCATGTGACATCTGTTAACAACACTTATTAAAGTGTGCTTGTGCGCTTAACAACCTATTCAGCTGAGGTAAATCTTGCGGACATGTCATTATACAGATTTTGTTGCTTTGGTATGAGTCCCATTTCTCTGCCTCTTTCTTCCTCAGGCCGTTTTATCCAGCAGCAGCAGCAGCAGCATCAGCAGCAGCAGCAGCAGCAGCAGCAGCAAGGATAGCAACTCTCATAAAGATGATGGCCTGTTCAAAGCCCCTCCACCTCCGCCTCAAGTCATTAAGTCAGAGACCTTACCCACGCGACTCAACCAGGATATTGTCACAGCGCTCAAATGCAGGAAGGAGCACAAGGAGGTGAGTCTTGAGAACACTATTTTTAGAAGCCTGCTTAAGAAGGCTGCGGAGGAACACTGTCTTTTGCATTTAAATGCTTATTTGTGTTCACTTTTCACTACGGGCTGCTCATGTGCTGCAGGTTATGCAGTAAAAGTATAGCATTAAATTGAAGCATGGTGTCAAGCTCACTGTCATTTATTTGAACCCCAGCTTGGGTGGGAGGTGGCAGTGAGGACTGTTGCTGTTACTTTAAACTTCCCTACAGCTTGTATCATTTACAGAAGTGCTCTCTGGCCCCAGATCAATCCGTTTGCCACAGATCCCCAGAGGGCAAACGGTTTCAGCTAATCCGTCACTACACACTGGTGTTGGCTTAGGATGAGCTCCTCCATCATGTGTCATGCTGAGCACACACAGCATGACTCTTGATATTGGTAACCATACAGAGTCAACTGCTGATCAGGCCCTAACACCACATGCTGAGCAGACTGATCAGGGCTGTTAGCACAGTCAGCTATTGCTGTTAATGGAACCAGTACAGAGGAGTTTTCCCTCGCAGGGCGTGTGTCTGTGCGAGTTGATTATATCTCTGGATAAACGCACTACTTCCCAGTTAGCTTTAATCAACCCCATTCCTCTTCCGCCAGCTGTACACGGTGGTGCAGCATGTGAAGCACTTCAATGACGTGGTGGAGTTCGGAGAGAATCAAGAGTTCACAGATGACTTTGAGTACCTGGAGACGGGGCTGAAGAGCAGTCAGCCACTCAACACAAGATGCCTTAGGTAAGTGGGGGAAAAAGAACATAGTGCTTCCTTTGTGCCATTTTCACCGGGGCACTTACCTGCCACAAGTCTGCTGTTGCCTTATTTTTCATAATTAGCACATTGGTACTGACACTGAAGCATCTCACTTAATAGTTGTACAAGTATTGGCTTATTTAAAAGGAAAAGGAGGAACAGCTGCTTCAGTTAATCAGAGCTTTATAATTTGTGCAACTGTCCTTAATCAAAGTAAACAAAACAGCAATAATTACCTTGCTATCAGCAGCAACACAAGTGATTATGTTTAACAAGATTCTTTTTCATCCTTCACATGCGATATAACATAGTCTGTGATGGTTTAATTATTTGTTTTTCTCTATTTTCCTTAAATAATACCCAAAAATTATTATGTTTTTTTAAACAAAAGTAATTCATCTAGAATAAACTAAATCAAGCACTATTTGTACCTATAGAGGGCTACAGACTAACTTTTTACATTGATTGCACTGGTGCGCCTAACTTTTTCATTTAGGTGCACCCAAACATTTTTACTGCATCTTTTGGCACCACAATAATACACTTATTATACCTTTGCTTTCCCATACACATTGCTAATTTCTTAACACATTATGTAAATGACTAAACTGGAATAAAGGTGCATTTGCATGAGGATGACTTGAGACCTAAATGTTGTAAATGGTAGCCCTTCTTTGGCGATATTATAAGCAGTTTGAAATGTTATTATCATTTCTGACTCTGAAGCAGTGAAGAGTAGAATGGACAAATGTTTTGTTTCTCATACTGTTCTCAGAACATTATTGAACACTGAACAGCATTATTTTGAACAAATAATTCATATAAAGTACATGATGTTGTGTGTTGAGTGATGAGACTGTCAAAGAATAAAAGTAGGGTGTAGATGTTTCACTATGAACCAGGTCACCGCAAGGTGTCACTCATTCATCCTCTGCTCAGGCTCCTCCCACTGGCTGCAGCTGTTGTCTCTGACTGGGACCACTGGAAGAAGAGTGTCCTTTCACTAAATGTCTCCACAGATTGCTCATGTTACCGCCCTCTCTTGCAAAACACTTACAGGTTACACCTGTGACCAGTGCAGCTATGCTCCGACGCTGCCTGCTAACGTCGGAGCGTCAGCTACTAACAGCGCGGACATTAGCAGCACCGATAATGTCGGAGTTTATCGATACATCAGTCTTTCATAATTCAGCCCCAGGTCCATTAAATACCAGATCTTGCCTGATTTCTTTTCCCCCCAGAAGAATACCAGGGCCAGAGCCAAACAGAGACAAAGCCAGCCCCTTCTCTGACTCTGATTGGCTCAGACTATGGTATTCTTCTTCGCTTTATGCTGGTGGGGAAACAAACACAACGCTTCACACAGACAGACCAGCGAAATGTCAGGCACAACCAAGGAACATTTTTAGTCGCACTGCACAGATTTTTGGTCGCACTCTGGAGCCCTGCCATATTTTATACCTTCTCTTGTCTGTCTTGTATTTGGTCTGTATTCAGTCTATGCCATATGGCAAGAAGAAGAAAAAGTGTTTTTCGGTTCTATGGTTTTTAAAGCTCTAAGCCTCTCCATTGTGGAAATGGAATTTATTTTGGAGACACAACCTTGGCTTCAGAAAAAGGAAGTCCAGCCGTGGAATGTTTTTCAGGCTTTTGATGTGAAGAGAGTGAAACATTTTCATTGAGTAGAAATAGAAAAAAGAACATGTTTGAGATGGGAGTCACCAGGGATGATTTCAAAAAAGGCTGTTCAACGTGTAATTCCTCTCTTTTTTTTCTTCAAGACTGTTCAATATTTGACCCACCATATCTACAATCCTTTCTTTCTCCCTCTCTAACTGCTGCAGTATAATCAGCCTGGCCACAAGATGTGCCATGCCCGGTTTCAGGATGCACCTGCGGGCCAGAGGGAAAGTGGCACAGGTTTTCAAAATGCTCAGCGATGCACCGCAACACCCGGTCAGTAAATGTCCTCCGTCACCTGCTTTTCCAGTTTCACTTTTGTCATCTCCCTCAAACTTCAGCATAGGGATATGTGAACTTGTTTTGGATAAATACTACTCTTGTTATTTTTTCTGTGATAGACTGAAATGTATTCCCTTGAGGTTAACTTCCACAGCCGTGAATCAGGGACTTAAATAAAACCCTAAATATATTATATACCATTGCAGACCTGTATTGTTAGACTGAACTGTCATTTTTTTTTCTAAATCATCAGTCTTTTCAACTGTGTAGCAATTCCAGTGTGACCTGTATGCTGCACAGCAGCTTTATATAAACAAGATTGCATTTCTCCATGTCTTAAAAATCGCAATTTCTTTCCATTCATTGTAGTCTTATTCTTCCTTGCCTTTTGTTTGCAATTATTTTAAGAGAATTTTCCATGTTACCCTCCAAGGTATTTTTCTAAATGTATAGAATTGTGCAGTAATAGTGGATTGAGGTTTTTTCATGATGGTCCAGGGTTTTCAAATCACTGATCACCTTGTCTGACCTAGTTTGCTCAACACCACTTTGTTAAACCTGGTCTCTGTCGTTCTACCAGAATCTTGGTCTGTGCACGGCTGCCCTCATGTATATTCTGAGTCGGGACCGTCTAAACATGGACCTGGACAGAGCATGTCTGGAGCTAATGATCAAACTGCTGGAGCTGGACCAGGACTACTCTGGCCACGAGGATCAGCTCACACCCAAGGAGGTTGCAAAGGTCAAGGAGAAGATCAGGAAACTGTGCGAGACCGTACACAATAAGCATCTGGACCTGGAAAACATTACAGTGCGTTGTCCTTCAATTCTTAAATGATCATAAGAAAAAAACCTTTGGACTCAACTTATTTTCAACAAGTAGCCATCCTCTCTGAAAATGTTTCTATAAGTTTATGCAATATTGGAAATGAACTTGTGTACTAATTGTAGATGTTACATATTTTTTCCGGTTGTAGACGGGCCACCTTGCCATGGAGACATTGCTCTCTCTAACCTCCAAGAGAGCTGGGGACTGGTTCAAAGAAGAGCTGCGGCTTCTGGGAGGTTTGGACCACATTGTAGACAAAGGTGAGTGTGTGAGATGTTACTGGAGTGTCAAAGCTGTCGGCTTTCAAGTAGCTGCCTGCACGTGGAATAATCATGTAACCCGTGTGTGTTGGGTTGCCCCAGTTAAAGAATGTGTGCAGAACCTGAGCCAAGAGGACGACAAGGAGAACCTGGTAGCATCTTTATGGGGCGCCGAGAGGTGTCTGAGAGTGCT
This sequence comes from Scophthalmus maximus, assembly GCF_022379125.1. Lineage (NCBI taxonomy): Eukaryota > Metazoa > Chordata > Actinopteri > Pleuronectiformes > Scophthalmidae > Scophthalmus > Scophthalmus maximus. The sequence goes on along the minus strand of NC_061524.1, from coordinate 24,055,849 downwards.
CGAAAGTGTAAGTACTGCTCCATCTCTCTTGTACCAAACTCATCCAAAGTGTCACTGAGAGCTGTGAATTGGCTGGTGACTTTTATTCTTACCTTTAAAAAAGCTGAACCAATCACAAGTGCCTCCCCTCTTCTGCGGGTTCTTGACCCGTTTTTCGAGTTCGTTGATGTACTTTCTCAACCATTGATTCTATTTCTCTTTCATCTCCTTCCGACAGGTGACAGTGCAGAACCCAGAAAACCAAGGTTACTTGATTGCCTACAAAGACTCTCAGCTCATCGTTTCCTCTGCCAGGTGAGCACCAGACAGGACTTGGGGCTGCTATTGACGGACACGGACACATAATGAGGCTCTTTCTACTTCGGTCCATCCAGTTTACTTTTTGTAACACCATTTTATACAACATATTAAACTGTGTCCTTGTGCATATTGTGGAGCTTTTTCAGTAACTTAGATCTCTGTTAAATAAAAAAATAAACACTTATTTGATGCAAATGAATATTTAGTGTTGCATTGAGTAGACTGTAGGTAAAAGAAAATCCAATTAATTATTAAGTAATTTTTACCGTGGGAGCCTGTCGAGATTTCCAAGCTGCATTAATGGGAATTATTGGGAAAGTTGGATCCTTTGTTTAACCACTGAATAAACTTGGATTAAAAGTTTATACTGGTTGACGCATAATAGCAGGCGAAACCGGTTGAAGTTATTCTTTCTGAATCACCTTGAGACTCTTCCTCCTCTCTTCTTCAAACATGCTTGTTTTTTTGTTTTTTGAAAATGTCTCATCTGTGCCATTTTATTCTGCATTTTAATTTCTCTCATCAACTTTTTACTTTCCCCAGAGCTCTGCGGTACTGTGAGGATATGATCCAGCGGTACAGCAGGGCATTAAACAACAGCTCTCTGTCATCGTCTGGAGCAGCGCTGCCCCACTGCAGCTTCAGTAATGTGGGCAAGGCAGTGGAGGACTGCATGAGGGCCATCATAGGAGTGCTGCTCAACCTGACCCATGACAATGGTATTGTCATTTCCCTTTATATATTTTATGCCATGTAAAATGCACAGATAGATCTTGATCCAGAAATGTAAATTATTATCAATCAATCAAAAATGTAAACTGAAACAAACAACAACAGAACAGAAACAACAACAGAATAGAAACATGTCTGTACATACCGATATTTCATAGCACTCACTGCATCATTGACAGCCTATTGTGTGTGAGGTGTTCTGAGGATTTGGAAACACTAACATCATGTGTCCATTGTGCATCACAACAAGCAACAGTGTTAGAGTGGGATCCGATCTCACTCTTCCAAACCAGTTCTCCAGCTGTGGTGACTCGTACCTGTCCCATCCGCGGCGTTTCAGTGACAGATCCAGTGACTGTCACTCATGCAAGCGGCCTATTGTGCTGTGATTGATGGCGGGCAGCTGTGGGTCAGGACAGGTCGGCGGTTTGATCCCCGCCTCTAGTCATGCCAATGTGTCCTTGGGCAAGACACTTAACTCTAAATTGCCTCTGACGGCTCTTTGACAGCATATGAATGTGACAGAAAAAGCGTTGCTGGATGAATGTGGCTTGTGCTTTAAAGAGCTTTGCGTGGTTGATAAGACTAGAAAAGTGCTTTATAAATACAGTCCATTTACCAAGAAATCACATCCAACATGCGTCACTATAGCCGAGGCCCAACTGTAAAAGGCCAAAAGGACTTTGTGGGACTGAAAGAAGCAGCATACTATATTTTCATCTTCACTTTTTGTGGGTGTCATTTTAGCAGTAATCCCTCCTCAAGCCCTAGACCAATAACTTATGCCATCTGTCAAGACGTACGTTTGAGCAAGAGTGTTTTCGTCTCGATTATTAAACAGAAATTACCTGTGCATTTTTGATGGCCCCACTTTTGTTTTCCCCTGCATTTTCTCTTAATATGTCTTTGTTCAGTAGGTGCTGGTTTTATCTCGTATTTCTTTACACCTGTTAATAATTCAGTCGAATTGGCTTATCGCTTGTCTGATGTAATAAATAAAATTGATTGCATAGTATCAGTGTTGAAATTTGTAAATTCTTATTAATGTAATCAAGTAGACTTAAACCAAATCGCTCAGATGGACTTCACCACAAAATCAAATATTCAGGTTTTTAGCAGGGGATAGCGATGCCTCTCAGATATCAGTGGAGGTTAATGATGATGTTATTCTGTCTTCAGAGTGGGGAAGTACTAAAACAGGTGAGCAGGAACAGCTAACAGTTACCGCTCTGAACTGCGTCCTTCGAGTCCCACGCTACATCCCTCAGGAGCAGCGCTTTGACGTGCGAGTTCTGGTAAGTAAGCTGTTCTTGGACAGAACAAAACAACGCGACACCAGTGTTGAAAGACATCCTGCTGATTTGCAATCGCTTAGAATATGTCTGGGCCCTTTATGTTTCTTATTTGTGCTTTCTGTTTTGTATACCAGGGTCTGGGTCTACTAATAAACCTGGTGGAGTACAGCTCCAGGAACCGCCACGGTCTGGTGGACATGGAGTACATTGTTGACGACACCTGTCTGGAGGACAGCCTGATGCAGCCTGATGACCCGACACAATCGGACACGGCGGAAGAGTTAGCACCGCCGAGCGCGGCTGAGACTCAGGCAGACGAAGCCGGAAAGCCCAATTCCTCCGGTGCTCTGGCTGCACTTGTAAAGGTACGTATTGTGCCAGGACTCATTGATAAATATCATAGCAGTGTCTGTGAATATTTTCTATTTATTTTTGGTCTTGGCCACAGGAGATATCTTGTGAAGTAAGGATGGGAGCAGGAACAGCAAGTGCTTTGTTTTGTATGAACAGGTGATCCGGTGTATCACCTGCTTCTGTCAGAGAGAACATTCAGACATCGCTCTGAGAAATTTCCAAATAAGAATAATATAATAAAATATCATTTGGTGCACAAAACCACAAGCTGCTCTCGTCAGTGCTTCTTAATTAAATGCGCAAGTCTGCAGTTTTGTACATCCAGTAATAAGCAAGTGTAAATTGATGCAGACTCATATATGGATTTGAACTTCAAGATGGAAATGTCACTTTATTTATGCTTTGTTTAATTATTGATACTTCTCCTTTGCCCAACTGACTCATGGGGGAAAGGTTTTCTGAGACTCTGAAAAAACCTCAGAGAGTTAACTGGGCACTCAATCTGAAACCACTCTTCACTGTCAGGAGTTTAAAGCTTGTTTCGGAGTGTTTGGCATTCCCAGTCAGTGACTGACATGGAGTGATGAAATAACTTGGCTATAGTGCTGAACCTTTTATGCCTTTGAATTGTTAAGAATCTGCAGTTTTAACTGGCTCCAGTTTAATTTGTGTTTAGAGTTGACATGTGTTTCTGCGTCACTGTAATGCCCCAGCTCTTCCTGGAGAGAGAGCGCGCTGCCATCCTTGCCGAAGCCAAGACCGATGACTTGATCAGCGAGGCGCCCAAGCCGGCCCTGGACAAAAGCGGAGAGTGGCAGGAGACTTCGGGAGAGATCCAGTGGGTGGCAGCCGAGCCCACCGACAGCCAGTCTAACGACAGCCAGACTGAGAAGAAGGAGGAGGAGGAGGATGAAGAGTTGGACCTTAATAAAGGTAGGTGTTTCATCTTGTCTGCTACCGTTCACTCATCAGTTGTCACTGACTCTGGGGAGGCCCAGGCATTAACATCTTGTCAGTTGGTTACGCTCACATGTGAATTGTTGACCCACCCGACCATCGGGTCACATGAGTCAGGGTGTGAATGGGTGTTAATTCTCCTGTGTCGCAGACGACCTCTGGTGCTCGTTAAAAGATGGAATGACCATGTTGTTCAGTGTTTATTGTTTTCATCACTCTCAAACCACAGAAAGACATCAAACAAAGGCCCAGAACCAAAAAGAATTAAAAACGCACTTGGACCAGACTTTGAAATACCAAGACCTGTATAACTGAGACTGTTCAGACATGTAAGAGGAGCTGCTTTGAGCTCAGGCTAAAGTCTTTATGTAGCTAAATGAGCTTAATATTGGGGTTATGGTTATTGCGTGACATGAGCTTCATATCCTTCTCTGCGTCTCAGCGGTTGGCCCAAGAAAAAATGTGCGCCTCTCGAGGCAGCAGGCTGGCATTTCTTGTAGTACAAAACTGAATTACAACAACTGTTTTGATAATCAGTTAATTATCATCAAATCATTTTTCCAGCAACATTTACCCACCATTGCCCAGTCCCAGTTTCCCAGCTGACATTTTCACCATTATCTGACATTTCCTTAACCAAACAATGAATTGACAAAGTCAGTGGAAGTTCCATCTATATTCCAACAATCCTGCATACATTTTAATTTAATGCAGTACTAAGAGAGGAGAGTAGGAGTATAAAAACACTTTACGATGGCTGTAGATTCAGCCAATTGTTGACTGCTCAGCTGTTTTTCCTGCTGCACACCAGCCTGAAACTAAAACAGTCTCATTATATATCAGAGATACAATTATGAATTCACAGTAAAACAGCTCATGTGCCCAGACATTCTGCTCAGATGTTTGGGTTTTAAATTCAGAATCTTGAATGTGGCCGCCAATAAGAAAAAAATCAGTAACGTCATCAGGATTCGGTGGTGAATGTTTCCTCCTCAGTACAAACCAGACTGTTGGGAAACGGACCAGTGAATTACAGCTACAAACTCCTCCTCACAGGATGTTTCTGTTCAGCACGTCCTGCCATGACTCTCCAGAACAGCAGTGCATGTCACTGTAACGGTGAATCTTTTTTCTCTCTCACTTGTGTTTGCTGTAGCTCTGCAGCATGCAGGCAAGCATATGGAGGACAGCATTGTGGCCTCCTACACCGCCCTGCTGCTGGGTTGTCTGTGCCAGGGTAGCCAGGTGAGCATATTGGACAAATACACCATATGACTGGAGATTGTTTCCCACTCAACATGATTCATGTTGTTGCTCACCCACCTTTCTGTCTCCCCCTGCAGCTCAATGTGACTACTGTGAGAAAGAATTTACCTAAAGGGGATTTCTCCATCATGACAGAAATGCTGAAGAAGTTCCTGAGTTTCATGAACCTCACTGTGAGTATGACTGGTGATGTGGTCTAAGGGAGTGCAGACATACTGCACAGAAGCAACAATTCTGCAAAATTGTTTTCCTAAAGGATGAGCCTTCATTTTCACGTGATAGAAATACTGAAAATACTCCTCGGAGGGTTATTTTTTTGCAAGCACCTGAAAGTGTTGATGCAATCCTCAGCTCCAGGCACATTTTTATTGAAGCAACCAAAAATACACCATTTAATTGGGCCCATTGAGCACATTTGTGTGCCTCTTTTTAACTTGAAATAATTGCAGCTTTTACATTCTCTGCACCTCCTTTCTGAGAAAATACTACAATATAGATGTTCATCTCATTAACACAGAGATTTAGGAATGCATAATGTCGGAAGAGGCTGTGCAGCCGATAGATATGACCAATATATGATATCGATTTTTCCCTCCTCTAGAATCTAAACTGTCTGAGCTGCTCAGAGATCACTTGCATATGTAGTCTAGTGGCACTTTGCTTTCATGATACGCTGTGGCGGTCATGTGTCGTCACAACATACAAAATGTTATCAATGCATTATCAATTACACATGATTCCTGTGTACTCGCGCAGCACAAGCGTTCACAACAAGTAATAATGTGAAAGATGAATTAAAGTAACTCCTCGGACCTACTCGACGAGAGCAGCACGTGTTCTCACCCTCACACTCACACTCCTGTTCTTGGTTTTGTTGTTTTCCACACAGTGTGCAATGGGCTCCACAGGACAGAAGTCCATCTCGCGGGTCATTGACTACCTGGAGCACTGTTAACAGACAGCCAGGTCGCGGACTCACACTCTGGCTGCTCATTAAAGGGGTCCCAGGCTGTTCTGGTCACCCCCCCCCCCCCCGCCTGACAGGAGCAACACAAGGTCATCGGAGTCTCAGCAGCATTCCTACAACTCCACCTGATCTACCAGTGCTGTGATCACGCTGAATTCTCATTGCTAGTGGCGCACTCTGACATGCGTTTGAACACACACACAAACACACACACACACACATACGAGAGTTTCACTTACTCTCAGAACCAAAGCCCCGCTTCCCTGCAGACACACAGATTCCTTCAGTTCCAGTCAACTAATGCTGCAGATAGAGTCAGATAAACTTGAAAGGTTCAGGATTCACCCTCAGGTAACTGGGAATGAGGCAGAGGAATGTCAGACATAAAGATGGACACAAAAGCAAACGTCCTCCTGAAACGTCCCAAACAGTCTCCTGCCCACTGTCCGCTCTCGATTCTGTTCGCTCAGTTGCCGTGTGAACCTCTGAATCTAATTTTATGGATCATTAAATTTGAATCTCTGCCCATCCGTGTCAAAGCCACGGGAGAAATCATTGATCAGCATGAAAAACAATCATTTTCATGGACGTTAAAGTGACGTCTCTATTAGTTAACTCGTGTGGAATGATTTTGAACGCATACATCCATTCACCTGCGTGTTTGCGGTTGGCTCGACTGTTTAAGGGAAAGAGTATTTTTAAGCTTTGGTTTTTTATTCTCATTGTGCTCATTAACTCTACGCCGTGTGAGTTAGCAGATCTGATAGGTGTGTTGATATGTTTTTAGATGTTTGTTTTTCTTCGAGGGCATTTTATTTTTCCACCCAAATTATTAATGACTTTTAAAGACTAAACAGCTGTATGACTTCCCCACTAGGATGCTCTGTATTTGACTGATAATGGCATCTGGAAATTACACAATATTATGATCCGTTTTTTATTAATTTGGTAAGATATTAGTCTGTTTTGATCATTCCCATTTCAATGAATTAAACAGTATGTGATTACAGTATGCATTTTATCTCAAGTATAACAGACGTGGTGAATTTCTCAAGAAATGAATGGACGTGCTTCCTTTTGAATATAATGAAGTTATTATTTGTTTAAATGTATTTAATTTAATGCTTAGTGCTCCTCCTTTTTGTTTCATTATATTTAGTGTGACGCAGCTCATATATCGACATATTTAATTGAATGATAGTTTTGGCTTCAAACCACATTGAATTTCAACCACACTTTAATGCATTTAATGAAATTGGAAAAGTCTTTTTATCTTTTGTATGCTCATGTTAATTGACGTTGGGAATTTCCTCGTGATGGTTTTAAACTTCTGCGCGTCAGGCCACATGTAGCGTCAAGTTTTCACTCCCGTCGTATCACCGAGTGTCTGCATTGGACAACATCAAGCTCCCGTTTTATTTATTCTTCCACGGTGTCATTTTACTTGTGACGAAGCACCTGAACCTTTGAAACTCCTCTGCCGTGTACTGCTCACATGTACGATCACTGATCTGAATGACAGCCATACCTGCGTTAGCAGATTAGGTTTATCTGTAGGTTTGTAGGTGCTGCAGTGAACATAACTGCAACTGTTGACTGTGTATTACTTTGCAAACTCTGGTCTGAATGTAAATACTCCTGTACATAGTTGCTAATGGACATTTAAAAAAATGCTTAGACTACTTTTTTCCCTGAAGCTGATATTTTTATTTTATACAATATTTCTGAGTTGTCATTTGGAGAAACAAAAATCGCAGGAAGAGAAACACAAATAGTTTGTACCATTTCCAAGATCTTGTCTTTGGTTACATGTAAATAGTTGTATCTCAAAATGGAAAAAAAAAAAGTTGCTACTTTGAATATACTCCGTGTGTTTTCTTTGAATTGTTTCAATACCAGAAAAGCCATTGAACTTGTGCATTAATACAAAACGGGTGATTTAGTTTTCCTTTGGTATTCATGTGCGGCTGAATGCTCAACTTTGTATTCTAGCTTGTAGCTGCCGGGCCTCTAACCTTACAGGGCTTTGAGTGTATGTGTGTGTATCCCTGACAAACCGTCTGTGTTTGAGCGAGGGCTCAAAGCGCAGTCGGTACACTTAACAACACTCAGCGGTGACAGTTTGTGGACACGGCTCCTCAGCCTGACTGACTGTTGCGTGATGGAAACAAAATATTCTTGTTGCATATGCTATCTGAGAGTCAAACTTACAAATAGCTCAGGGAGCCTGGGGGGGATGTAGGGAAATACTATCTGGCAACACGAATTCCACGCAGATGACAGACGTGTCAAAAACAGGCGGGGACGCCAGGGCGGTGCAATCGGATTAGTTCAGAGTGCACAAATGGCCTTTAATTATGTCTTTACGTCTTGTTGGCCAACATCTTAACATGTGAGAAGATGGGCAGCGGTGCAGATGCCGCCTTTCATCCACCTCCATATATTATACATGGCAGTTCTTCAGGTGTGGCCAGTCAGAGGCGGTGAGCGCCCGTCCCCCTCTGATGATCAGTGGCAGGGAAGTGGATGAGGGTAAACACGGGGAGCAGAAAGGCGGTGTTTCCATGGGTTAACAAGATTGATAGGATGTCCTCCACCGAGGGAGACTGTGAGGGAGAAACGGATGCGGAGCACAGGGGGATTAACGGTCCCACCTGTCAATCAAGAAGCCTCTCGGTGAAGCTGCACAGCCTAAGGCGGAGAACTACGGCTGCATGTTTACAGCTCCCCCAGCATCCATCCTTTCATCCCGCTCCATCTCTGGCTCCACTCATCTGTCTTCTGGTCTTTCTTCTCCCCTGTGCACATGCTGTGCCACCTTTATTTATTTTTCTAATATGGCCTCTTGTTTTGGTGTTGTTAATTAACGAGAGATTTATTGTAGCATAATGACCTTTAAACTCCATGCGAGGGGATTTCTTTGTTCTGTCACACACTTGCTTTGTTGCGAAGGGAAGGACTGACTGGGTAAAGGCTGCAAATATTTATTTTATGTATTTTTTTTTTTTTCTTCTTCTTCCTGCTGTTTTCTTCTGAAGGCCTTAATGCCACTAGGTGGTGTGAGCAGTCAGCCTCTGACCACTGAAGTGAAACGCGCGCACACACACACACACACACACACACACACACACACACACACACACACACACACACACACACACACACACACACACACACACACACACACACACACACACACACACACACACACACACACACACACACACACACACACACACACACACACACACACACACACACACACACACGAACGAGTATCTTCTCATCTGTGGTGTTGCCTACTGATTTCCCCTCAAGCCGTAAGAGCGCTGCTGTCTGTAGAGAGATAAATGCCCTCGTCTTGCCGATGCTGTTGCAGGCACACACGCCCTGGGGTGGTGAAACATTTATGAAAGGGCTCAATAGTTACTTCGCTGACCATCAACACCTGAAAACAGTCAATTTAAATCAAGCCGTCACACGTAGGAAGCATTTCACCGCCTGTGTTTTCGACACCTGGTCGAGAACGTGCAGAACCATTCATCTCTTAAATCTGTCTGCTCTGAGTGCTCCTGACGGCCGTCCAGATCTTTGTGCTCAGAGAACTTGTATTCACATCACAGCATCTGTCCAATATTTAGCTGAACAATCCTTAAGAATACACATTGTTAGAAGGTGAAGGGGAACATTTAGGAACGGAGAAAAGATGTTTTTAATGGCACCGAAATAATTAGATCTGTTGCGTAAATTAAAAAATAATTCTAAATAAGGAAAGTCCTACATCCAAAATTGCACAGAGAATGTACACAACACAGTGTCATCCAGCAAAGTGTAAATAAAATAAGGCTGGCTGTAACATGTTTGCTATATTATGAACAAATACCAGTCGGTGCTCTCTGACTGTTGCTTTAATTTTAGATTCAGTCACTGTGAGTGTTAGTCATGCCAGATTTAAAAAAAAAAGAGGCATGAAATAAGATCACATATACTATATGCATAACATTCTAGTTCAATTACACTGAAGGGTTGACATGACACTACAGTTTTCTTCAGGCTCAGACGCGGGAGAAGTTCAGAAAGAATTCGTGATTACAATTCTGAAGTTTACGTGAACACTATTTACAACTCATAATTATAATAGCTGATATGACATGAACAAAGCAGCGTGAGCCTCAAGCCCATGGTCTCTACTGTAAATGTCCCATAATGACTCAAACAGTATATGGTTTTAATAATATATCAATACTATTTGGTAAATTTGACTCGACTGTAGTAGGAGCAGTTTGTCTTATTACAGAGTGTTATTAGCCTATAATATACCGTTATATTTGAAGCAGTACTTGCTTGTTTATTAGTCTGCAGGATTACGTAACCAATTTCCATGAAATATAATCAGGGATGCTGTAAGTGTCCCTCCCCCGGCGAGTTGCAGCAGCGTGTGCATACTACATGGTGGTAAAATGCTTCTATCTAATATTTTACATTAAGCACTATTTATTTAAATCAATAAAGTACAATTTTTCATAATTAAATAGTATAGTTAGGTCTAAGGGTCACAGGCTGGAAGGAGGAGGACCCAAATGAAGGCAAAGGGAAAAGGAGTTTTTAATAATAAAGGTAACAAAAAACAGACTTACAACCTTTAAAGGCTTTAAATCAAATCTCCAAAATAAACTACGGCGGCATAATAGAATTCCCGGAATTTAGTGAGGGCTTTTGGTTTTGGTGTGCCACCCTGAGATTTTCAGTCACCCCATCTTGGCCAGCCCTGTGAAAAATGTCTGGGGGCGCCACTGAATCTAACCCATTCAAATTTGGAGTGGATCCTGAAAAACGGACGGATACAGGATTTCTCTTTCAGGTACGGAGGTATGCAGACTGCGAGTGCAGTTCTTCGATTTACCTCCACCCACGAGGTGATGTTTCCCCGTCTGTCGCTTTGTCAGCAGATTTATGCAACAACTAATCAAACAGATTTCCACACAACTTGGTGGAAGGTCTGGGCATGAGCCAAAAAATAATATCTACATTTTTTTGTGCGGATCCAAGATTTTTTCCCCTCAGTATTTAACTTTGAAATATAGGGTGTGTGTTTTTTTTGGACATTTCCTAAAATTGAATTAATGGATCCTGCAGTTTGATGTGGCTTGTTTTAATTTAAGGGGACCGTGCAGAGGTACGAGTGCCATCACAGCCCCCCCCCCCCTGTAAATCTAACACACCCTTTATCAATTTAATAAGTTGTAGCTGGGTTGCTTACATCACCAATGTTAGCCTTTATGCTTCTATTGTTTTTAATCTTAAAAGTAGCCAACTCACAATAATGGTCCACTGTTAATTTGCACTTTAATAATTCAAAGTGATACAGTACTGAGTGGAACCTAGCTGTCGTTATATTTTCTGAGCTAATGGCCTAATGCCAGGGGGCCCAATGGGCAGCTGCTTGGCTTGCCATTCTAGTTACTCATGTGTTCACATGTAAGCAGTACTTTAATAGTTTGGCTGCTAACGATGGAGCTAATTTGGCAAACTACACTGTTTTGGTGTCTAACCTGTACGCATGTACTTGTTTTTATGAGCAAAAAGAATCGCAATCTGCAAAAACAAAACTCATGCTCTTCAATTTGTATATCAAGTGAGATTGGGTCAGAGGCGAAACGCTGATGCTGAACTGAATGTGTTCTCTCGGAACTGCAGGAAAACCCAGAACCAACCGTGAGCGTCACACTCTCGACTGAATGAGGCACTCTTCACTGGTGGGCGGTGAAAAAAGAGTCGACGCTCGCCAATTTGTGTACAAAGAATTTAATCAAACAGCCTGTCCACCAGCGCCGCCCCGGCACGCTGTACTCTGCGGCCTAAACGGCTGCTTTCGCCGGTGTCTTGTTTACTCACACACGTACTTATTTGCAGGTGGACACGCAGTTAGCCAGGCGTGTGAGAGAAAGTAAATAATACACATGGGCCTGCAAACACCGCTCAATACAAGCCGTGAACCAAGGCGCGGCGGGAGGTACACATGCGCCACGTCGAATGTGTAAACACGCGGCCACAAATGTCCTCGCATCCTAACGGAGCGGTGTGCACACACACACACACACACACACACACACACACACACACACACACACACACACCCCCATCCCCATCCCCCCCTCTGCTCGTGCACGCGAGGGCGGCTCCTCTTGTTTAATCTCACCCCCTTAAATCATTGAGTAGCAGGACGGAGAGACTCGCCGGCTCATCTGTAGTCCTGGGTGTGCGTGACCTGCACTCTAACAGATGGGCTCTGTCCACGGGCGAGCCAGATGAGGAGTGGTGGTATTACTACCACACACGCCGCCCCCTGCCTCCCGCCGCTCTCCACCTCCGGGCTGTCAGCCTTCTCTCTGTCTGTGGCAGAGGCGTGAAGGCTGATGAGCATTGTGCGGGGTTGGCAGGTTTTTTGTGTGTGTGTGTGTGTGTGTGTGTGAGTAGGAGACAAGATATTGTTCATTTGAGACAGAAGTCGTTGCATGCTCTTTCAGCTGCCCCTGGAAGTTTTTGGGTTCACAAACACTGCACTAACTTCTTGCACACACACACACACACACACAGTGTCTTTCTTCACAGACACACACGCCGCACGCACGTTCACAGGCCGGCAGCCCCATGAGGATGTAACGCGCAGATTTTCTTCACTGCATTCGTCTTTTTCAGGCAGCTGCTCGTGAGTCTGCTGGGCCGGGCCGCGAGAACGCTACGAGGAGTTCAGGGACACGCGCTCATCCACGGCATCGGCGCGTCATCTCTCTGCGTGTCGGCCCTGAGATCACGAGAGAGAGAGATGGAGAGGGGTCTGTCCAACGACACGGATCGATAAACAAGTTCACGTTCCTCCCGCTGTGCGGTCTCTCAGTTCAATTCACTTTATTTGTACAGCGCCAAATCACGGCATACGTTATCTCAGGGCCCTTTACATAGTGAGTCGTGACCTCACAATGTTACAGAGAAAGCAGAAAAAATATACTGTATACAGTATGTTTTAAAATAAAATATAGCTTGTAATTACTGGCATAACACTGATGGGTAAGGTTGTTAATTCACCAATAAGTTTTTTAATAAAATGTAAAGATACATAATTAGAGTTGAGTTATTTTGACGGTGTACACGGATAAGTTTGCGCATCATGTTGAAATTCCGTTCTCCTAATGGTCTGCAAACAGTTTCTGTATTTTGTCTTTTGTTGCTCAAACAATCCGTCTGTAATATTCAGGGTCACCGGTTTATTCACTGCTGTTAAGGCTACGAGCGTTGAGACGTGTCGTCATTGATGCTGATGTGAAGCCTCAGAACGTGGACCTGTGATTGGCAGAGACTTCTGCTGGCCATGTGAGCTATGATTATTATTATTATCATCATAAGCTTGGGCCTGAGAACGTTTAACCAACAAAGTGTCAATAGTCACCAGGTTACACAGTGAGTGAGGCTGCTGTACAATTCAATTTAGTCCAGAAATCCTTTTCCACTTTCTCTGCACTGTTTTTCTTTCATTCCGGCCTCTCTATCTGACTGCCGGTCTCTCCCCAACTTTTCTCCGGACGGGCTGCTGTTGTTGTGTTTTGCTGGAGATCTCTGTGATTAACTTCCCCTGTGAGGCAGATAAGGGCGTTCCAGCCCAACTGGTGATGACCCTTGTGGCTCCTGAAAAAGTGAGCAGCACAAGCCTCTGGACAAGCCCCCCCCCCCCCCCGCATCTAATGGCCCCTCTGATACGTCCCCCAGAGGCTGGCGCTCAAGCAAGGCACAAGGTTTAACGCGGCGCTGAGAGACGACGAGGCGAACGGTTCTTTTTCACACAGAAGCCGAATTGGCACGGCAACGTTTTAGTTGTGTTATACATTAGCAGGGGTAATGGGGGGTCGATTTTTTTTCCACTTGCACTCACATGTCTCACTAAAGGTGCTTTTGTGTAGACATAATAATTGAATAATTGTGTAATTGAATCTTTAAATAATCTGGAGGGAGTTAATATGAATCTTCCCCTGTGCCAGGGTGTCCTGTGAGGCCGCGGGGGGGGGGGGGGGGGGGGGGGGGGGGACACACACACCGACACACACTGCGGAGGACATGTCAATATCCTCTTCAAGTCAAACATTCAGCATCACAGGGGAGGGCGGACGAACAGCGCTTTGCACGGTTTGGCGTCAGAGCCGTCGAGAGCCCGGGCGTCCTGCAGGGAGCTGTGATGAATCGGATCTTCACACCACTCTCCTTTTTTTCTCCCAGTTACATTCCCACATGGCACTGTTTCTTACAGCCGCTCAACAAAGCAGCGGCAGAAATTGTAAGTTGCCACATGACAGCGGAACGTAGACACGTGTGCTGTATAGTGCGTGATACAGATTCTGTTGATCTGATCATACAGAGTGGTGCAGGGATGCAAGCGCTTTGCACCACAGTCTGCACGGGGAATAATAATCCGCTGAGGCCTTTTCGTGTGCAATGTGTAACGGAAATGTAACAGGCCTCTGCATCAAAGAGTCAAACAGAGCTGTTTTTTTCTTTTTGGATCCTCACTTTGATTAAGGCAGTTGATGAACATTTCATGCAACACGTTTACGCGGCGGTATGGCCCTTTTGAGCCGTACATAAACACGTATGACATTGTTTATGACACACTATGATGTATTACTGCACAAATGTCGAAAAATGAAAATAGAAATTTCTCAGAGAAGGCGCCCGTCTGCCGTCTGCCGTCTGCTGCTGTGCGGATCCAGAAGTGTTCTGTGTTTTAAAGAGAGGTGAGATGCTGCACAGAGGAACTGCAGAGTCGTGTGTAACGTCTCTGTGGGTTAACACACTGTGCATGTACCCATGTGATCCGTTGGTTTCATTGCAGGGTTAAATATGTCACCGTCTGTGTGAATGCATGCAGCCACATTATATTGTGTTACAATATGTTTCAAAACCTTTTCGTATACTTTTTTTTATGAATGCTAAATGAAGTGGGTCACAATCATAAGGTGTTGTGGGCTTAGAAGTAACCTGCATGGAGGATTCTCCTGAGATGCACAGTTTTCTCTTACAAAGGCGAAAAAAGAAGAACGGTGGATTGATTTTTACAGTTAGAATATAAAATAGAATAAAAACCCTTGGGGTGAGGGAAAGTTTGTGGTTATGCTTCTGACAAAGGAAAGTGTTTTGTCTCCTCTCTCGCTAATATGTTTTGCATTTCATTTTGCCTGAATGGATTTTGCTGCTGGACTGCTCAGGAGTTCCACGACACAATAAAGCGAACTAACCTGCTGAGAG
This sequence comes from Scophthalmus maximus, assembly GCF_022379125.1. NCBI lineage: Eukaryota > Metazoa > Chordata > Actinopteri > Pleuronectiformes > Scophthalmidae > Scophthalmus > Scophthalmus maximus. The sequence continues at coordinate 24,040,684 of NC_061524.1, read as the reverse complement.
CTTTAACTCAGAGAAACTCTTCTTCTTTCTTTCTCTCGGTGCCCTGTTTCGGATTCTCGAATTTCCCTTTAAGCTGGCGGTGCTTTCATTCCCCGTGAGAATGTGAGTGGTTTAAAAGCGAGGCGAACCAGCGGGCAGCGAGCTCCCGAGGGCGGCGTTGTGCTTGGAGCCTTACTGATTACGACTTCCACCGTCGTGACAACACCAGAGCTCACCCTGATTTCTGCATGCATTTCACTATATGTGAGTATTTCTATTCAGAGTCCCTTTTGCTTCATTTTGAGTCCAGCAAACAACTTTTCCTTTCCGCCCCCCTCTTTGCATTCTTCATCAACATCCAAATGTCTGTCTGGTGTATAATGAGGAACCCGGGGAGAAGGTGCAGTGTTTTACTAATTAGCACAGACTTTGTTGCTGTGAATAGTGTTCAGTGACAACACATAGAAACTTTTCTCAACTGAATGACTGGTGTGTTCACCAGAGCCTGAATGGAACCGCCTCGGGGCATGTTGTACTCTTCAGGTAACTCATTTCCCAGTCTTCAATGCGTGGTCAGGAGCACATTATGAGGAAATTTGAAATTCAACGTTTGCTGCAGAGAGCTCCTTCACCATCGAAATTAAAGCACAAATGAATTATAAATAAGAACGTCTCATGTTTATTTTATGACAGTAGGAATCTGTTCAAAATTTGTAAACATGACTGACTTTCCTCACTCCTACAAATGAAAGGTTCACCATTTTAATCTGGGATGTCATTTTCAAGGTAACTAGAGAATAAAACCGTGAATATCCTCCATCCTTAACACCATAGCACGGCATATCAACCACATCAGGTTTGTGCTGCTGCTGGAAGACTTGAAACTCTTTCAAAATAAGGAAAACACAGCCGCACACGGAAATCTGTGTCAAAAAGAAAGATACCGTGTCTCATCTTCACCAGGCACCAAACAACGGTAATATACAGAAAACCACTTATATACACCACTGTAATATTCACTAACAGCTATGATAGTATTCAAAATTTGAACAGGAGAATCGGCCCACATCACCTGGACGTGGTGAGCGTTTCGCATTTCAGGATTTCAACAGTTTACACCAATAGACACCAATCACACAAGGGGAAATCTATCAGAGCACATACTGAATATGACAGATCATAACACGCAGAAAGGTTTCTTCCAGCAGCAGCACTTTTTAATAGACCGTGATGCAACTGAAAAGACGTGGTGTTTGAGTAAAATGAGTCTCACTTTCTGTTTTTTGTGCCAGTGTCTTGGTCTCATTATACCGTTGCTCTACCTGTCGGTGTTACCGTTTCTCTCGACGGTTAAATTCCACTGTTTCACAGTTTCCTCTCTGCAAGTTTTGTTGAAAGACACTCTAGGAAAACGTCGGAAGACATCGTCTGAAGTAAACGCAGAGGAAACATTTCGGGGGAGCGTGGGGGAAATAAGTGAAGTACATCCTGAAATATACTGAGCATCACAAAATATCTGGCACGTGGTGTTTTTGTCTGCACGCTGTCAGCCGAGAGCTCTGCAGCGGGGAGAGAGGAGTGAAATAATGTCAGTGGTGCACCCAAATTGGAAGCGCTGTTCTGGGTTGGTTGAGGAGAAGTCATTTTCCATCAGTAAAAACAAACAAACAGGGACCAGTTAGTTGAATGTTCTGAACACATTTTTTTTGTGTGTTCTTTAAATAATCCATCATCTTGCTATTCGTAAATATTGCTGAAGATATTAACAATGTCAGTTCATCTACAAGTGTCAGAATTGTTATTGTCATAATTAGAATCCGTCTGACGGAGTTTTTAAACAACGGTCACACAACTGTGCAACTCAACAAGCGCTGAACTGCAAACTCCACGTGTGGCTGGAGACCGATGGAGGTGCAGTGCAGCCACTGCCAAAGTTCTATGGACTGGAGGTTATTCATCAAAAATTAAATGAATAAATCGTGTATTTTAAAACTGTATTTGCTGTTGCCTCCTGAGCTTGTAAATGAACTCATTACCTCCATCGGACTATTTTTTTTTTTACAACAATGCCACGAGCACATTTTCTTATACAGATAACTATGTGTTGAACAACAACAGACCTCAGCTTTAGAAACCTCCACAGGTGGATCTTACTTGGACGTTTTCCTGGTACAGTAGATAATAGACTCGTCGTTTATTTATGACTTCCGGTCATTCAGAGACATAATGACATTCAATCTCACACACACAGGCATTCTTAAAATATGCAGTGAATAGTGGAGCCTAGACTGCTCATAAAGACGGACGGCTCCACTCTCCACTTCCTAATTTAGAGGCAGAGTCATGTGGTCGTGGTGTGGAGGCGCAGTTTCGAGGTACCACCTATACATGTGTCAGTCTCAGCTGTCAATCATGATGTTTCACCATCATTTTTTACAGCATCAAGTAAAACACATATGAAATATAATAATACATAAGTGTGATAAGAACTACCTAAAATGACAGAACCTATATTTGAGTAAAATGTGGTTAATGTATATGACTTTTGTTTCTAGAACTTTATTGCCGGAATAACAGGCAATTAACATAACAATTAACATAACAGTATAAACCAAACCACCTTGATATCGCGCCACACATACATGATACATGGAGTGTACAAATATACACCCACCTCAGACCTAGCGGAAATAAAACTATGCATCCAAATGATTAAGTACAGTGTTCCTGATTAAGGTAACCTATAACTGCAGCCCATCTCCTTTTAAAGATAGGCATTATACTTTGACTTTTCAGTTTGGTTCATGGGCCATCCATGCACTTTGAGATTGCTTTTAGCAATGAAAAGTGCTCTATAAATGAAATGTATTATTATTATTATTATTATTATTATCCACTACATGGATGAGGCGGGGTTTATAAACTATACTGGAGCCAGCCACCAGGGGGCGATCACGATGATTTGGCTTCACTTTTGGGGAGCAGTCATATCGTCCATCTTAGTCAAAGGGCTGTACACAGCTTTGAGCTAAATGCAGACTTGCTAACGTACTATGTCAATGCTAAAATGCTAATGTTTACCATTGTTTCCACCTTTGATTAGCATGTAATTATGCTAACATTTGCTATGGGGAATGTCATTAGTTTTGCAGGTAGACAAATTCAAATTTTGACTCATTACGTTTCCTCCCGGGGCTTGTGAATATCTAATCCAAATTTTGATTTACCATTGTGATATTTACTTTCCCTAAACTCCACAAATGTGAGCCCTCATGGTGACACTAGACAAAACAAACAGGAGTTCATCAAAGAATATATTGTCATGGAACAACACATTTCTGGACAAACTTACAGTCAGTAGTTGATCAGTATTTCGGCCTGGACCAAAGTGGTGGGTGGCAGGTCAACACACCAAGAGCCACGGTGGTCTTTTTTCTGGTCCTTACCAGTAGCTGACCTTAACCTTTATACTTGGCGGACTGCAAACCATCGTGAGCTGTTGGGAATGGTCATATTAAATAAAAAATTTGGAATATGCAGTGTCCACTCTCTCAAAACCTTTCATATTGAAGTTATATTTCACATCCCCTGCTTAAAGAAACAAATGTGCTCATAACACAGTTGTTTCTGGATGCTGCTGAGCACTTCACAAGTATGGGAAACCAACTAATGAACAACAAACCAAACAACTGTAGTGGTTTCATGCTGAAACTGAAATGCATACCTATTCATTTTCTCACACATTTACATACCCTTTTTGAGTATTCTTTAACAAATGTGCTTAAAAAAGGAGCCGGGAACACTGGACTTCACTACCATTTCAACTCAGTGGAGGGTTTATATTCACACGTAACATGGAACTCATTAACTTGCTCCTCTTTACGATTAAATCACTCCCTACAGGCGACACCTCTGGGCACCTCTTTGCATTAAATGTAATAACTGATAAAAGCCGGGACTGAGCCTTCAGACCTCGAGCTAGTCTATATTACGTCCCGATATAGATCTATGGATGAAAATACCAGGAAAAAAAAGTTACCTTTAGTCAGTCAGGAGGTCACTCGGTTGGAGGCTAAATTTAATTTGTGTCTACAACTCTCACCATCGGGGGGAATTCTGTTCGGATTGTTTCCTTGGTTGATCAACGCAGGTAACGTAATCGCTGCTGGCACCCGCGGCCCCTTTTAAAAAGTCAGGGTGAGTCTGCCAGGCATGAAAGCCGTCTGTGAAATGAGGGTGCCGGCGTTGAAGTGGCTTTGTTGTTCTTCATCCATGGGTGACTAAAAACATTTGCACGGTAAATCCAGAACAACAATGTGTGCCTCCCTTGCTCTCCCTGAGCCCCTGCTCGTGTCGAGTGAGCCTCGTATACTCCGGGAAGTTCACTTAGAGTTTCGGCATCTCCGCTCTGATTATACACGCTTGTCCAGGAAGAGCAACACCTGAACCAGAAAGGAGGGGAAAAAAATAAATATATGTCCTGATGAAATTATGCACAGTGGGAAGCCTGCATATCCATTTTTATGCTCATGATTCTCCCCCCGTCTCTCTGCCTCTGCTTTTCTGTTTCCGACTCCCCCAGTCATTCTTACTCCTTCTCACAATCTCACTGTCCACAGTCGTTCCAATCACCTCTCTCATATTCTGTTCTTGCTCTGACAGGAAAAGTATCGCCACAGGCTGCTGAAAACTAGAAGCCATGCAACATATTGGGCAGAGAAAGGGGCTGCTGACACTTTCTCTTGTGCACGCACATAATATTGCAAACTGTATATGCATTTGCACGTGCACGTCTCCCTATCGATGCTGCTTTTGTTACGTGTCATCCACGTTTTCTACAGTATCCGGACGCACGGCGTTTCAAAGTGTGCAGAGCTCAGTGGATGTGTGTCTGTCTCGCATTGATTATTTGTGGTTCGGCCATGGCATCAGTGACAGTGGAGTGAATCCTCCGGTCTGTTTCTCTGACTGAACCCTCTGACCTGTTGTTCCTATTTGTGGTTCATGAATTGTTCTGTGAATGTGCCGCCCTTTGTATGTTATAACAGGCAGGTGTAGCTGGACAGAGAGGACTAGCCTGTCACGCACGAGACCCAGATTGACGTTACCCTTCTGCCATCCTTTAAGCCTCCTCTCAACACTCACATTGTCTCATGTACTATTAATGCTCTTATCTCTGCTAATTACCCCCTCCATCACGGCTTCAGCTCAGCAATCAGTCAGGGGACCATGTGCCCCTGAGGATCGCTGGGATTCCTGCCGGGATGCCGCATCTAATTTCAGGGCTGCTAGGCCGCACGGTTGTTGGCACACGGCGACGATGACTGCGCACGGTGCATAGACTCGACATTGTGGCGGGGGTTTAGTGGCAGTGACAACAACATCAGTGCTGCTGACCAATGGATGGTGCTGTGCACCCTGCAAATTGAATCCCAGAGGTTTTTGTCGTGGCATGAAGGGCAAAAACTGATTTGGATTTTAAATATGTGGGTAACACCTGGGGAGGATGTGCATGATGAGACTCTGGTTCAGTGCAGCAGTCGATTCATTAGCCGTTTTAACGAGACAGAGACGGAATGTACACTGCACTGCGGGAAATCACTGATCAAACGGCTAATTTCATTAAGGTCGCCTCAGGAACGTCATAATCATTGTGAATCAAAAAATAATTAGATCAGATTTACTTAACTCAAACGTGAGCGCTGATGGAACGGTGAAGATTTAAGGCGCAGTTTTTACTGTGGAGGCCAGCTGTGATCAATAGACCCCCATACATTCTTAATGCAGGGGGATGCATAAACATTCCCTCTGAGCGAAACACATTTTTTCAGGATCTGACGCTGAACTGCCATGAAGATTGTTATTTGGATGAGGTTCAAATCAAAGTTCAACATCAGGCAGACAGTCAACAAAAACGGATGAATCCATGAAGGGAGCAGACAAGTGAGCAAACACGAACAAAAGCCCGACCACTATGGCTCAATAGACAATCGGGAAAGGGACTAGGGTTTGTGAGCAGCAATACCAGAGCTCTAGTACCAGAGCAACACTAGAGCTTTAGAGAACTGGTGAGACCACTGGGGGCAGGTGTGCAGGTAGGTGGGGCCTGGAAGGAAATGTTGGAAATGGAAAAGACATTACATTACATTACATTCATTTAGCAGATGCTTTTGTCCAAAGCGGCTAACAATAAGGCATTCAACCATGAAGATATTACTCAAAAACCCAATAATTACATAAACATTCATCAAATAGGCAAAAAACGCTTTAAGTACTATCTGTAATTAAGTTAAATCAATTGTTTTGGGGGATTTTTTTGTGTTTAAAATAATAAATTTAGGGAGTAAGTTGCAGCCTGAACAGGTGAATTTTCAGTCTGCGACGGAAACATTGAAGGGATTCTGCTGTCCTGATGTCAATGGGGAGCTCGTTCCACCATTGAGGAACCAGGACAGAAAACAGACGGGATTTAGATGAGTGGTTGCTGCCCACCCCTCACAGTGAGTTAGTAGCAAGCGGTTTGGCAGTAGCAGAGCGGAGTGGATGGGCTGGGGTGTAAGGTTTGACCATTTTCTGGATGTAGGAAGGGCTTGAACCATTCGCAGCACAGTAGGCGAGTACCAGTGCCTTGAATCGGATTACAAATCACGGATGTGATGACGGATTTCATTGCGAGGTTGGAAGAGAACTTTGCTGCTCGATTGGATGGAGTTGCTCTGCCCACAGAGGTGATGGGTTTTTGGAAGAGACCCGTTCATTGTTGCAACAGAAATGGACATATCCCTCAGAGGCTTCCATCGACGAGGGGAAATTCATACTCAAACTTGTCGATGTGCAGTCATCTGGAACTGTGGCACACAAGCTTCACACTGAAGGGCCTGCAAAGTATTGGACTGATGTCAATGTACATCAGTTCCCTCACGTTAAGACAACAGCAGCCATCGTGCTCAGTATGTTTGGATCAACATACCCATGTGCATCAAGCTTAACACACATGAAAAGCAGCTCTCGTTGCGCCCTGACTCTCTGTACTCTTCACCAATGCCTTCAGGTTGCATAGATTGTCAAGAGAGAGAGCCAAGAGTCACTGCTCTCTCTCAGAAGAAAAAACACCAGTTCTCCCATTAAGAAACTGAGCAGGGGAACTGTGGCCTTCAACATAATGTGGAATGTGTAACAAAGCCATGCCAAAGCACCGGTAGAATTGTATTCATATGTGTACTGTTATCACTTGTTATTGGTTTGAGCTGATGAAACGGTTAACGGTTTCACGGTAAACCACGGTGAAATTCCTGATGGTTAGTTCTACCATGTGACGGCCCTCTGGCTGTCATTGTGGTTTTGTGTGCTCTCCCTTCCCTCTGTCTAAGCCGGTGATACCTGGTGGGAGGAGCTGAGACCAATCAGCACATCCAGGGCAGCTGGATGAGATATAAAAGGCTCACCAGTCTGCTCATGGCCCCTTTGTTAGACATTTGGCTTTTTGGTTTCTTTATTTTACACCATACAACACCCACCTCACCATACCTTCCACTTCATCCACCTACACTACTGATTAACTGACTGCCAGTTACAATTAAATTGTTTTAGAGATTTTGGTTAAGTTATCGCTTTTGAAATAAATTATCATTATTTTTCCCTTGATCCTCGTGTGTCCATGTTTGTTGTGGCCAAGAGCCGGGTCATAGCAAATTGGGGGCTCGTCTCGAAACTTAACACAACTTTTGGTAAGCAATTTCACTGTTCATTGGTTAAAAATAGCTTGAATTTGTTTGTTGAACACTTATTGTGGTTCATTGTTAATTGTGTGGCTTCCCATGATGTTGTCTTGATTGGCATGGGGCACATTTGTGTTTGAGTGATAAAATGTGCACCTCCTCTTGTTGAAGGGAAGGTCTAATTTTTTTGTGAATGAACCGAGTTTTGTTGTAGTAGCTTACGTCGTTGGATCGGAATCCTTTTGTAGGAAGTTGCGCCACTGTATGTGGTTTTGAAAGCCTTGGCTGGCATTTGTTAAGTACCCGCCGCCAGTAGCCACATGAAGACCAAGGTTGAGGTTATTAATCTATATCTGGTTAGGAAGTCAGCTAGAGGGAACGCTCTGTTTGTGAGGTTGCCAAGTGCTCTAGTGCGTGGCGGAGGTGCCAGTGTCCTGCGCTCTCTTGTGTCCATGTATGCATTTTTTTAAGTTTAAAGTTGTTTAATCTGTGCGTCACGGCTGGCATAGAGGGTTCTATGAAGCTCCATCTGAGGAATTATTGAATCAGTTTAAAAAAGATCAATTGTTGCAAATTGCTGAGCACTAAGAGATACCGATAACTCATAAGTAAAAACAGGTTGTTAAGGCCTGTCTAAAAGCAAATTTAGAAAAAATTATATTTTGCAAAAGACCTCAAAAACCTTCACTCAAAGTTCCGTTTCTGAGGGGTTGTCTCTGCCTGTGTCCACCCCTGGGTTAACATTTTACAAAAAAAAGGTTGATTCTGTTACAATTGGAACATGAATAAATGAAAATGGATAAGGAATTGACACTTGAAAGAATGAAACATGAAGCTGAAGTTGAAATTGAAAAAGAGAGGCAACAAAATGAAAAGACAAAACTGGAGCTGCAGAAACCAAAGTTGGATTTAATTAATAAAGGTAAACTCTCCAGTGATGCTGTAATTGGTAGGGGGGGTTCAGTTGCTTCTGTTGTGGCGTCTTCAAGTTCTTTTGATATTATCGGCAACTTGGGCCTTTTGCCAAAATTAAATGAGAAAGATCCTGATACAGAGCGTGTTGCTGACACTCGAGGTTGGCCGGATGCTGAATGCACTCTCATATTGCAGTGTGTCTTTACAGGAAAAGCTCAGGAGGCGAACTCATCACTGTGTTAGTCTGCTGTCCTAAAGGCATACGAGTTGGTGCCAGAGGCATACCGTCAGCACTTTAGGAATTGGAGGAAAGGTAAGACACAATCACATCTGGAATTTGCATGCGACTTGGTAATCCATTTCAATCGCTGGTGCTCTGCCTCAGATGTCGACAACTTTGAATGTTTGTGACTTGATAGCGCTTGACAGTTTAAGAATGCGGTTCCACAACATATTGCCACATACATCAGTGAAAAAGAAGTAAGAACTGCTGCTGAAGCTGCTGCTCTAGCAGACGACTACACATTAACACACAGAGGTACATTTGGAGAGCCTCATGCTTATGTTGCGTAGTCGGGGTTCAGGAGAAATATACCTGCTCTTGCTCTCCAGCCTGTTGGTTGTCGAGGTAGATGCGGGTTGGTACATAGGAGTGATCATAGTGCACGGGAGGTTGACAAAGTCTGTAAGTACTGTCACAACAAAAGGGCATTGGAAGTGTTATGCTCTCAAGTCTAGAAATGGACAGTCTGGTGCTCAGGCATCCAACGGTGCTAGACGGAAAGGTGCTGGTCTCTCTGCACCTGTTGTGAAACAGGTCGGTTTTCAGACCACAGACTGTGGCTTGTCCAAAACTCCATGATCCTCAGATCTTTATTCTTATCTACCCTTTGTTACAGAAGGATTTGTGTCTCTGAAAGACGGTGACAAAAAGGTACCAGTTAAGATTCTGCGTGATACTGGTGAATTTGACTTGTTCGTTGTTTGCAAGACTAAACCTTGGTGCATGCCAAAGTACAGGCAATAGAACAGTATCCAAGACATACCACTTAAAAAGAACTGCAGCGTTTTTTAGGCCTAGTGGGTTGTTATTGCAGTTTTTGCAGGGACTTTTCCACTGTGGCGGCCCCACTTACTAACTTGTTAAAAGGTGATGCTAAGTACATCTGGAGTGTTGACTGTCAGCATGCTTTTGAGAATGTCAAATCTCTTCTTTGTGCTGATCCTGTGTTGACTGCTCCTCATATTGATGAGCCGTTTGAGCTACAGGTAGATGGACTGGCTTGTACTGAGTGAACATGGCGGAAGGCGCTGACGTTTTTCAGTCGTTGAAGACAACTACATCAGAAGGATGGGCATATTTTGTTACAAAAGTGCTGAGGAACAGTCGATAGAAGACGGCTGTACTGTCTGCAGAACATGCAGAAAATAAATCGCTATTGAAGGCGGTTGGGAGCTGTTCTCTTTTTTTAATTTATTTTGCTATCATGCTCTGCCCAATTCTCATCTGTCCTTATCCACCCACTCTGCTTGACGTGAGCAGAGAAAATCGGTAAGTCAAGAGAGCTTTATGTTGTCGAGGCATTCTTTTAAAAGGTTTATGTATCAGTACCTTTTGAACATTTTCTTCATATTTTAACATTACCATTATGATCCTCATAACCGCGATAATTTTGGTCACTATAACCGCGATGTTAAAGTTTGTCCACTGGTAGTTGTGATAGCAGAGATACCTCTTTTTGGTTCTGTTAAATGCACTCAGTGCTGTGCCATGGGTATATGACCAACATATTTATTTAATTAAAAATGAAAGTTATTGCTAAAAAGGAGCACTATTCTGTATTGTATGCACTTTATGACCAAAATATTTTGGTTTTTTACTTCAAAAGTGGAATAAAGTATTGTTAATACAGTACCTCAGATTCTGTTCAGTTATTACCTTTTTTAATGCACTTTTTGATGTGCCTGTGTCAGATGTGACCAAATTTTAAAGGGAAACAATGAATAAACATGACTTGTTTTTCAATACATTCATTTGTCGGCCGCTGAAAATGTCTGGCCAACCTAAATGACTTGGTTTGAAAATCCGGCCCTACTGAATTCTTATAATTGAATAGCCCTGCACTAGAGGAAAGGGAAAACTGAGAAAGCATAATTTGTCTCCTTTAATATTTATAATGTAACTCAGTTTAACTGAAAGCAGCATCACATTGTGACCACCTAGAGGAACAGAACAACTGCAGTCACTGACATATTATTACCTTGTAAACATATTAACAAACATGTGACTGTTTACACATCCCGCAACATTAGCATACACATGGAGTCATATTTCTGTCTCCCCTAAGCCCTGAGGAAAATATCTCATTAAATGTGTTTACTTCCAATATGGTCACCAGCTAGTTAGTACAATAGGTTTTAGGAGGTTTTTTGTTTTACCAAAATGAGTTGCCTTGCAATTAAGTAGGCTCTTAATATGCTGAATTTACACAAATGATGCCACTGGAGCACTTTTTCTTACACACTGGACTTTGGGACCTGTTGCTCAGGCTGTATGAATGTGTGTGTGTGAGCAGGTACATGTGACTTGACTGTAAAGCACTGACAGTGGTCAATAATAATAACACTAGAAAAGCTTTATATAAATACAGTCCATTTGTGTAGTGATATTGTATTGCACTGGTTTTTGTCATTCTGTCAGATTTGATTAATGCCTGGCTGCAACATAATTTTCCTTGGATGTGAAAATAAGTGCAGCCTTAAAGTCTGAAATCATCATACCATCACCAAGTCTGTAAAGCAAATAACAAGAAACTTAACGCAACATTGAGTTCATGAAACAATCTCTAATAAGGAATCTGCACACTGACACTTTTTTTTAATTAGTAATATCTAATTAGCACACAGCAAATTATCAACCGTGACTTACCTGGTAGGCACATCATTTGTATTTTCTGACTCCTAAAAAGGTATTTTGAGGGACGCACCATGAACTTTATGGTTACCTCCCCCTCTCTGCACACCCTCTTACAAAAACTGATTGACAGATCTGATTTTTCTACTTTTTTGTGAAATGTAACGAAACATCTACAAGAGAGTTTGAAACAAGCAGGCTCAATACTAACGATACACTCCATCTCCTTGTTCATTCTCTGTCTCTCCATTTAGTGGCCTGTGCACTGGGCATGCCGGTCACAGCACCTCTCACTGGGTCTGAGCCTCACCTGGACACATTGTGATTCGAGACCAAAATAGAGCTAAGGGGTCTTTGAAAAATATTGTGCTCAGAAAATTTTTTTAAAATCTGATGGCCATCAGTGTTAGAAAAAAGCCCTTCACATTGATGCTTCAGAAGCAGACAATTTCCACCCTGCACTAAACTGGGATGTGATTGAGAAGACAGAGGGAAAAAACCCAACATAATCTATGTTGGAGTGCTAAAGCCCCTTTCGAGGGCCATGCAGGCAGCAAGACGCCTCAGCATGTTCAAGCAGACACAACGACCTGATGAACCTATATCATTAAATTGATTGTGTGAATTAGTGCATTCAAAGATGTACATCACTGCTCTGTAAACCCAACTATTTGTGTGTGTGTGTGTGTGTGTGTGTGTGTGTGTGTGTGTGTGTGTGTGTGTGTGTGTGTGTGTGTGTGTGTGTGTGTGTGTGTGTGTGTGTGTGTGTGTGTGTGTGTGTGTGTGTGTGTGTGTGTGTGTGTGTGTGTGTGTGTGTGTGTGTGTGTGTGTGTGTGTGTGTGTGTGTGTGTGTGTGTAAATTTACCAAGTGGTTTTTAAAATCCAAAACGTTATTTTGTTTTCATGTACGTACATAAGAATCTGAATATATATATACACTGTATATACATAAATAATGTACATATAATATGTTTGTGTGTATATATACTGTATGTATGTATGTACATCCTGTATGTATGTATATATATATATATACGTATATACAATTCAATTTTATTTTAATAGTACCAAATCACAACGAAACCCTACTGTTCCCACAATGAGGTAGCACTTGGATATATATAAATATATATGAATATCAGTATGACTATGAGTTTTTTTTTCATAATATTTGTCTGAAAAGCTTTGGATGTGAACTTGTTTTAAAAGACGTGAAATATGGTATTTGTGATTGACCTGCTTTATACAAAGTGATACTTCTCTTTAAAAAGTCTTTAATCAAGAGGGAGATATCTGGCCCCCATCATTCACAGCCCATCTGTTGAGTGGAGAGCCAGACTGTTGAAATATTACATGTATCTTTATAGGTCACTTGGACTGCACTGCAACCTAAGTGTTGCTGGCTTCAACAGAGTGTCTTCCCTGTCTTGACGAAGCTCACTCTGCAATGTTTTGCCTACATGGAGTGTTTTCTAAAGCACTGGTTTTGATTCAGTTGGCTCGATGGTCTCTGGCTTATCTCCCAACATCCCTGTGAACCCACTTACCAACACTCCCATACATCATTTGCAAGTATGATTTAGAGAAGGCCTCCACTGCCTGTGTGAATCGCAAATGGGCACAAACAGGGAAATCCTGCTGAAACGCCCTCATTTCAGCTTCATACTGTATTTAAAATAAAAGTCTGACTGACAGTCGGGAGGAGACAGCATGTTGCTTCGACGCTGTGCGGTGTTGCTGCTAATGTTGAACACACATCAGGCCTAGTAAGATGGAGAGGCAGCCAGCCGTACCCTCCATTCAAATGTCTGTTTGTTTTACTTCTCATTCCAAGGCACGGCTTAGCCCCTCCACTCTCACTCTCAGATCCCGAGCTCCCGAAGTGAAAGAGGCAGAGCAATCTCTGGGCTCATTGACTGTGGGGCCTGTGGGGCTTTGTGGTAAAAGTCTGGGCACGTATTAGCTCTGTGGTGCTGGCTGACCCAGACTGGTCCCTGGCCACATAACCACCGTCTCATGCCTACTCAAAGGGCCCCTGTGTTGGAATGTGTCAGCCGGAGCCTGGCCCCCTCTGGAACATCATCCGTGGGATATTCAGAGCTGGCAGGTTGACAGGCGGGTATGTAGACGCAAGGTGGCTAGAACGTGGCCCTACTGCCTTGGTCCATGCTTAAGAGGCCTGTGTGGTGGTTTTTATTCCCCTATCATTTCCTCATTCAAGTTTCATTGTTGCTCTTTTTATGTGCAAATTTCTTCATCCAATCTCGTTTTTTGTGAAAATCTATCCATGGGCGAATCTGATCGTTTCCTTCTGCTTGTCTGTCCCCCTCTACTCCTCTTCATATCACTGTGATTCTCCCCTGCATGCTATTCATATGATTGTCTCTAGTTGCCATTGAGTAATAATTAATTGATAAGTTCCCAATCTTCCTGTCATCTTCTGTTGTTTTTCCCTTTCGTCTTCCCCTTCTTCCCATCTCTCTCCTGTTATTTACCTCCTTTCTCTTCATTCCCCAATCAGCCCCATCCTCCACACTTCCTCCACTTTCCTCCCTTTCATCGCGTCTCGTCCTCACAGTGTTGTGCTGTTTCCTTACCTAATTAGAAACCCCCTGTAGGTTTTGGTTACAAAGCAGAATATTTACTGTGAGCAGTTCAGTCATGGGTTTCTGGGTCATGCGATGCAAAAAAGCAGACTGATCAGCCTAAAGATTGAGGTTTTTAAAACTGGAAAACATAAATATACACTGCCAAAACAGATGTTACCATGCACATGTATTTACATTGTAGGATTATAACAAAGTACAATTATCCTAATAATACTATTGATACATTTTAAAAATATTTTTTTAATAAAACTAATGATAATATAAATGCAATGATTAATATATATATATATATATATATATATATATATATATATATATATATATATATATATATAAAAACCCAGAGAGTGGACCCCACTGTACATATAACCCCATCCATAATCCCTATTATTTATATTATATATTATTATATACTGCATTATATTTTAACATTTTATGTCCCTTTTTTATTCGGTTGCTAAATTAGTACAACTAAAGATTGTGTAATAGGCCTATACCTTCAATTTCAAAGCTTGTTTGTGTGATGTTAATGACCAGGGAAATCTTAATTAAAGCCTCTGAGATGCAACTCATCAAATCCAAAATGTTAAAAACTGATATTGAACATTCTGTCCAATCACATATTTTTCCTCTTCAGGTGCAAATGTGATCGTTAGATTATTTTTAAAATCAACAATTACAAAAAAGATTTGACATAGGACACTTAACCCTAAGATGCCTCTGGAGGCTCTTCCGACAGTGTACGAACGTGATAGAAAAAGGTGAGGTAAATAGCAGTGAATGTGACTGCTGTAGCAGTGAAGTGCTTTGAGTGGTCAATAAGACTAGAAAAGCACTATATAAATAGAATGCATTTACCTCTGGCAAGGCCCCTCAAATTCAAGTCACACCAAATTGCACACACTCATAGATATCAGTCCCCTCAATATGCCCACTTGTTTTCCCCATCAAGATCCATACATTATTGGAAATTGGTAGAAAAATAATAATTTCAATAGCATAAAATGCAAAGCTCTGTTTATACATACATACATACATTAACGATTCACACTTTGTCTATTTGCTAACTAGCTGCTAGCTATTTATATCGCTTGTTCAAGGTATATTACAATTAGACGATGTCATTAAACGAGGTAAACCCAAATTGTAATGATTTTACTTTTTCCCCCCATGGAAGCAGTAGGCTAGCTAAATAGCTAGCTGGCTAGGTAATTTTTGTTAAAGAACAGCTTACAGGTTAGTAGTGTGTTTAATTTTATCACAGTGAATTTCTAACGACTTTTGGAGCCTTCCTTATGTTATGTTGAGGTAGAAAGTGACAGGTTTTGGTCAGGTGGGAGATTATTCTGATTCACCTTTGCACAGTAATGCAGTTATGCTCATATGTAAATAACCTAAAAAGATGGTGGTCATACTTACTATTGATATTTTTTGTTGTTGACACAATGGCTCATTGACATATGAAACTTAGTTTGTTCTAGTTATTCAGGTAATTTCATTATTGCAAAACTGCAAATGGGTTATAATTATATTGTTTGATTGTTATGTGGCCAAAGGTTTTAACAGAGGCCTTTGTGTTGTTGTTATAAAAGTGTTTAAATGTGAATCAAAATGGTGACGCACGTGTTCTTGACTCGTGTTGAGTCACGTCACACATTTGGAATCTGAAATGTTAGAAACTTCAGTGTTAGAAACTTCAAATGTCAGTTTTGTAAAAAATCATATCCTGCAAGTTATGTTATGTCTGTATATTTCCACATGCATATTCATTGGCACTGGGAACTATGTAAAAGTGGATAATATGAACCAGAGACTATAGTAATAGTAAATACAATCTTAAGACACAAGAAGCACATTTTCATGCTGTTTAAAAGTCCTGTTTAATAAAGACAGAGAACAGAATGCAGACCAAACCCAACACACATCTCTTCTTGCATAAAACAGGTCTAAGGACTGTAACATATGAACCACGGCACCTGACTTCCCCCATTGCTCCCGTCAGAATTACCACATTCATGAGGGGTCACCTGACAATGGAATGTACCTATTAGTTTGTAGGAAGCTGCTTGCACTGACGACTTCAGGGTAAAACTTAATGGTAAACTTCCATTTGGGGCTGTTGTGTGTGAGGGTTGTGTAAGTCTGAGTAAAAATACAGTAGATGCAAAATGCACATACATTTCGATTAGTGTGTTGTTGTATATATACCTTGAATGGGCGCAGAGAGGGCAACATAATAATCAAGTACTTGAAATTTTCAGTATTAGCATCAGGGCTATGTAAACTTTACATTTTAAACTAAATATTCGGACGATTGGACAATAAAATTAAATAGATCTGCAATATTAACACTTGAGCTGTGGCTGGCAATTATTTTTGTTGTCAATCATTTTATCATTGATCAATTAATCCCAAGTCTTTGGATTTCTAGCCGTTGTACTGACAGTGTTTTTGTATGAAAAACAGGTGACAAATTTCAAGAGAATCTCAGCTTTATTTGGTCTGTGTGTCGTTGTGGGAACTTGTATGAACGGATAGGGCTAACAGCAACATACAGGAATTTCCTGTTCCAGAATCAAGTCAATTACCATTAAATCAACCTAAAATTCAAATTCAAATTCAAAGGTTTTTATTTCTCACGTACTCATACAGGATGCGCAGTGAAATGTTTTTGTGACATGTGCTGTAGTTCTGTGCTCAAATTCAAAAAATACAATATAAAATATAAAATGCAGTGCAATGGAATAGAATAAAATAGAATAAAATATAATATAATACAATAAAAAACATTAGAATACAATGAAGTTTTAGCAGAAGTTATAGTTAGGTTATGGTTAATTTACATTATGGCTAATTTACATGTGCAATAGTTATGAAATGAAAAATATAATAAATAGATATAAAGTTAAAACTATGTTGACAGGCAGATGTACAAATGTTGCAGTTCAATATGGTTATGGTTTAAGTGTTCAGAGTGCAGAGTTCAGGGCTCTGATTGCCACGGGGAAAAAACTGTTCTTCATCCTCTCTGTGCGTGTCTTGTGACAGCGCAGACGTCTGCCTGACCTGAGGGTCACAAAAGGTTTGTTGCCGGGGTGATGGGGATCCTTAATATTCCTTCTGGCTCTGTTGGTACAGCGTGTGGTGTATAAGTCATGCAGAGGGGGGAGTGGGGTGTCCATGGTCCGCTCAGCGGCCCTCACCACCCTCTGCAGGGCTCGCCGGTCCCCGCAGGAGCCGTTACCGTACCAGACAGATATATAAGATGGCCAACAGTAAAAGTGAATTCACCTTGTTTTGTATAATCATATAATTTACTTGTTACCCATAGAAAGGTATCCCAAAACCCAAAGTGAGTTCTTCAGATTGTCTGACCAACAGTCAAAAACCTAACAATATTAAGTTATGATAATAAATAATAGCATTTTTTTCTTGATAAATAACTGGTCAACTATAACATTTTCTGTGGATTCACAACAATGTTCAATAGATGGGAGCACAGGGTTTGATTAAAAGTTCAGCATTGGGTTTCGCTTCTTGATATCACCATTGTAACACATTGTAGACAGTGTATCATACTTTAATTATGTTCCCCACACTCACTGTGTTTGGATTCCCTATTCAGTTTGTAATACGAGTAGTAGTTCATAACTGTGTATGAGACATACATACAACCTGCAGCTGCTGTATTCATGGTGAGCAGGGGGTTTGCAGTGGAGTTATCTTGGATGTTATAATTGTACAGATGTCTTTACTCAAAGGTATGCATGGTGTGGCATTCTTTTGCACACATGAAAATAGAGAGAAGTTTTTGTTTGAAAAATGCAAAAGGGTCTTGAGAGGGTTCAAGTCCTGCATGGTCAACCGCTACATGCTTGGCATACTATTGCTCTTACTGAGCATTCACACATATTTGCTTTAGTACTCGACGGTGGCCGTGCCTGAGGCTTGGCGCTGGCGCAATCACACAACCAATCACAGTTTTCTTGCTCAGGACACACAACATTGACGGTTTTCGGGGAAATGTATACAATGCTAGCTGTCCATGCAGCCTGCAGGTGAAATAACTTCATGTGTCTATTGAGAGCGCTGGTATTGTGTTTGGCATACAGGAGTATATAGATCTTTTCGGTTTGTTCTACTTTCATGATCCAATTCCCATCCACAAAAACTGCAATGCTGACAAAAAACAAGTGCAAAATATAAGGAGTCAAATTAATTCCTTCCTTCCCATACTTCCCTAAATGTATCTGAATGTACATGCCATTTACTTTTTCTGTGTGTTTTTACTTCTAAAAACAATGGGCTACACTGTAATCTGGTATTTTATCGATTTTTAATATCCATATGTTAATGCCGTGAACATTTGCACAGGACTTGCTTCACACATTAATAGCTAACATTGGTTGAGAAATCCGTGTGCTTCCTTTACAGAAAGGGCAGACGGACCTGTGGGATTGGTGTGTCAGGTCTGAATTATACATTGTCCATCAGGGGTGGGAGGGCGTTTTCATGCCTTTCACCAAAACCTACAACAGACTATCTTGTGAATAGTGCAGTGCCTTTGGTGGAACTACTGCCTTGCTGGTGGAAATACTGCATTTTCTTCCTTGCAGTTGGATCATCTAGAGAATTTGCTCATCAGCCAGTTATTTTCATGTAGATTGTGAGGAATATTACACACTGGAGTACTCAAGTGGGCTTGTTTAAAAAAAAATCGAATTACACAAATTACACTAACAACGGAACAGCACAACTGAATAGAGAAGGCAAAGTGAGGAATTCAGGGAGTTAAGACATAGACACAGACAAATTCAGTCAAGGTAAGAAAACTCTTCGCCTCGCATAAAAAGGCACGAGTGTAAATGGTTCAACCAGAAGTCTCACAATGAGAGACTGGACTCAAATCCAATGACCTTTAAGTCCTCTCATTTTTCGTGTGTGTACTGGCCAGCTGAGTTTGAGCCTGCGTCTTCAAAGAAAACCCCTCTTTTTCCCCCCGCTTCTCTGATGCAGTGAAGAACATGCCTTCAGCTCTTCCTCAGAATTCAGAGTAGATTTCCGCCGAGTAACTCGACCTCACAGCCTAATCACCAGATCTAAAACTCCAGCAGAGCTCGAGGCCACACCGAGAGGAATAAAGCCCCCTCCTGCTGTTGCTTCCTCCTGCCCCACATGCCAGGACACAATTAATTCATACTGCTGGCAGCCTTGGACTGTCCCAGTAGCATATCTCTCATCCCCTGCGCTAATTTTCTGTCCGTATTTGCATAATATCAATTTGGTTTGTAATAGCCTATTTGGCAACACAGTCTGCAAGGACACATAAATAAGATTAAATAATGCAATAATAATTGCATATGCCTACTTCGAGTGATATTTATGGTCAACGTACAAAGCTGCATCCCCTGCTTTTACAGTGGAGATGGTCAGGGAATATACATGTGCAAGTGCAAATTGTAGGCCTTCGCTGAACCTGGGGAGTTTAACCTTTATCACACAGAGAGACAGACCTCTGACGGCGACTGGTGTCGATGATCTCTGTGTGCTAGTGTTGATGAATTTAATCACAGACAGGCAAACTGGCTGTGGGCTGAGTAAGAACGTAGGTGGGAAAAGCTCTGACTCTCCCTGGATGGATAATCACACAGTCCTGCTACTCCGCTGCTTGGCTGATTCTGAGGAGCACGCGCGCACACACACACAAAGAATAAGTCACAGTCAGAGAAACAGAAACATGGACAGGAAGAGGTAGATGAAGAGAAATAGAGCAAGAATGATGAGGATGGAACAAACACAGCGCAGAGGAGATTGGGCGAGGGCCAAACTGAATCTAGAAAGCAATCCCCAGGCCGGCACTTACAGTACTGTGAAGCCAGAATCTCCATCAACAAAGCTTGTAGGGATGTACTGATATAGGATTACTGTACATCTCATGATGACTCAATACAAATTGGCAACTCTGTTAAAATGTAATTCATACAAATAGGAGACAGACACGAGGAAGAGGAAGTGAAAGAAATATGATTCTCTCCTTTTCTAAAACCAGAACTCTGTAATCTTGTGCCAGATCAAGTGAGAGGAGGTGTGGATGGTGTGCGTGGATCGTGATGAAACCGATCCCCCCGGGGGACTCCGCCCGTAGGCAGAATAATGAAAATGCAGAGCACATATACAGACATTACATGGGGACGCTGTGTGCTTCTGCTGTCATGTGGCGAACCCAATAAAGGGAGAATCCCCTTTTTCACTTGTCCCCCTCCTCCACGGGCAGGTCAGACATCAAGCAGCTTAAGAGGATCATCCCTACAGGTGAAGAAATCCAGTTTCTCGCTCCTGTCGCCTCAGCTTTTAGATTTCTTCGCTCACTAGGTCAATGGTTTCCTACAGTACCTTTGTCATCTGATTCAGCGCCACTGCTTTATCAAATACGCCCGGGTAACCCTTCATCAACACTTTTAAAGTGAAAAATACATGTCACCAGTTGTATCCCTGTGATTATTGTTCATTTATCACATGTTGAATGCCAAATAATGACTCATCCTGCACTCAGGGGAGTTAGGCTCAAGGGACCAACGCTGGGACCTGGTCATTTGACTACGTAGGCGAAGGAGGTGGCGCGCATTCAACTCTGCCGGCTACTGCTAATGCCAGTCAATTTCCACGACAACTCCCTCCATGGCTTTGTCTTTTTACCAGACACATGTTGATATGAGGAATCAAATAGCTCCGCCATCTGTTTCTCAGAACCCATACCAAAGGAAATCCTTAAATGGCTAATTTCGTCAGACAAACTGTCCAAAAACCCAAAGATAAAAGAAAAGCAGCGTATCTTTGATTTTAGAAAGTGGGATTATGTGACAGTTTGGCATTTGAAAAAATTACGGAAACGATTAATCATTTAGCAAAAGAGTTGCAGATTAATTTGATTCCAAATGACTGATTAATGGACACATTTCTTTTGCTCCAATGAAAAAAGAATCCGGTTTGTCGGAGGTGTTTTTTTTAATTTAAAGCACATTTTCTATTTACTCACATTAACTACCCTTTCCCCTCTTTCCCAGGTCTCCCTGGGGGCTGCAGGAATACCCCCTGGTGTACAAGTACTAGGTCACCCTGTGATCCACTTTTACTCTCTCGGTTTCTTTGGAGGTTGCAGTTGTTTGACTTTTTTTTATTGGGCAGCAGGATAAGCCCCCTCAAGTCCTCTTTGTATGTTTGATGGTAGACTCCAATATCCTAATCAAACATTTGTAGCAGCACACTGATGTAGTTACAAAAAGATCAGATGAAGGCTTTGCTTGCATATTCTAATTATGTAAATAAGAAGAGTGTGGTGGTGCATCTTAATAAGAGTTTGTCTGTGCTAATTTAATTAAACCAAGTGTCTGCACCGGCAATATATGATGACTAAATGAATTCAGAAGATTAATGAACTGATATTGAAGACTTATTTATTGAAAAGTAAAATGTATCAATCCAAGTTTATACTTCAATCTACATTATAGTGCAGGAAAAATGTACATTAGTCAGAGCATCTAGACATGTTTTGTCACAGCGTTGTAGATTGCTGTGTAGAGGCCATAGTTTAATATTTTATTATTTGTATCTTAGTATTCAGAAAACACTTGTATTTAGTGAAGATGCACATGATGGAATTAGACGTGCAGCAGTATGCCTCTAACAAATTAGACTTAAATAACAGTCATACATTCAACGTCGAAAATTCTGAAATATTGTGGCAAATTGCTGCTTGTAATTCTGCTTTGAGGAATCTTTTTAAATGTCATGATGATATGAGAGGGAAGAATCTCATGATCGAGAGAGAAGAGCAAGTACTGAATCTCATCAATACACGAAAGAAGGACTGTGAGAGACGAAGGTGTGGAGGAAAGAGAAATGTATTAGAAATAAAGTTTTAATAATGAATATATATGAAAAATATTATTTATGAAAGATATTTGGATACATCTTGCTATGGTGAGATAATGCATTGCTTATTTTTTTTTACCTCCTGTCACAGACAGTGGCGATATTTTAGGAAACAGTCGATATGGTCACTTTTACCACATACAACGTAGTTTGTTGTATCAGTCTGTCTGTCAGTCCACACAGACAGAGATATATCTTCAACTTTTTGATGAACTGACATTCATGGGCCCCAGAGGATAAATCCCTCTCACTCCCCTTAATCCAGTAACACCTGTTGACATTTTTATATTTGTGACTTTTCATCTTGTACTGTCGTAGGGTTGGACCTTTTTTCTATATGGATTGCCACAAACCTTTACGGTAGAATTAAATCTAGTGGCTTGTGTGCAGCTCTCAGAGTCTCTCTATGTCGCATCTGGTTCAAAGTGGCACCAACAAGTGTCTTTGCGGTTGGTCCTGCAAGTATGTGTGGTCAGGTATATTGTAAGCAGATTGCTATCTTGATGCAGCGAAAAGAAATTGTGATTTTGACCAACAAAGATATGGTAAATGGACTGGACTGTATTTATATAGCGCTTTTCTAGTCATATAGACCACTCAAAGCGCTTTACAGGAAAGTCACATTCACCAATTCACACACATTCATACAGCGCCGCTATTTACCACGCATTTTTCTGTCACATTCATACTCATTCATGCACTGTCTGAAGAGCCGTAGAGTCGTTCGTCCACCAACCCGAAGGTTGGCGGACGAACGACTCTACGTCCTGAGCCACAGCCGCCCCCGTCTAATGTCAATGGCCCAATATTTCATTGTTCATTGTTGTGAGTCCATATCAAGATATTAATATTTACCAACAGGCGGGTGCAAAGTACACATACATACAGATGGTCTGCTTGCGCGTTTTCACTTAGCGCACTAGTGCCCGGATCCCTTGCCATACTGCCAGGACTCTGGAGTGGCCTGTCACTTTCCACACCATTCTGCCGCCCCTCTGAGACCAGTTACCAACAGCGGACCTTACATTGTGCATGCAACAGTGCGACCACTGCTACAGCCGGGTGACTTGAACACATTATTCCTTTAAGGTGGCTTCAGAGTCTCTGTATCACATCCTGCAAAGCATCATGCAGTGAGGAAGACCAAACACGCACGCACACGCACACGCACACGCACACGCACACACATTTCGCAAAGCCTTCATTGTTTCATTCAGTGCAGATCTTTGTCCCCTGGCACCTCTTTTGTCAAATCCTCTCATCATGCTCTTTGAAGATCTCACTCCTAACCAGAAGCAATGATGATGTTAATAATAACCCCATCTAGTGTTATCATAACCCCAAATCGAGTACTTCAGGCCACAGACTCCCTCTCCCCCTTGTCCTATTTCTTTGGTGTTTTTAAGCAATTTGCTACTGGGAATCGGCAGGGCAGCGTACTAGAGAAGACATGCGACAAAATGGGCATAATGACTGGCCTTGGGGAAACAGGAACAAAGAGCACCAAAACTGTTAGACAGTTTTAACCTCATCAACAGCGAGGCCTTGTCTGAGGGCAACGAGCGGGGACACTGGAAGTCAGTCCTTGTTGAGGGTGCTGAGAGAAAGAGACTATATAATGACTTCATGTTAAATGCAAGGCAGCAGTGCAACATTCAGGATTTTAGTATTCATTCGAATGACCGACAACAATATAGACCTGTTTTAGAATATCTTATATACATACAACATATCTTACCCTCTAAAATCCAATCTAATGTTGTCTTTGTCACGTTCCACATTTGCGCATCCGATAGGCTACACAGAAAGTTTAATGACAGTTCTAAAGTGAAATCAAATATTATGACTATTAAACTATAAAAAGTTTGACCCACTATTATAAGATAAGATAAGATATGCTATAAGTTTTTTGTTGATTTATTAAGTAAAGTTTTTTTGCCTTGGAGTAGCATCCCCTCGCCTTTGGGGCCTGCTGCAGCCTCCTCAGCAGTCCTACTTCCAGCATCCCTGGCAAAGAGGTTGCAGACTGATTAGAAGGTAAATATGAATTAAAAAATGAATATACTACTTAACAACTTCAATCCCATGTTACACTGGACTTTGTAGACATCACAGGGAGAAAATGTGGCTTGATTTGGATATTGAAAACGAAGATTCGTATGCAATGCATCATATAATTCCCATTCATGCTGCACTTTGCATAATCTCAATAAGAATGCATACATCAGAACATATGGGATTGAAAATGTCAATCAAAACGTACCCATCCAAATGTTAAATCCTATTTTTCTTTGCCCAAACATTGCAGTCAGCTTTTTAGCCTTTGAGAGACCCTGAACCCAAAAGCCTCATGTTGATAACTAACCTGCCACTATTATTAATTTTATGTAATTCTAAATCGAAACCATAAGCCCCCAAATAGTCATGCGGACCTCAGGTTCTTATACAAATTGAAGTCAAAGAGCACATATGCACACTAACAGGTGCACATCTACTGTATACGAGGACACCTGTCATACACGTCAAGGTGAATCTATTTTGTTGTGCGCTTAATCCGCTCTTGCTTCTGCACCTTCTGGGCCATTTGGGAAATCTATATGACATATACATGTAATAAAATCGTCATTGCATTCATATTCTTTGCATTGAAGATGCGCAGAAAAAGGACCATGTGCTTCTGTCAAGTTATAAGTTGCTATTGAAAATGGTCTGCTGGGCCAACATTAAGGTGCAATTTCTCTGTATCATCATACTTTAGCTCAGGATAAAACTAAAGGCGCCGGCGAAGTGACTGAATATCTTATTACATTTCAATCTGGCCCATGAGTGTTATTTTCACCATGTGCACTCGCACCAGATCAAATGGGTGCATACAGTACATATACAGCAAGTGCAGGAACAAGGATGCGCATGATGTACCGACACATTTATGCTTGAATAAATATTAATAAATAAATGTGAGTACATCAGTTATTCACGTGCATTCAGACAGACATGCATCACACATGCACACACTATTATACACATTCACTCACGAATGTATGCACACATTGTCCCATATGCACACATAC
Organism: Scophthalmus maximus; assembly: GCF_022379125.1. Lineage (NCBI taxonomy): Eukaryota > Metazoa > Chordata > Actinopteri > Pleuronectiformes > Scophthalmidae > Scophthalmus > Scophthalmus maximus. Next base: position 24,015,546 of record NC_061524.1, on the reverse strand, counting down.
ATATGCCTGTGCAAACAATTGAATCTTGGAGTTGAGATAAGCCGTGGCAGCATGGCCCAGGAGTCAGAGCGTCGGGGCTAAGTCATCAGGGTGCAGTGAGCAATGACAGGAAGTTACTACGCATTGTAATGATAAACTTTATCTTACACCCCCCATTTGTTTCACCTTTTAAATGTTACCAGTGGTGATACGTGCATTTTAAGGTTGATACGGATAGATTTAAAATAAAGTGTTGGAGTATCTGGTGGACAATTGAGAACAAGATTTAAGGAGTCTGCAGCCAAACTAGCAGCTCCCCGAGGCTGTCAAGTTCGTTCGGTCAACACATCGGTTGTCATAATTATAATATCATTATGACTAGTGGAGCAAAAATGGAAGGTTTGACCAGACGATGACCAGTAAAAGGCCAGAGATGACAGAGGAATAGTTATGCGATTTAAGAGCGTAAAGGCCAATGATACACTCGCTTTTAACTACGCTTCAGTTTTTGTGCATCTTGGCTTCACTGTATGTCCTCAGGAGTGAAGTCTACGCGTCCATGTCCACGCCAATGTGAAGAGAAATTCTTAGGAGAATTTGTCACATACCGCATCCTCTACGCTGACACTGCTCGTGCTTTCTCTGCCGCGATCTCAGCGTGAACATCACTGTAACCTCCTTGACTGTTGCCAGGGATTCCGTTTACATAAAGCAAAAGCAGAAGTTCACAAGGAGGAGATCACATTTTTCCAAGGGATGATTAGGCCCTAATCTGCCCCAAGTGTGTAGACTTTTATATCCTCCTGATACAAGTTCAGCTGTTGTCTACATGCACACGCTGGTAAAAAGCAAACATATCTTCAGAACCTCTCAGACTCGGCTCCTCGGGTTCAGATCAACTTTTCCCACTTGGATTAGCACAAATCAACTGAAACTGATTTCAAGCTTCACAAGCTGAATATTACAGTTATGTTAGCATGTCAACATACTGTTATGCAAAATGTTAATATATTTACTTCGTTAAAAAGCAAAGCTATAAATTCTCTCCTGTTTGTTCACATCAGATCTGGATCACCTTGACAGTAAATCTTAACCCCGTCCTTCACTCGTAAGATCTCACCAATTAAGCCATCACATTTTTTTCATCGCAACACCAACTTTCTCTGACGCCTATTAAATCAAGTCGCTTTTCTCTCCTTACCAGATATTCCATTACCTTTATGTTGCGTTCACACCGGACGTGACATGAATTATTCCCACGGGTCGATTGCATCCAAAGTCAATGCAAAGACGCAACGAGACGCGAATTTCGTGCCATTCAGTCGGGCGATGCGAATGGCGCGAGTAGTGCGATGCGAATAGCGCAAAGACGCGAAATTCCCTCCAGTTGAAATATTTGTACTCGATCTAAATATTTGCGTGACACAACAGCCGGTGAGCGTTCAGATCCTCCCTTCGTTACTGTTGTCAGGCAGCATGTCATTGTATCAAGAAGGGAGGATGACAGCTCTTGGTGGGGCAATAATTTTCTATAACATTGTGTTATCTTGTATTTGGTACACAAGGATTGTTACATGTAAACATGACAATTACAACGTTTTCCGTGATATGTTCACTGTCCTTTGCAATTTCATCATGACCATAAATTCTGCAGCTCTGGCTTTTTTTCCTTCAACAGTTCATCCTTTACTTGTTTGTGTCTTTGTCTGTGTGTGTTTGTTCAGAGGCGTGAACAGGCCAATATTTGCACGAATGACGCAAATAAGCACAAATGTTCCAGCGGCCAAACTTTTTTACTCGCGTCGCCAAACTCGTGCGAGCTGGGCGACGCCAACATTTGTGTCGTGGCTGGTGTGAACGCACGATTACACAAGAAAAACATCCCGAGCACCATGTTTCATGCCCATAGACTGTGAATAACTATGGACAACGCGTTTCCACTTCCTCTCGTCGTACAAAAATGAGTAGCTACAATATTTGGGTGCCGTCATATTGCACTTTTGACATCATTCGAACCCAGAGGCCAATCATTTAGCTTCCCTTTTCAACAGGAATTACATTATGTACAGGAAGCTGAACCTGCTACAGTACGTTAACATGCTGACTGTCTTTTTTGATAATACTACAAGGAGTCGTCAAACTCAGACACTTAAAATCTTTTATGTGTGGGCTTTAACAATTAAAAGAACCATCGCCCTGCACAGAAGAGATCCGTTGTTTCCACTCTGTAAGGTATAATTACCTCTTTAATTTTTCCCTGAAGGACTCATATATACTCAGTTACTGGCAATTTATTTCCCCAAGCCGGCTGTTCACAATTATGTGACAAAACTAAATAAAAGGCAACTAAATACTGAGATCTGGTCCTGTAAAATATACTGTAGGCACAAAACATGTGTCCTCTTTGGTGCACAAAGGGGCAAAATGATGCTTATTGGCCCAACGCCTTTCTTTATTTATAGTAGTAATAGATATCCCTAAGCAGATATATTACATCAGCAGGAGTAGCTCAATAACTGTGGCTGGCCTCTGGGGAGGCATTGTGTCAGCCAGGTCCCGCTTGAGGCTTTATATCAGAATTAGGAAAAGGGAACATATGCATAGTCTGGCAACCATCATCAGACTCCCCCTTACACTGCTTTGCCTGTGGCAGTGTGCATCTGGCAGAGATGGATAACGGTTTTCTAGATCATAGTCATGTTCATATCAAGGCATAATTATTCCAATGAACATTGCTTTCTCATCAAAACATTTAGTGAGTATTCCACTTTTAGCAGCAGTGTTATTTGGAGCAGCTAGAATACCCTTGGATTTGACGATGACGTATGAATGGATACTGGTAATAAAGACACAAAGCTGGCAAGAGAAATGTCATGCCATCTCACCTTTTGTTTGTAATATATGATGATGTATTATGTTTGTTGTCCCACAATACTTTGCAACTAAAGCACGATGAAGCTTCTTTGTGATTAGGTACTCGCTGCAGATGATGTTGTAGGGTTGATATTGAATAAGTCCCGTGAGAGTGACTTGATGCATGAGACAAGCACTGTTTACTTTAATATTAATTTAAACAAAACCGCTTCCTGTACCTGACTGCAAAGCTGCTATAATCTATATATTTTGAATGCATCAGATAACAATGTGAAAAGAATCTCAACCTCACTGTCATTGCCACAGTTTTGGGTGCAGCCACAGCAGCCACCTGTTTGTTGCAGAAATGCTCCAAAATTCTAATGTACACCAACTGGGCAGCAATAAACGGCTGGCAGACACAGTGAGTGATGAGCTGGTGGAGATAGTGAAGCGTATAGAAGGTAAAATGCCAAACATCTTTCTATAATTTAAATCTAAAAGAGAGCTCAAAGTGACTGAATATAAGACAAACGTACATTTTCTAAGTGGCCAGCAGCACAACTCCAAAGAGGATTTTGCTTCGTGTCAGTTGAATGAGTAAAACAATGCTATAAAACTGCCAAACAAAAAGTGCTTTTGTTGCCTAAATCTAAAATACAGAAGGCCTATGAACATGATTTCCAGGGGAGACAGATACATGTTGGAGGGTTGTTACCATTGGTTTCTTGCTATCGTAATATATTATAATCATGTTGTGTCAGGCCTTACGGAGACCAATTATTTATTTCCTTATCCTTAAAGAGAGATATGACTGAGAGCTGGATTAATGAGTTTTCAGGTGATGGATGACATGGAATGAAGAAGTATGTAGTGTCCAGCCCCGGTGCAGCAGACTGAGGAGATGAGCTGCACAGACGTCAACAAGATCACAGTTGTACTGCCAACCCCAAATCTTTGCTGTTTCTTGGAAAATGGTGTATATGAACTCAGAGAGCCTTAACTGGCTCAAACTTGCAGAAAGTCATAATTCTGCCCTCATGAACTCTCGTTTCTGGTGGACTTTTGTTTGATTGTTGCTCCTTGTGTATCTGTTGTGTTGGTTTCTCGGTCCCTTGTTGTTTCCTGTTTGTTTTGTAGGGACTCTCCTTGTGTCCAGGGGCCTGTTCCAAAAGGGGAAACTCTGGCTTTTCCGTTCCAGAAAGCGAGTGAACTTAAACTGCAGGTCAGTTACCATGGTAACTGACGCTGTGAACCTTGCCTGCTCACTGGCAGGTTTTCTTGAAAGATCTCCGTAACTCCTCCCTTTTCCTGAACCTGATCTTGCTGCCAAAAAATGACGTGTCCTTTCCTCGTCAACCCGATCGATATCGGAAGCAGAATTAATTCGCTTCACGTCAGAGAGGATGCTCAGACCTGATGCTTTCATTCCCCGACGACTACTTAGTAGAACTTTACCGTTTCTCTCACAATCTATCACATATCTGAACAATATTCTCCGATCTGATTTCAGCATTATAATATCGTGGACATGCTCCGACCAGATCAAAGTCTTTGCCCGTAGATTTTTTTCGAACAGGAGTTTTCTGTACAACAAGTTAAAATGACCACTGATGTTTTCTTTGTGGAATCTGATTAAAACCATATAATTCATTTTCACCTGCAGCCATTCAATTTTTGTGCCCGTGGGATTGAAACCTAAATTAAAAATAATGAAATAACATCGCCCGTTATTCAGACGTGAGCAACAAGAATCAAACCCCGGCCTCCTGCACAGCGGACAGTGTTACCAACCATTATACCAGCATCTTAGACGGGACATTTGTGGAGAAAATATCAGGCTGTTTTAAATCATTTGATTATTTTATTCAGACTTGGGCAGGAACTTTCTCGCACACCAACTGTCTCACCTCACCGGCTGCAGCTGTGATGCTCCTCTCTCTCAGAATGATCTTTTCTCCACAAGCACGAAGTAGCATCTCCAACTCTGACGGCGTGACGTAAGAGGACCTGGTTTTCGCCTCGGTTGCCATGGTGACTCGTAGTATCAGCGCTCCATTGATGATGGCTTTTCATATTCGGCGGGTACACCCGTAACTCTGTGTGAAAATAATTAGTTAGAGTTGATCTAACTAACTCAGAACTGCTTTTCTGGAACCGAAAACTCTGGGTTTCCCATCTGAGAGTAGATCAAGTCAGAGTTCAGGTTTAAGTTCAAAGCTTTTTAAACTTGCTTCCTGGAACAGGCTCCAGGTTTTAGTTAAGTTACCTTTATTTCCTTTGTAGCTTGAATTTGTGACTTCATGTTTTACTTTGTGGTTCCCTTCCTCGTGTGTTGTCACTTCCTGTTCTCCTGTGTGTTTGGTGCTTAGACCTTTGTCTCTTGCCCCAGTGATGGTCCACCCCTGTTCCTAATGTCTTACCTGTTTCCCATCGCCTGTGTCTCCTTGTGTCTATTTCGTCTCTCTGCTTCCCTTTGTCTTTTTTCCGTTCGTCTGTGATTATTCCTCCCGACTGTTCCTGTGTCTGTGTTGTCTCCTGGTCCTGCTTATTCCCTGTGTGTTTTGCTTCCAGTGATTCTCCTGTGCCAAATTCTCAGTCAGTCTGGATTTTGCCCTTTTGTCAGACTGTAATTTTGCACTTTGCATTTGGGTCCTGCCGTTTAGCCACCACTCGAAACAGCTCAGGTCTTACCCTTATCCTTGTTGGGACACTCTCTGTCTCTTAGAATGATCAATGCATTTCCAGGAATACTTGGATCTTCCTTCAGTTGTCATCTGTACAACTCCCTGGATCAACCTTGGTTACTACAGTTACTGCTGATGATAAAAAAAGGCATAATGCAGATAAGAAGTGGACTGCATGAACCCCCCCGACCAGGCCCTCCTGAATAAAACAGATGAACACGATTTTTAACGTTGTCCTTTTGCTATCAGCAGGAGAAAAAAAAAAAAAAAAAAAACATTCTGCAAGCTTTTCTAAAGAGAAGTGTTTCGGATAAGGTCCAAGTTACACTCTTGCAGGAAAGAGTGATGAGGCTGAGCTCTTTATAAAGACCCATAGCATCACCTAAGCAATGATCTCAAGATGTGGGTTTTCTAGCTCTGCTAGTTTTCCCACAACAGGAAGTGCAAGTGATACAAGTGCTCCGTCTTGCATGGCACTGTAGACATGATGTATTAATAGATGATTTTCAGTGATCTATTAAAAGTACTCTGGTTATTAATTCAGTCAGTTGATGGCTTAGCTATTTTTAAACTTGTTTTCAAACAGAAAAGTGTGGCAGAGGTGATATTTGTTCTACTTAGAGCAGAGTTTATGTTCTAGCTGAAAATAGATCTGTCACTCTCACACAAACACACACACACACACACACACACACACACACACAACATGACTTTTAGAAAATTAATTTTGCTCATTTAATGTTTTAATAAAAATGTCAATGTCAAAAGAGATTCAGTGTTTCAATAAAAAGGTTTAAATTGGAGACTGCATATCAAGCCTGACAGAAAATCAGTGAAATCAATACAATATTTGTCATTATGTGGTGCAGTTAAGTGAAATATTGAACTGTGTATGTATGCTATTGTTTGACAGTCTTGAACGCTGATGTGTAGCTGAGCTTACAAGAGTGCATTTAATGATTTCTTTTGAGATGTGGTTATTCTAATTACTTTACTTTTCCCCAACATATGTGTATCAATGAGGTTAGCAAGAGCAAATACACAACTGGCTGTGGTTCAGGAGGAAGAGTCGATCGTCCCCCAGTCCGCATGCCGATATGTCCTTGGGCAAGACACTTAACCCTGAATTCCCTCTTGCGGCTCTTCATACAGTGTACGAATGTGTGCATGTGAATTAAAATGTTTTGAGTGGTCTATAAGACTTGAAAAAGTGCTATATAAATACAGTCCATTTACCATTAACCTCAAATCACAGTGTTCATCTGGTCTGAATATGATAAAGTCAAATCAAATCCAACTTTATTCATATAGCGCCTTTTATGCAAAATTGCAATACAAAGTGCTGAACAGAAAATAAAAACAGAGCAATATTAAATGGTATATGATATAAATGCATGGTACATAGGTAGCCTACATACAGTAGCTTACATACAAGTTAAGTTCCTACATACATACATGAAAATAAAAATATAAATTAATGCATAACATGTCATATATAAAAATCAGTGCATAACATAAAAACATAGAGTTTTTGGTGATGTAACTAATGTGTGCTTCAAAATTCAAGTCAGGGTCTAGAAGCACACCCAGACCTTTTGAGAGGGGCTTCGTGTTTTGTGCTTGAGATTTTAAATTAATGCAAAGTTTCTCTCTTTAGACCTTTGGTCCGATATTAAGACCTTTGTCTTATCGTTGTTCAGTTTCAGGAAATTGTGGGACATCCAATAGTCAATGTGATCAATGCACTAAACCAGTTCATCAATAGGACTGATGTCATTGGGTGTTTAAGAAATGTACAGTTGTGCATTATCGGCACAGCTATGGAAATGTATCCCATGTTCTCTGATAATGTTTCCCAGGTTTAGAATAGAATCAAATAGAAGCCTTTTATTGTCATTGCCCATGTAAACTGTACAATGGAATTTTTGTCTTCCCCACTGGTGCATTTGCATAGCAAACATATATTCACTTTAAAAGAACAGTAAGTAAAAGAACATTTATAAAATTATATAAATAGAAATATATAGAGACTGAACAACATTGGGCCTAAAATGGAGCCCTGAGGAACCCCAGACATTCTGCTAGTGTTAGCTGAGGAGTGTTCACCAAGGGAGGCCGAGAAAGTTCTGCCGGACAGATAAGACCAGTCTAAAACTAAGCCAGAGAGACCAACACAATTCTGAAATCTGTTGATGAGGATGTCATGGTCAACAGTATCCGAAGTAAATCGTTTACTACTTTAACTAGTTCTATCTCAGCGCTGTGGTGGAGACGAAAACCAGATTTGTGTCCGAAAGCTAGCTACTCAAGAATTTTACTTAGGAAAGTAAGGTTTGAAATTGGCCTGAAATTATTCAGCACAAACGGATCAAGGTTATTTTTCTTTAGAAGGGGTTTCACAACTGCAATCTTTCAGTGCCTGGGAAAGTACCAGTGAATAAGGAGTAATTTGCAATTGCTAAAACATCCTGTCTAGGCAGTTAGACACGGTCTTAAAAAAGGTGGTGGGGATCGGGTCAAGTGAACAGGTAGAGGGTTTTAGTTGCATAACTTCCTTCCTGAGTATTTCCTTATCAACAGCAGCAAAACATTCATAGTAGTCTTAGTTTTAATGTCCAGCCTGATTTTTTACAACCTTGTCCCTTATAATGCTGCAAATTCTCTGATGATGCAAAAGTAAGCATCTTTTGCATGTTTGAATACATGTCTCTCCATTTTGTCTGTGTGTCTGTCTCTTTCTCTTCTTCATCACTGTGGAGGTAACCATGGAGACTGGTTGTAGACCCCAATTAGAAAGAAAAAAATGAAGGTCTAAACAGTCTGTGCTTGGCGTACCTGCATGTGGTCATAATGTTTTTATTTTCCAATATTGAGAAACTTCCCCTAAAATATTTTGACCCTGTTTCACTAATAAACTAATATACCAGCTCCTTTCACCGAGCCACATTCTACTGTTCAAAACAAATACAACAGTTAGAAAAATTAAAAAACATGCCTGATGCACTGTATAATAGATATGCAATACAGCGATATAGTGGTCTATGAATCTGCCTGATAAAATAAGATATTGGGTGAAGGCTGCATGTGTGGGTGGAGCCTGCTGGCTTTGTGTTAACAGCAGTGATAGTGGTCAGACATAAATATAACCATGGGAACGTGGTGTAGCTGTCGATTGGGGAGATCAATACATATTCAGGACGAGTGAATGGAATGCCTTAACGTTTATGTTTTGAACCTGCAATAAGCTTCATAAAAACCATTTGTTTTTGGCCACTCAGAGGCAATTGAAGAAACTGGTGATGACAACATTGAAATTGCATCTTTTAAGTTGGTATGATGAACTAGTTAAGCAGCTATGGAGCAACACTATCCATATTTATTTATTTGGAGGCATGTTTGAGTGCTCCATTGAAATCTGTCAGAACAACGCTTAAATTAAAACTAGAATAATACCACAAAGTTAGGATTCTGCTGATGTTTTTAAAAAGCTCAGTTTTTACTTTCAATACAATATGTCTTACAATACAATATGTATACAAGATGTCTTAAAATATCTGGAGCATTCTAGAAAGAAAGATTTGTTTCGAGTAGTTGAGCGGATGCAAGGGAAAATGTAGAAAAAATGATATAAATATTTGCCACTAAGATCAAGTCTTATGGGATGTTTGTAAAAAATAATGAGCTACTTAGGTCTAAGGTCATGAGAGAACTGTTGTGTTGTCTTTTGCCTGTAATTTTTTGTTACATTTGTAAATCCTGTTTGCCTAATGGGGCCACAACACATAGGTGAAATGCTGAGAGTGTCGGTAGAAATATAGCTTATTATCTTTTGTGGGGTGTTATACACATAGGTTCTCCAACTGATGAATCCCTAACCTATCATACTTGATCTGAGGATGGACATTTTTTGTATAAAAAAACTCAGGCATCATGTTTAAGAAGAACATTCTCCTTACTTCCATATCTGTCTTACACACACACACACACACACACACACACACACACGCACACACGCACACACACCTATCTTTATCCTCCCACAAAAGACCTTTCTTCAAAAGGTTCTGAGTTTATTGCAGGCAGTGTTTGATCACATCTTGATTCGCCTCATGAAAATGGAATGAGGCCACACATCATTTTCGCTTCATTTGCTTTGATTGCAAATCTTAAAAACATCAACCAGTCAACAGGAGACAAGTTTGTTTTATATTCTTGCCATAGAGATAATATTTTTTCATCAGGATTCAGGGCTGTAAAATACAACTAATCACTTGTTTATATATTTAATATCTCCAGGCACTGTAAGTCCAGGACGGTTTGATTTTAAAATCATTACTCTGTAGTGAGGCCAATGCAGTGCTAAAATTAACATTTCGACTGGTTATTTATTCCCTGTGCAGCAATGATTTGTCATCAATAAAGAGTTCTTTAATAAACACAGTAAAACTGCCAGTCTGCTGGCCTTGGCATGATTACAGGGACAATGCAAACCTAACTAACCCCACATGTTAATATGTGTAATTAAGTGCTGTACCAGGGAGAATGTCTCTTCATTAAAGTGACTGAATGGCAGACAAAAAAATATTTGAAAAATCAGAGAGATGTGTAAAATTTCTTGACTATGTGGGAGGGAACAAGTATGTTCACACTTGCAATCATTACAAATGAATGCCTCTGTTCATAATTCATGCAGTCGTATAAAGGTTTATGAAATTTTCAAAACTAGATAACTCACCAGCCATAGGGCAGCTCATTTGCATTTGCTGGCAGTGAAAGCATTAGTAAACGCCTTAGGGTCCTCCTTCTAACCTTGATGGGGAAAGAAATATTTGAAAAAATGATTGGAGGCCAAAACCTTCCCTCACACACACCTCACCTGTATCTGCAGCAGGTTCAGTCACCTCTGCCCTGGCAAACACACTGAGGTACATCGGCATCCATAAGGACTTGTACGTGTGGATATGCATAGAATACTGTACATGCAGGTACAGCAACCACAACAGTCACACATATCAATGTGTTGCTGTAATGTTTAATGGAATTATGAAATTGTTATATCAACCCCATCACCACACTATAATGTGACATGATTCAATAAAAGTACCAAAGTCTTTTTATGACAATTTTATCATAAAATATCCATGCATACACACAGACATTATATTTTTAATCCCAATTGATACACTACGTGCAATACACCATTACATTGCATGCAGAGACAAACTATTTCTTACATGTCAATGAGCTTTCTAAACTCAGCACTGAGGAACTGATGTTTGAAGCAGTTGATCAGCATCAGCTGCTTTGCTCGTCCCTCACCACAGCTTTTCGCTCTGAAGACATTTTGACAATATAAGGGGTGTGAATAATGAAATGGATAATGCTTGAAATAAAATTATTGTATGGTGCAAGCGAGCTCACTGTCACACTGGGACACTAACACGACTGAGCCAATTTTAATCATATTAGTAACAGCTATGACTGTAAGGATCTGCCCCTTCAAATGACTTTTGAAATACTTGTATGGATAATTTGAAAACTCTGTTTGGACTTTTTTTTGAATTTGTACGGACTTTGAACTTGTTTTCAGGTGTTTGGACTTTGTGTTCATTAGTTCCTATTTTAATATGAGATGACTTACCTTGTGATTCTTCTGCTTGTTTACTTCCTTTCTTTGTCTGGTTTCCTGTGTTTGTGATTGTGTGCCCTGCCCTAATGAGTTTCAACTCTGCCCATTGATCTCTTGCTTGTGGATTTGGTGTCTGTGCTCCCTTGTCTTCCATCAATTCATCTATTCAGTCCTGGCACCGTTTTAGTCTGTTTTTGTTCGTGCCATGTTCTTGAGTTTTTTTACTATATTTTGCTTTGTGAATTTCGATTATTTGATGATTATTGCTGATATTGATTCTTGTATTGTATCGATGTGTTTATTTATAATTTCGATACTTGCAAACAGTGTCTCTAAATCCGGGCATACACTGGGCGATTTTAAGAAATGCTGTTGTTCAACTCCAACTCACACTGTCCGAGTAAATCGTCACCGATGTGAAAGCATAAGCTGTGCTCACACTGTACGATCCGACCGTCAGCCACGACCTGCGGACAGCTCCTCTGAGGCAGAGAAGTTTGTGTTTCCAATAGAAGGAACACTGAAAAGACAGAAACATGCGTAATCTGTGAGCCGAGTTGCACTACATGTCCAGTATTGCAAACAATAACCGTTCAGCAGCGAAGGGACACTCCACCTGTAGTGGTTTACGCTCCGACATACTGACTATGTATTATATTTAATATACTATTTATTTCTTATACTCAAAGTCAAATTGACCATGCTGCCACTTCACACAGGTGCAGTCAGGAAAAAAAGTAACAGCGTTAGAGGAATCGACTCGTGGCACCGCTTCAACTGTGCAAGAGGCTGAAGTCGGTCGACCCAAATTTCTAAAATGTCAGAAATTTATCGGAACGTCCAAAGGCCGGTGGGGAGCAATTAATCGCTGCTCGCTCCCCCCTGTACACTGCACGGCAAACGACGCAGCTGAAAATCGCCCGACTCTAAAAAGAGTTGTACGACTCTTAACTCGCACAGTGTCCGGCTTAAGCCCGTCTCTTTGAATTAACATTGTCTGCAGTAGCTGCCTTGTTCGATGTCTGCAATTTAGGTCCTGTGAACTGTGACTGTGGTGAAAACAGGCCAACCAGTTGCTCATTCCCAACTGATTGGCGACCAGCTGAAAATGCAGTCAAATTCATGCAGGTGTAAAAGTCAACCTTCACTGCCTTATCTATTAATGTATGTATGTGTTACTATCTAATCTGCTGATAATTTCATAGATAAGGCTGTTTGGGGCTGCAGCTCCCTTTTCCACCCCTACCTCCCTCTCATGTGCAGAGCTTCGTGTATTGTTGATTTTACTAAGATGAGATCCATTGGTCTTGTATTGGTTTGTACTACCACATATGTGAAAAAGTTGTTCATGGGTGCAGAGGCAGCTGCGTGATGTCTGTTAAATTGCCTCAAGTGAGTCAGCATTGGTTGTGGCTAGAGCACAAGTTTGGGAATTAAAAAAATGGGGGATGTTATTAAGTTAGTGATAAAGAAGTGAGCTCACAGATCTCTGTAGCCTGCTCATCACCTATGCTTGAGGATACTGGCTTGAGGTTACATTTACCATCATTAGCATAATGCACCCAAAACCTTAACTGAACTGGCAATCAAGTAACATTGTGGTTAATGTAGATGCAAGGTGTAAGCTCTTTTACAACATGTGAGTCCAACAAAGTCCAACAGTTGTCCAACAGATCAGGAGTCAAGTCTAAAGTGTTATTTGACTGGAATACAGGGATTAGTTCTCATAATCAAAATCTCATTGCTGCTAATTTTCACCCACAACTATCTCACAGAACAGAGACTTTTCTACCCTTAACTGTAGGACTATTTCTGACTTAAACCTGGAACATGTTCACTCTCAAGTTCTTTGTCCTTCTTCAGATATTTACATTTTTTCAAGGGCACACCAGTGTTCACTCTTTAGCCCTTTAACCCTGCTGCATAAATTGTCATTAGGAAGATTGCCCCTTGCCTGTTCCAACGGCATGTGATTTTCAGATGGATTTCTGTTAGCAGATGTGTGACTTGCAATAGAAGAGCACTGACATCCGCCTGTCCACCCTGGTGCAACAATGCAACCCCTTTTATAACTTTTATACAGAACAGTGATCTGGAATAAACAGGCTGTGTACAAGGATCTTCTGTTTCACTTGTCCCTGGTCTCCGCATTTGTCCCAAACTGGTTAGTCCTGTATTCTTACATCAACGAGGTTCTGCAAAATGCTTCCAAAGTTATAGAGCATTTTGGAGAAAGATTTGTTTTCATTAGCCCATACCACCTTAATGTGGATGGAAAGGCAAAATGTAGACACGCTTGAACTTGTGAAATAGTATTGAGGGATGTTTGTAAAATAATTACATACTAAAGTCTCAAGTGTATAACCATGACAGTAGTATCAAGTGTATTTTGTTTACTGTGAAGCTTCTGACCATTATGTGCTTTGACCAAGGACGAAGTGGAACTGCTATTGCATGTTAGGACTAGCAAGACTTCTAATTCATTATCCATATTGCATTCACCATTGGTAGTTGTGACATGAACAATTAGACCCAATCAACATGCAAGCGTGGGTGTCCGTGTCGTTGTTTCCAAAAGTGTCTGCCCATCCATACTCAACACAAACTAAAACAGGGCCAGTAGTGTTTCCTAAAGTCACCCTTTTAAGGGATGTGTTTTGCTTTGGCCTGAGATTTCTCCCCACCTTCAATTCCTTTTTCAGACCACCTGTCCCCTTTATCCAAAATATGTATGTGTAGGTAAAGGTAAAGGTGTCTTGAATATAAATGCTGAATATTCGAAGCATCTGCATGGGTGACATGCAATGAATGGCTGTACAGATAATGGCTCATTCCTTCTGTAGGGGTATTATGTGTATGATTGCAACGACTGTTGTAGACCTAACCCATCGCATTTGATCTGAGGATAGACTTTTTAGTATAAGAAGCCTCAGGCATTACTTTTAAGAAGCACTCCTTCGTTACCCGTCTGTCTCTCAAACACACACACATGTATTTTTTTCTCCTCAAACGAAGGACCTCTCTTCAAAGGTTCAAAGTTACAGAGCGTCAGAGTTTCAAATTGCACATGAAACCTGTAAACCTTCTGACAGGCTATTTGTTATTTCTGCTAGATAGAGTCTTTTAATAAACATGGTAACTGAGTCAGGCTGCTGGCTTTGGCGTAATTGCTGGGGTGATGCAAGACTAACAAACACCATGTTTTTGTGTGTTATTAAGTGTTCTTCCAGGAAAAAAAGGGTCTTCACTACTGTGACTGAGGCTACGTCCAAACTAATACTTACAGGCTTTCGCTCCTCCAAGGAACATTGCCATCCCTGCAGAGAAAACAATAACAGTCCAGTTGATTTTTATTTGTGGTTCCCAGCTGGCGGCACGAGTTACCAAATGCTATCAGTGCAGGGGCGTCCTGCTCTATCTTCATAAACCTCTTGAGGACTCATGTTTTCCGAGAGCACCTCCTCTCCTAACACCTCTTGCACTCTTAACATTCCTAACCAACACATACTGTGCCCTTTCTGTGCACTTCTTTGCCTGATCTCCTACACTTGGTCTTATTGAACAGATGTAGCACTTTGTACTAACTGCAAGGTGTACGTCTCTACTGCAGAAGCCTTAAGTGATGTCCCTCAGTTGTAAATTGCTTTGGATTAAAGTGGCTGCCAAATGACAAAATCTAAATGAATGTGGCATTTTATGATCAGAACATAGCTGCACAAACGCTGCATGCAAAGACATAAAGGCAAGGCAGATGCAGTCAGTTTTCCTATGGAAAAGCTTCATAAGACATAAGATGTGTGTGAAGATTTGGTGAAGCGGAACCCAAATGCAGACAAAAAATCATATTTAAACAAATTGGCAGACAAAACAAACTTGGTGTCAATGAAGGAAATATCCAAAATCAAAGCGAGTAACCCACAGGGAGAAACACTGGGAACCAAAACCACAGGTAAAAACAGAACAGAAGCGCAGAGACTAACCCTGCGTTGCAATATACATTGGGACTCTGAAGTTGGGTTCATCATTCCAGTATAATCTCAGAACTCAGACTATGCATAAAATGCATAAAACACAAGGATAACAAAAGGTAACTTTTGGAAGATTGCGTTGAGTTCTGTGCCTGGGTGTGCCCCCTTGTATAAGCTACAGTTCTGTAAGCAGCTATGACGCAGCACAGGGATTTGGTAAACAACTGTAACTTTTGCTTGTAAGCACGAGTCCTCTGGTTCTAGTGAAATTAAGCAATTTTAATAGGGGAGTTCAGAAAATTGTGCCTTCACAGTCGTGTCACTTCTACTCTGTTGAATGAATTTGCTCATTACATACAAACAAACACACAAATGCATGTAGATCCCACAGCGTGGTTGGAAAATAAGCAATAGGATAATATTTATTGAAATAACATTATCATGAATGAATAATGCAAGTTAAACTCAGTTAAGTGAATTAATTCTCACCTGGCAACTCCATGTCCATTGTACTTAACAATTCATGTTTGAAAAAAAATCATGCTGACCTGAATTTTTGATCAGCTTTCTGATGCAAAAGAAGTCTTTTCGTAAGTGTTTATTGTTGGTTTTGGTTTCTTCATGGAATCTGTTGACACTAAGAAAAATATATAATATCACCAGACATAAGGTATTTATATGCGTGGAGGCATTGTTTTCGTTCAATTAATTCACACAGCAATATATATTTTCTTCAACTGTTGTTTTTATTATGTGTGATTCACACAGAAGGCAAATATTATGCAATGACTAAAGCAAAATTAAAGCATTTTATTTTGGAAAGAGGTTGAATTTCAACCAATCAATGTACACTATTGTTGTTTAGCCTTTGCAGCAACTTACCTGAGATGGACTGCCAGACGCCGCTCCAATGGGATCCGGATATGGATCATCTGCCTCTTCAGATGTTGGTGTGTATCCTCAGCAGGACCTCAAACTGTCCCAGCTGTGGTAGTTTCAAATCTCTCTCTTTCTCTTACTGGATGATAGTTAAGTCATACTTAAGTCATACACCCTTTTTTCTGAAAAATAACTGTCAGTATATGAATTGTTTTATTCATCACACATACATTTCGACTGTGCTGATGGTTACGAAGTCTGTTTTGGTGGTAGATTTTCACTTCAAGCGTGAAATACACATGTAAGATGCAACTGAGACAGTAGACCCACTGAAGAATGGTTAAAATGGTAGGTTATACAGCAAGTAAATAATACATTATTGATTGTCCAAGGAGATGCTTTTTTTCATTTTAACTCCCCTGGCAGGTCAGAGCTCAGGTTTAGCTACAGAATATTAGTGGAGTGAACATATTCACTGCTCTCCTGAAGGACACAGGGGACCTCACCAAATCAAAGCGTGAACCTTAAACAATAGATCAAAACCTCAAATTGGTGATACAGGTACACATACAGTGTGTACATGTGATGTAGTTGACTGTGCTGCTTCATTGTTGTGCAGCACCAATGATGACTGGCCTGCAAAGATTTCATCATTTACCCACAGCACGGATCGATCAATTTTGATTCAAGGTTTTATTGCTTTTATATATCAAGGTTATATTTTTACATATGTGTTGTGATCTCAGAGGCAGGGAAAGGGAGCTGCAGCTTAGCTCGACTGTAAAAAGGCAGATCTTATTTCTCCCCTGTGATCCAATGACAGGTTTCCTGATGCACGGGGTTCATAGGCTTAATCTGCACTCCCTAGTCACATATCAAGCTGCAGCGGGTGGAAGCGAAATAAAAACACCACTCCACCGACTTCACATTTGGCTACAAGTCTGATATTCAAGCAAGTATGTCATGAACGGCACAGGATCTGTTGAATCCCTGTTCTCTGCAGAGACATTTTAGAAACATGGAGGCTCAAATGGGACTGACTTGTCAGCCCATGCCACCTCTATAGCTGCTGTTGTCCCAGCATAAAGCATGTACAGTATTTCCACCATTTTCAAAGGGTGTCTATAACTTAAGTTAGTAGACAGGTTTTGTCATTATGCTTTCAGAATACAGAGAGTATTGTAAGTCCCAGGGAAACATTTCCTCTCAACCTGTCACCATGAATGACTGCTGTCATCTTAAGCCAGCGTGACCTCTCTTCTAGCTGCATCTGTAGAATCCACTGACCTCTTATTTCTCATTCTCTCTATGCAAAACCCCCCGGAGGCAAAGGCCTTGATCAAAATGTGAATGAACAATTGATGCGTAGCCGTTGACTTGAGGGTGAGCAACGAGCCTCCTCTCCTCTCACCCCAGCAACTCAAGTTACTTTGATCTCATTGCTGTTATGTGGTATTACTCTATTGATTTTAACCCCCAATCATGTTTATTTCAAGGACCTTATTATTGCACAAGTATGGCAAACACACACTAAAACTCGCTCAGTAGGGTTGATATTGGAATAGCATTTTGAAAATTTATTTGAAATAAATTTTCTCTTTTCCTCGTTATGTCTTTCTCCCACTTCCTTGCGGGTTGACATCAGCTGGAGCTGCAAGTCTGAGCTGGCTCTGGGTTCCTTCCCGGAGGAAGACGTCCTGGATGGGGATGAAGATGACACCCCTGACATCCTCATATCAGAGGACAAAGAGAAGAATGACTTTTTCTGCAAGCATGGGACTGCAAAGCACTGTCCTGCCGCCTTTCTGGAGGAAGGACATAGGAAGAATACATTAGTTTCTCCCCTCCTCAAGTGTTTGGGAATTTTCGGTCCAGATTGTGGATGTTCCCAGCTTGTGTCGCCTTATGGAGCCAGAAGCACATATTGCTTGGTAAAGATGCCCTGTACTGTAGATTGCATTAAGACAGATAGACCAGGAGCCACTCTGTCTCTCTCTGTTTCTGAGTGGGCCAATACACTGACCATTCTATGATCTGTTTAACGAGCCAGAAATCTCCTCAATATTGACCTTCGTGGACTTCCCTGACAGACGTCACCCGAATATTGCACCACTTCTACCAGTAGTAGATCATCAGCCGCTAAGCTCTCTAAGACTTTCCTAACGTCACGTTCTCTCCCTGCACGCTCTAGTCTTTTCTCTCTAGTCTTTGAGCCATCATCCAACTGCCTGCCTCTGCTCAATATTTGCAGATTTCCAATAAACCTGTTCTTTCTTTCATCCCTATGTGTCTGCACTGCTTGGTCCAAACTACAAAAAACTGAATAATCTGGCCAAAAACTGTTATAATGACCGTCGTTCAAACAGTCTGGAGCATCAGCAAGCTCTGCCCACACCCCACAGATATTACATACCTGGGATTCACCACAACTTAGTTACAACTGAAAGAAAGTACAACCAAGTCCAGTTGCTCCTTATTCAACACCTTCGTGGATGAGTCTTTAGCTACGCTTCCTGACATATATGCCCCTCCTCCTCGCAAATCGGTGCTGGAGTCTTTATTGTAGATACGTTTCTACATTGACTTCCAAGGACTCAATGAAATCAATATTAAGGATAAAAACCCTCTTCCCCTCATCGACCCAGCTGTAGTCCATGTCCCCAGACACCATGGTCTCTGTGTCATCTTGCTCTGTATGTACTCGCGAAAAGGCTATGCACCAAGCACCAGCGGGCCTACTACGTTTACTTACATCCAGTAACTGGTGAGAAGATGTATGTGATGGTGGACAATGGCATGGAATATGTTGCAGGCTTACAGTCCAGTAACCAGCACCACTGGCCAAATCAACTGCACATAAATTGTTCATCTAAATAATGTCCAAGCAAAAGATGGACTGCACGCTGCCAACAAGGTAACATACAAGCATGTGCATTTTGATTCCCAGAAGATGGAGGTCTTGCTGGCCATGCTGCAATTAGTGAATCCTTTATATTTTAGAAATTAGGATCATCATTCAGAATCAGAATAAAACTTGGATTATAAAAATCCTTATAAAAACTGTTATGAAATAACAATAATACAATTTTCAGTAACTGAATAGAAAAATGTGCAAAGAGTATAAGGTAATGTGCAATGCTCCCTGGGGTTGAGAGAGTAGAGTTCTGTTCACACCTACCAACTCCAAAGGTAAAATACAAAAAGACCTCAATGTGCGTGGTCAGTCGGGATAGGAGAAAGATGGGAATGCCTTTGCTCCGAGATGATGCCATCTTGGATGTTATGTAGGGATATAAAACAGCAAATCACCAATGGAAACTGGTCCAATAATCAATTCTGTGTTCCGGCACGTTCCTGTTAGCATAAATGCCCTCACTTTTTGGCACATTCAGCACATGTCAAGTCTGAAAAACAGAACAAAAGAAACACCAACAGAAAAACATATGACAGCAGTCGTAAAACTATCTAAAAATCACACACCGAGGTGGTTTTATGCTGCCTTTGTTTGGTTCAGTGTCAATGAGCAAAGGCAGAATAATGGATGGTCTTTTTAATGGCACTGTAGCAGGATCTTTGTGTAAAAGTGTGGTTTACATGCACTTGAATAAAAAAATCTTTACCAACGGGGATGTCATGAGGAGTGGCTTCTTGTGTTTCAGCCGTACGTGTTTTCCTAAAGCAATTTGGGTTTTAAGAATAACTACTACAACTTTCTGTTATTTGCCCTTAGTATCTTTGACTTAACTGCATTACAAGCCAGCAGAGCAAAGGTTCTTTTCCCTAAGCCTTCAATTGGTCAATGCTCTACCCTGTCACTGTGTGATGTTTTGTCACTTCTCATAGACATTTGTGGAAAAGTCTATTTCCAACTTTCAATTAACAAACTGACTTGGTGCTCTCTTGAGGTATCTTGGTTTGCTATGATTCTATTGACAGAACATTTTCCTTTGAAGGTACCTGTCTGTCATGGGCTGATGATTCCTGTACAGCTACAGTTTCAAAAGAAAGATGCTCTTTAAGCCAGGATCACTTGGTGCTCCTTCAATTCAACCTGCGCTTCAAATTGGGACTTCAGAACTGTTGAAATTGCCTTTTTAAAAACAGCATATATCTGTTCAGTGCAGGGGTCTGCAACCTTTACTGTCAAAAGAGCCATTTTTGGCCCTTCTCCCACCAAATAAAATTCATCTGGAGCCACGGAACATATTTGACCCTTAAAATTAAGATAACAGAGTGTATACAGTTTTATATCTGTTATACTATGTATGAAATAACTAATGATTGTTGCTTTTATGAATCTATAGAACAACAACAAAAAAAACTCCTTCCCTTATTCTTGGAAAATGAATAAAGGACTTTTTATTTTTTGGATTTATCCATGGTTAGCTTACTAGGGGTCGGAAACTCAAGATTAGCCACCTGCAGGCGGTAGGTGGAAGCGGCAGGCTGTAGTCATGATGACAATGTAGGATGTGACGCATATTGTTGTTGAAGAAATATTAAAAGACACTTTTTATTTTATTTCAGTGTCACAGTATCACCTCTATCTCCAAACTGCATATTCCCTTTGAAAGGAAAAATAAAAATAGCGTTTATTTATTTCCATATATATGTATATATATATATATACAAGTTACAGGGAGCCACTGCAGAGAGGCTGAAGAGCCACATGCGGCTCAAGAGCCACAGGTTGCATACCCCTGATAGAGTGTTTGTGTGTGTGTGTGTGTGTGTGTGTGTGTGTGTGAGTGTGTGAAAACAAAGGAGGGCTTATGATTCCCTCTGAAGGTACAGTGAAGGTTGTGAGATCAGTTGAGCAGTTTATTCGCCAGGGCAAGCTGTCAAAGTGTCCTGGATCAATCAGTTTGTCAGGGCTGAGATTGGTTTCAGAGGATGTGTTTTTCTCAGGTAGCACATGCAGGAAACACAGTTCTGAATTGACAACCCTCATTTCTCTTGTCATTAGAGGTGTCTGTTTTCCACTAACTAAGAATGCACCAGTGGCAAACTAAACTTAAATTACAGAGTGGCAACTCGTGGAAAAAGCTGTGCAAAACAGTTCTGATACTTTGACTATTGCATAAACTATTTACTATTATTATTATTATATTATTATTATTATATTATACTATAAAAACTATATATATTTATTATTATTATATTGTTATTTAGCTATGGTAAATGGACTGTATTAATATTTCTCTTTTCTATTGACCACTCAAACACTTTACAGCAAAAGTCACATTCACCCATCCAAACACACAAATTCATTCAGCTGCTATTTACCACACTTTCTGTCACATTCATACACATTCATCCACTGTCAGAAGAGACGCCAGAGGCAATTTACGGTTAAGTGTCTTGCCAAAGGACACATCGGCATGACCTACAGGTTGGTGGATGACCAACTCTACCTCCTGTGCCACAGCCACACTTTTTATTTACAATTATTATTGTATTATATTCAATACTAGATGCCTTTTACTATGATTAGTCTATTATTAATTTATACCATTCACTACTTCCTCATTTATTTACAATTTGTATGTATTATTGGCCATTATATACTATACTATTAATTCAATGATGTTATTATTTATTGTTATTATAGTACTATTCTATTTTACCATTCATTACTCACGTATTATTATTATATACTAATTTATAATACTGCGATAGGCTGGCGACCTGTCCAGGGTGTACACCGCCTCTCATCCACTGTTAGCTGGGATTGGCTCCAGCCCCCCCGTGACCCTTAAATGGATAAAGCGGTAGACGATGGATGGACTAATTTATAATATACTCATAATATTGTAATATAGCTGTACTATAATGTATATTGTTGTAGCACAACTACATCTCACTTGACACTTTATTACAGTATTCTATACTATTCATATTGTACTTTATTTTTCACATCTCATGTAAATATGTTAAACTGTAGTCCTTCATCTTTTCACTGCTATAAAAAATATTAAAAGGTATTTGATTTGTGTTTGCAGATTTTGCTACTTTTTTATCATCTATCAGATTAAAAGAGGAATTGTAACTACTAATAAAGTGCATCAGTTAGCTCTTTAGCTAGCAAGTGTGCCAATCATCTCTTATGAACAACGTCAAATAGCTATCTTTGAAACACCACGGAACTATGATGAAAAAAATTCTGAGTCACATCCAATAACTACCCAAATTTATCTGTCAGATCATTAAGTATTTTTGTTTTTTGCCAACGTCCCAAATTACATTTGTTTATACCCTGTGTGGCGCCATGACACTCACTAACTAATCTTTATGATCTGCTGCTGCTTTACAAGCATGGCAGATGTGCTGCCACAGTGTCATCTACTGAATAGTATCGGAGTGTATAACATAATGACTTTTGTTCATTAGGATTTTTTTAGGGTTGAAGACATGAAATGAAGGGGGCCTAAAAGGGGCCTAAAATTGCCACTGGACAGCCCTTTTATTCTCATCTTAGCACATGTTAGCTAAGATATCAAACTAAGATATATGCTAATCACTACACCTGCTAAATATCACCATATTGGCTTCAACATCGTGGTCTTGTTAGCATGCCAACAATAGCATTTCAAGCACTACTGTGGCTCACAGTTAGCATGGCTGTTAGCTTGACTGTAGTAACCAAGTGCATTGCTGCGAATATGAACTAATAACTTACTCAAAAGTTGTTTAGACAAAATAAATAATGGTAATAATCTACAGCATGGCAGCAACACGGTATTACACTTCCTGATAAACTGCAAATTTTCATGAACCAGTACAATATGTAGTGATGTAAGTACGTTTAAAGGAACTACATGGGTAGTTAGGGAATCATGGGGACTTAAAATAAATTATATCTGTTTTGTTTTTTTAACCAAAAAGGTACCTGTTCTATACAGGGTTCTGTATCACAAACGAAGGTATTGAAAGATAAATTGTATGAGGTATTTTGGCGTGGAAGACATCTTGTTCAGGCACTCATGCTCTGGTCACATATCGACAAGCCTCTTCTCCAACTCAGCTGTCCACCTCACTTGTGCTGTAGCTTGTTTCATGGTCGTATTTCAAAAGGTCATCAAATGTTGATCATCTGACGGTGTTTCTAGCGACGTACGTTTTTCAACACTGTGCTTGACCACTGTGTCTCTAATTGGTTCCGCTCAGACGACACTGACATAATCATCCAAATTTTACATCCTAAATATCAAACATGTTTGATAATTATTGGGGTGGCCTCGACGATTTTGCTGGCATTTCAGAAGTTTAGGAATAGCTTTGTTAACCTCTCACGCTACCAGAAAATCTGTGCCGAACATCCTGTAGGTAGCAAGCAAGGTTCCAGATCAGATTTCTCCTCTGATTCTTGGGGGGCTGAATCGACATGGGCCCAAAATTCCTGTAGTCTGAGCCCAGTTTAAGATTAATATGTTCATATTTATAAGATTAAAAAAATTTTCACTACAAAAGATGGGTCTGCAGATGTAATTGTTCAAGTACTAACAGTGGGTAATGTTGTGGAGATTATGTGCTGTATTTCACCAACATAACACAAAACATTTGTATGTGAGTGTACAAATGTGCAAAGACAGGTGTTTTAATGAGGATATGGACATCCATATGGTTATCTGCATGTGTCTTCATTTATTTGTGTTTGAGTGTGTGCATTTGCCTGAAGAGTTGACTCTAGCAGAACAATTACCAGCCCTCTGCGTAACCCCAGAGCCATGAAATCCCATTTTATGAGCATATATCAGGGGCTGGGGGGGGGGGGGGGTTGGTTGAGGTGTTGGTGGTCAGGGTGTGTTGTGGCCTGAAGTCTTATCGAGAAAGTCAGAGTGAGTAGCTGTCTTCTCTGAGGATGGAGACAGTAATAGGTTGTGCAGAATATGCATGAGTTCTTTCTTAATCTGTCGTGTCCTTTGGCAGCAAGGTGAGGCCGTGCTTATCTCCTACATGTTCTGTCTGCTGCCCACAAGACACCTGGTCCAAATTTGTTAGTGCTAGGGCGGCCTTGACAAGGAAAGTCAGATTTTAAACAGATGTAGTGCCAAACATATGGTGTGACAGCACTGTGTTTTCATTTCTGTAGGGTTTTTTTAATTAGCCAGGCAGAGCAAAATCTCCCTCTGAAAAACTATAAATGCAGTACACATTATATCCATCTGCGGTGAATAGACTTATCTTATCGAGTTATAAGTCTTGTAAATGCAGAAACCTTGGATTTCAAATCTCTTTAAAACTTTACAGAATGTTATAATCTGCTTAGTGATTTCCCTCCCATCATAACTTGGTACGAAACTTCAAGTCAGAAGGATCTCCAGGTTAATGTCTCAACACTGTAATTTCTGGAGGTTTATGAATTCTTAGATACTGAAATAAATTATTTAATGTATCCAAATCAAGATAAATCATGAAGTAAAACTAAAGAAGCTTGTAAATGTTTATTGGTCAGTAATGGGAATGTTGTAAAGAAAGCATCTGTCAGGGGTAATGTGTTTCTACTTAGCCTCTTGCTGATGTCACTAAGGCATGGTGCTTGTAATTCCAAAATGTCCCTTTTAAAAATACCTCACGTAATGGTCAAGTTTTCCTTAAACATTTTGCTGGAATTATCTGAGTATAATTGACCCCTCTGGTTAGGGCTGGTCTGTTAGACACCAGCCCTTGGGGTCTTTACTTTACTCTCTTCATCCAAAAGCTCTAAAAACACCAAACACGCTTGGCTGCACTGAATGATCCCTGCTAAAGGAAAAATCAATGAGCTTTGTCTCATTTGTCACTTCTTCTCGTTCCTCCTCACACACCCACTACAGCCTTCTCCCCGTTTACCTCAACTAATAGAGTGATGATTTGGAAAGTATTATGAGGCTCAAAATCAGGTCAGTGAGCTCCACATGACTGTGTGGCAAGCTCACTGATGGATGTCCCGGTTCTGATTGCCTGAGCTCAGTGCCATGTGAAGAATTTCTTAGCTCTGGCCCTTAAGAATCGGAGAGACTGATGCTGAGATCAGAGTATCTGGCTACTGTAGGGGATCAGCAGCTGGATAATGAAAGTCCCCAGCAGACAGGCACACAGGCGTTCATGCCCTGAGAAAGCACTGGCTGCCAGAAAGATACACAGACACACACACACACACAAACACACACACACAATCACACAAGTGTTCCATGACTGATCAGCTTTTCTCTCCCAATTGCCAGGTCTGAAAGTGGCGGTGGGAGTTTGTCCTGTGCTGGAGGAGAGAGTGAAATAGGAGAGATTGAGAAAGAGTAATTTCACTGCAGGTTTATCAAACACCTCCAGAGTCAATCGTTGGGTCTCACCAGCCTCATCACTGCGTGGAGAAACTGCTCTCATCTTCTTTCTAATGGGCTGCTGGATTGCATGTGCTTTGGCTACCATAATACATAACATTTGCCATGCATGCTGTTATCTTAATACTGGTGTATTTTACTATAAAATACATTTAAAACATAGACTACTGAATTTATATATCTTCGTCATGTGTAGGTAAGCACTGGTACTCATCATGCATTTGTCAAGGCAGAGGTTACTTGGCATTTTAGTCACGCAGAAAAATATTATTTGAACTCATTGCCCAGTTAATCAGTGCAAAAAGGGGACGTTTTCTATTCGATATGATCTCAATGTGCTTGAAACTGCTCTAATTTCACACAAATTTAAAATCTACACGAAAACTGACTATAGTTTTTTCTTACTTCGCACTGCTGCATTAAAGCCACAGATAGTGCAAAGGCATATTCTCCTTAATTAAATATCACACTTTTCATGTAAATTCAAATGCAGTGATCATGCTAAGTGCTTTAGTGCCATCCACTCTGTGATTTTGTCCTGTCCACCTCACATTAGCTCAGCAGAGTGGATGTTAGCCGGCAGAACACAGTACATGAGGTCTTTTTTAGTCAGCTCATTAGCATTATATCCCGTTTGAAGGCAAACACACTCCGTCCCACCCACACACTAACACGCAAACACACAAAGCACTCCATGCCACACCTACAATTGCAATAAATCAAACAATTACAGAAAATGAACTTGCAGTCTTGTTAGCTATCTGTACCTTTGGACCTCTCCAAACTTGTTCTTTCCAGAAAGATTTAATAACTGTACTTGCAGCAGGGTAGTGACTGACAGGAGTAGGACCAATTTCTTTGCAGACAAAGAACCACAATCTGGGTTTGTTCTACCTGTGAATCATTAAGCGCACTGATTCACAGCAGGTCTCTATCAACCCATGGTCCAAATTTACTTACGTTTATTCAAACGTTTGCCGTAAGAATTTTTATCTTTCTGTTTCCAAGTTTTAACTGCTAATTTTAGGGTGATTGTCAGCTTTCAGATTTAGTTATTTGGCAACCTACCGCCTGCTTTTTCTTCGAGAACAGACAGACATTGAGGTACAGACCTGTGTAAGGTTCAGTGCAAGTCCATCAAAAAGAAAAGACATTGGAACAACTTCGCTCCAGCAGACCATACATTATTCAACAGCTTTTCTCTAGTCAGTTTGCTTTTATTGGGTTGCTTTGACTCTTTGCCTGCTCACAAAATACATACTGTATTTATCTAAAAAGCAAGCATTAGATAATGGGTAATATCTTGAGTAGTCTATGCAGTTAAACGTTACCATGCAGAACACAAAGATGCTGCATACATAATACAAAATCCCGACTAGCCTTTACAATCTATCCATCCTTTTCACAGTGTTTATGCAGGGCAAGGTAACAGTAGCATGCTGATGTGAAAGTCTAGACATCCCTCTTTCCAGCAACACCTTTCATCTCCTCCTCCTCTCCATCTGTTTTTTTTCAGGTGTAGGAACAGCAGCTCCAATCCAGGCTTCCTCCAGTTGCCGTAGCTACCCTTTCTTTTAAAGGTGAGCCCAGCCATCCTACAGGAATTACTGATTTTAGCCACTTGAATCCACAATATTTCTTTAATTTGGTCACTATTCTGACTGAATGACTCCTAAATCGATTTACCTTCCGACTCAGCTCCCTCTTCATTACTATGACCTAGTACAATGACCAAATTCTTGCTGATGCTGCACCAAACTAACCTCACGCATCATTTTATCCACATTCATGTACAGGCCCCTTAGATGCGTATTCAAACTCCTTTGCCTCGGCCAGAAACTCACTCCCAACAAGGTGGGAGGAATCCATCGTTTTCTGACAGACGACCATGGCTTCTAAATTAGAGGCGCTGACTGTCATTCAGACCTCTTCACGAAGCTGCAAACTGAAGCTGAAGCCCACGATCTGACGAACGCCATCTGCATTCTCAAGCTCGACTGAACCCATCCTGTCCTTGAAGATCACAAACAGGATCACACACAGGATCAAAGACTAGGGGCAATCCTGGCAGTGGCCAGTGCCAACTGAAAACATTCTTGAATTCCTACTGATACACTTATACAGACACAAATTTCACTCTGATTATGTAAGGGCCAAATGGATAGTAGCATTATTAGCATAGTACCCCACCGCCCCTCACACCAGACACACAACCAGACAAAGGTTTAATCTTTCTCAAATCAAATGTAGATTGGATACGCTGTAGCAATATCCAGTTTAACACACATAGGCAACATTTTAAAGATAAAAACAATACCAAAATATACAACTTGCATGTTCGATCTTAAAGGTAACATTTTGAGGGAGGAAGAGAAATAACTTTGTTTTGTTTGGTGGCTTGAAATTCAATACTGAGGTAATTTGATCAGATTTGAGAAACTTTTGTTCATTTGAGTTCAGTTCACTTTATAATACTCTCCCCCACTGAGATGCTGGTGGTAACCATCTTCAGGCTGCAACATGAAAGATTACTGAATTCGGAGTCAGAAGGTTTCCACGTGCAACGGTAATGAGCATCTTATCAACATGCAGCTGTGATCAAACGATCTGTCAGTGTACCAATTAAAGTGGACAAGGTGTGAATGCACGTTTAAGATTCTGCCAGTGATTCCCCAGTTTGTATTTATCGGCCTCAGCAGACTGTAGTTGTGATTCAGCCACTGGGAGACGACCACTGTCTGGAGAGAGAGAGTGTGTGTGTGTGTGTGTCAGAAACAGCTGAGGTCTATCACTTTGAGAACAAACACACACATACTCTATTATCAACAGAAATGCAGGTGGAGGCTCTTGCACTGCGACAAGTAAGGGTTAAAACCGAGCAAGGTGATGGGAAATGTAGACCCTGTGGACCATTCTGCTTGCTGCTTAGCAGCATCCACACTGCTTTCTCCAAACTACTAAATAATGAAATAACACTGCATTGCTCAGATATTTTGCACACAAATCCTAACTGCTGAAACCAACATGTTTGTTTTATTTTCCTATTTTATCTATATTGTATATTAGTTTCAATATATAGGCTAATAATTACACGATCCTGCTTCCATTGAAATATCAAGAATTCAATTTTTTTTGCTTTCAGGGGTCTTTGGGTTAGGCGTAGGCTAATTCTGCCATTTTAAAATTGAATTTAAAACTCATTCATACTATTGAGCATGTGCCACTGCCTGGCTTAAACTGAACACTCAGATCTCTCCAAAGTATTTACTCAGCATGGTGATCAAACAGTCACAGCACAAAAGTGAAACCTCGCTTAAGAAAAAATTAAATGACAACACAGAAGCTTTTTAGATTCAAATAATCCCCTGGGCAAATAGCAAATGAAAAAAATGCACAAGCCTACACACACACACACGCACACACACATTTTCTCTGATCATACGTACACAATTTCCCTCCCTGTCACAGTCATTGTGAAATAATGCTGTTATCATCTGTCAGAAAGACGTACGTTGCCCGCAGCCAAGGTAGACACGGAGACAAAATAAAACATTATCCTCCCACAAAAGGCCTGGGGCAGGCCAAAAACACAAGACACCCATGCTCACACACAATGTTTAATCTGTTTCATGAACAGCAATACATCATAACCATGCCCCTTTCTCTGCTGTTCTGACCACAGACCATGTCTCATAACAGAATCAGGAAAGACCGGATAAGCAGATAAGATGTATTGTTATGTTTATGTTAGTTCAAATGTTGTCATGGAGTACTTTTTGTTTTAACTTCTTAGCTGATATGTTCCAAGTCTTGCCATGACGTAAGCTACATTAGTTTATTCCAGCCAAAATTAAAGAATACTCACATCAACAAGTTTGTCCGTCAGCCTGTGAAAATAGTTGTGTAATGACATTCTATGGAGGAGCTTATCCAAGAGACTTGGAACACGTGTTTTCAAAATTAGCAGAGGCAGGAGCTAAATGTCATCTCAAACAAAACAACTTAAATGTGTTCTGGGTGCATTTTAAAGACATGTAGGAGGTAGCATGGGGTGGTTTGGTGCTGTCTGGGTTTTCCAACTTCAGCATACGATTGCCACTGATTCTGTTGTCAGTGGGGAGGTCATTCCATGGCTGCAAGACCAGAACAAGAGTCAGGGCTGAGATGAGCAACCACAGAATCCAGAGTGATGGTGTAGTCAATCATGCAGAGGAAGAGAAGTGCTGGGGTTTGGCCCGTGTGATCATGGCTTAGAGATTGAATGGAGCATTTCTGATCCTGCAGGCCAGCACCACAGACTTTAACTGGATGCAAGCTGCAACAAGGGGCCAGTATAGAGAGCAAAGGAGGGGAATGATGTGGGCAAACCTGGGCTGATGCCAGGCAGGCACCATTTATCTGGACTACATGTAGAGGTCTGGTGGCGGGGACTGTTGTGAGGATGGAGTTGCAGTATTTGGAGGAGCACTTGGGTTGTCTCTGTGGTAGGGACTGGACTAGAGCAGAGTACCACTGCCATGTTAGATGAAGCTCTTCTGCATTTGGGGGGGGGGGCACTGAACTCTGAGGGCACTGAAGAGATGCTGACACCACAGAGTAATAAAGTAATGTGATTTTTAATTATTTTTGCTACAACATTTTTGTTGTCACATTATTGCCTTATTACATATTTATAATTCATAAAAACATCAGACCATGGAATCTGGATCGGTATGTGTATTGGTGATACAGTAAGTGAAGTTGTCAGTATTGGCTGACCAATATTAGATCTGCAGCTGTACCTGTGATCTCATGTTCAGAGAATAGATAATATAACTGTAAGCAAAGGGAGTGCAGTGCTGCTCTACTGCAAATCTCTCCTCTCAGTGAATGGTCACTATCTGCAGGGGAGCCCCTTTCACTCTGAATGATCACTGCTTCAAGTCATATACTTTTATTGGAATATTCATGCATTTGTCATTACTGTAAGGTCTTAGTGTATTTAAAATGATCTAAGGCCTCCCTAAGTGGGATAATATCCTTCTGCACACATGTTTGTGTCAATGAATGGATCGCTTGGCACCTTGTCATCAAATGCAGCGTGACAGTTAACGTAATAGATCCGCAGCACACGACTATATCATCTGCCACTTAATTAATCCCATACAGCCTGGCTATGCCTATTAAATCCCATTCTAATTATTCAGATGTCACCAGGATACTCTGTCACTTACCCCAAATTTGAGGGACAATTGCTCACATGGAAGCCAGTAATATAACTGCAGAGATTTTTTAATATAATGTCTCCTTTTAAATAAGGAAATGAGGCATGCTCCTGCACATTTTCAGGATGGAACGACCAGATTGACCGGGGTCTTATTAAATCAAGGCTGTGAGCAATAATCAGCTGACATTTCTACATAGGAACTCTGGTAACTGAGTTTCGGGATGAGCTTCACAAGTAGTGGAGCACACATTTGGATCCAGTGCAAGGAAATCCAATTTGTTTTTCATTTCAGTATCATTCATTGTGATTGATTTTATCATTAGACCCAAGGCTTTAACTTCCTAAAAGTAAGTATGGGGTATTAGAGGAAAGGGAGGAACCCTATGGAGTAAAAGGAGCAGGAACTGAGCTGACTACTAAGAGTCTTGTCATCTTTACCTCTTACACACAGTATAAAAGAGAGAGGGATCTATCAAGCATGTCTGTGAAGGTGGCAGACAGGTGAGAGGACAAGAAAGGAAAAGAGTGAGATTGGATCAGCATGAGCGAAAAGGGAGAAAGGACACTTTGTTAGTTCAGTAAACAGGGCCAAAAAACAGAACGCTCAAACCTTGACTTGATTATTGTGATGGCCACTGCCACACATGGTAACGTCATTAAAAATAGATTGGGTTGTGAATTGAATGGTATTGCATTGGTAGTTGCTGCATATGTCTAATGCATCGGATCTTTGACAGTGTATCGAGATGCATATCGTATCTGCATCACACTAGAAATTCCCAACTCTAGTATAAATCCTTCAGGTACAGGATTTGTCAGGACACTCTTCTTCACAGTACAAAACACACAGCCTCAGTGTAGTCTAAACCTCACCTGACTAGTTTGCTCCACACAACGTGGTTTTCATGAAGTACTCATCTCTGTAGTTTTAATTTCATTTGCAGTCAGCCATACACAATTAATTAACATTACATTTATTTGTACTATTTTATTGTATTAATCCCTTGTTTCTTTGTCTCTGAGCTACCATGAGCATCGGAGGTCTCTTTCACGCCCGAGGACACAACCTTGGCTAAACCGGAGAGAGAATGAACGCTGGCGCGTCTGGCTGCCGCTACTCTCTCCCCGAATTTGTGTTTTGTTGCTGTCCCTACTGCTTCTAGTCGCAATCAGAGCAGGAAATATATCTGGCAACACACTTCAGCAACTTGTCTGCTGACTTTGATGGATTAACCTACATATATTGACTTTACCTTCGTCATTTGGTTGCTGGAACTCGCGGCCTCGCCGCAACTACCTACTACTGTCTCCGGTCGCCAGCGTTTGAATTAATCGCTGGTCACAATGATGATCAACAGATCCTTTCTATGAACTGTCCTTGTATAGATCATTCTCTCATGTCTCAGGGACGTCATTTATTTTTTAACACTTGTACTCTTTTATATATAATTTTCTCAACACCAACAAATAATTCACCTGAAATTGTAATATCATTAGATGCTACAGGCATTTAACAGGGTACTTATTTGCTGTATTACAAAAATTTGACTTTGGAAATAAATTTCATAAACTGGGTGAGATTATTATATACATCACCACGAGCGACTGTTCACACAAATGACACCCGCTCTGAATATTTTTCACTAGAGCGAGGGACACAGCAGGGCTGTCCTTTATCCCTATCTCTGTTCGCCTTGGCTATTGAACCGCTGTCCATTTCATTTTGATCCTCCACCTGTTTTAAAGGTGTCTTTCTCAATGGTGTCAACATCGTTTATCATTGTATGCGGATGATTTGTTGTTATACAGTATGTAACCGACCCTGAATCCTGTCTTCTTGGCATTCTGTCTACACTTGAAACATTAAGTTCTTTTTCTCGATATAAAATAATTTACAAAAGAGTGAATGTTATCCTAGTAATACTGCACTAATGCTGGTTTATTTGGGGTGCGAGGTCTCCACGGGTCCGTAAATCACTACTTCAACGATATAAGTTTGATGGTGGTCTTGGCCTGCCGAACTTTCTATTTTACTATTGGGCTACTCATATCCATAAAATACGCTGCTGGATTGACTTTCCTTATTTACCTTGGTGTAAACTGGAAGCCCATTTTTGCTGTCCGACATCTTCTATACCTGCTCTTATATACTCCTCTCTTCCAACCAAAATCTCATTGCATATTAAAAACCCTGTGGTGCTTAATACTTTAAAGATTTGGTATCAATTCAGGAAACATTTCAAATTTGTAACGGCATCTCCATTGGGTCCAATGTGTAAGAATCATTTGTTCCCTCCTTCATCACTTGATTCCACTTTTTCAATATGGCATAACAGAGGTATACAGTGTTTCATTGATCTATATTCAGATGGTGTTTTTGGAAGTTTTACCAATGTATCATCATTGTATGGGTTATCTGTAAACTAAATTTTTTTAGGTACCTTCAAATTCGTCACTTTGTTTCAAAAAGAAATTCTAATTTTCCTTCCTTACCTCCTCAACAACCATGGGAAGGATTGCTTAACTATAGGTCACAACGAAGAGGGATTGTTTCAGAAATGTATAACCGTATTCTGGACATCTGTGATCACACAAACTCCAAAACAAAGACTGCTTGGGAGGGGAACTAGGGCTCCAACTTAGTGAGAAGTGGTGGCAGACAGTTTTTGATGGACTTAGTACTTTGTCATCTGGTGCACGTCTGGTGCTGATTCAGTTTAAGGTTGTACTGTACATAGGGTCCATTTTTCAATATCAAGACTGTCTATTATTTTCCCAGATGTAGAGGATAAGTGAGATAGATGTCTGAACCCACATTTTTTTAGTTGAGCCACATGTTTTTCCTCTGTCCACGTTTACACAACTTTTGGTCTGGTTATTTCAACATAATTTCAATTATAATGGGAAAACATCTTCAACCATGCCCTTTAGCTGCTACTTTTGGGACCCCAGACGAGCCAGGTTGATTAAATTGGGTGCAGAAAGAAATTCTCATTTTCACATCTTTACTTGCCAGACTTCCAATTCTCTTGCAGTTGAAGTCTCCAAACCCCCCCTCAGTTTCACAGTGGCTCTCTCAGATCTAAACTGTACAGTTTACATTCTCATGTAACTTGATTCAGCTTTTAAAAAAAAAATCGCTCACCAACAAGGGGCCCCCTGGCCTACAATCCCCTACAGCTCAACAAACTTCACTTCTTGTGCCTGACTGAAACCTGGCAGCAACAGAACGACTTCACACAACCCAAAAGGCTGTTCCACCTGGGTTTGTTCATACCTGCCAATCATGCGCTGCAGGTCGAGGGGGCGGTGTCTTAATACTCTACAATAACAAGTTGAGAGTTTTTCCTTTCACTGTCCCTGCCTCTAACTCATTTGAATCCATAATCCTACAAATCAGTGGACCAGGCCCTACTATTTTAGTTGCTATCTATTGCCCACGCGGGCCTAAAAATATATTTTTTTTTAATGATTTTTCTTCCTTTTTAACATCCATCTGCTCCATGTCCCCTAATGTCATAATACTGGCTGATTTTTATATTCACATGAACAATACCAGCATCACGTTCACAAGGGACTTTTCTTCAACCCTAGACAGTTTTGGATTACAGCAACATTTTGACTTTCCCACACAACAAAGGACACATCCTGGACCTTATCTGTTGCTCTGGTTTAACCCCTTTTAACTGTACTGCATCTGATCTGCCCACATCTGACCATAATCTAATTTATTTTAATGTCAACTTGCCACCACCCAAAACAAATCCGCCTCACTCCATCTCATTTTTGAAAACATCAAGAACATCGATCTACCTGCTCTCTCTGTTGGAATTAACAATCTCCCCTTAGACAAATTAGCCAACACTGATGATCTGGTTTCACATTACAATGATGGACTCTACAATCTCCTGGACACTCTCCTTTGAAAACCCGGACTGTTTCTTTTAATCACTCTGCCCCCTGGTACACACTTGCTCTACTTTAGCAAAAAATTAGAGGAGGTCGCCTGGAACATCTCTACAAAAAAAAAGGGACTTAATGTACACAAGGACATGATATTACAACCACATACTGCACTAGGTTGTCCCATTTAATCTCATCTGGCAAAGGGAACTCAAGCCCTGTTCTTCACAATCAATAAAATCTCAAGACCACCAGATACCCTCCCACCCCACTGGTTCTCAACGTCTCAATGTAAGAGTTTTATGTCATTACTTAACACCAAAGTTGAAAACATTTCCCCTCCTCATCCTCACATAAAACAGACAATAGCACACTTCAGCCACCTTCCTCTGCCCCCCCCCCCCCCCCCCCCCCTTTCTTTATTATCTAGTCTAAATCCCTGCAATATCTCCAGTACTTAAGAAACCCGGTGCAAATCCAAACGATTTAAATAATTTTTGACCGATATCCAACCTACCATTCATCACTAAAACCTTAGAAAAAACAGTTCCTGCACAAGTTCACAATCATCTCAACAATAATAACCTCTACCAACAATGTCAATCTGGTTTTCGTCCTCTCCACAGCACAGAAACACCACTAGTCAAAGTCACCAAAGACCTGCTGTTGGCTGCTGATTCCGGTTCTCTCTTCTATACTCATCCTCCTTGGTTTGATGCTGCCTTTGACACCATCTCCCACAACATCCTCCTCGACAGTCTAGCCTCCATTGGTATCATCAAAACATCACTCACCTGGTTCACATCTTACCTCTCTGGCTACACTCAGTTTGTACAACTTAAAAATGCCCAATCACAACCCTCCTCAGTCACCAGTGTTGTTCACCAGGGCTCCTTTTTTATAATTTATTTACTTTCCCTTGGTTTTATTTTCAGAAAAATACAACATTCAATTTCACTGCTATGCGGATGACACCCAGCTGTAACTGTCTACCAAACCCACTTCCATGCTCCCTCTGTCTTCCCTCTCTGACTGCTTAGATGAAGTTAAAACCTGGTTCGCTTCCTCAAACTTAACAGTAACAAAACGGTAATTCTACTTGTTGGCTCCAAATCAAAATGTCTCAATTTCTCACTCACCATCGACAATTCCAGGGTACCTCCTTCCCCTCAGGTCAAGAGACTGGGTGTCATCCTCGATAGCACACTTTCTTTTGAAAAACACATCAATGATCTCACCCTGTCTACTTACTTTCACCTATGCACTATTCACCGTCTTCGTCCATCACTCACACCGAACAGCACTGCTACTCTCATCCACGCCCTGGTCACCTCCCGTATTGATTAATGTAACTCCCTCCTCTCTGGTTTACCCCACAAGTCCATCCACAAACTCCAATTGGTCCAGAACTCAGCTGCCTGCACTATCACCAGAACCCCATCCACCAAACACATCAGTACTATCCTCAAACAACTGCACTGGCTCCCTGTCCAATACCACATCGATTTTAAGAATCTTCTCCTCACTTTCAATGCCCTCCATAATCTCGCTCCACCGTACCTCTCTGAACTCTTCCAGCCTTACACTCCATCCCGAACTCTTCGATCCTTCTGTCCCACTATCCATCCATACCATAGAGTCTCTCCCCACCTTTAAAACCTCCCTCAAAACTCACCTATTCCAACTGGCCTATTCCACTTATCTCCACTCTCCATCAAATTCATGGATATGTTGCATTGTTTATTTTTTAACTATATTTGCCTTTTTTAACTTTATTTTTGCTTGCTTTAACTGTACGGTGTCCTTGAGTGTTATGAAAGGCACCTATGAATAAGATTAATTAATAAACCATGTGCTGCCATATCATGGGAGGTATTTGGGCTAAGTTGGTTTTGCTTGGTATTTAGTTGTAGTTGGCGTCCATCTTGTCCTTCCCTTGTGTATCATTTGGTTTGGCCAAACCAGTTTATATGTTCTGTAAGGTATGTTGCACCTTATTTATTTTGTTCGTATTTTCAGTACAGTTATATATTGTTGACCTATTTTATAGTCCTACCTGTTAAGTATTTTTCTTGTGTGTGGGGGTTAATAAAAACCCGTCTTTGTGACCAAAAATTCTCGTTTCATGTTTGCCTCACTGCTTTGTCCCTGACAATTATAAACAGATAAAGACTTTGAACTGGTTGGGTACTGTACCCTCCTTCTGCACTGTTATTATATCTGTGTAACCATTCATGTTTTGTACACAATGATAATGATCACAAGTACAGGCTTTCACCCATGGAGTTCACTTCTTCAGCTTAGTTCCACCACTACTCTGTGTGAAGTTAAGTGAAATATGGTGAATGGTGATACTTTAAATGTACAGCTGCTAGACCACACCCTGCTGCAATAAAAGCAATTTGCACATTGCCATTTAGATTTATTTTGTTTTGCATAATGGCCATAGAAAACGAACAGTTTCATAAGCGTTTGTTTGTAAGAATAAAATAGAGATAGCTTTTTCTGTGATCTCAAACTCTAAAATTTGTATAATTGGAATAATAGATGTTTACCAACCAGTTGCAGAGATTTGCATTCATGTCTCACTCTTGTTACCTTTGGTACTTTTTTCTTTAATGCGGAATTTAATAATGAATCAAACTGACCTGCTCTGAAAAACTCAAATACTTCTAGGATTTTGTGGTTGCACTCATTTGCAGAGCGTACTTCTTTGCAGGTAAATTTCTTCTGCAGGTACGAGTGTGTTTCTGTTGATTGTCTTTCTCAACCTCGTTCAGTAATGACTGTCTTGCAGGCACAGCTGGAATGAAATGTAGCTGACGGAGGCCCTGGATTCAATAGTGCTGCTCAGGGCACAAAACAGAGCAATCACTATTAAATATGAATTGTAAACATATCTGCAAGCCAAATTAGTGTTTTGCAGATCCTCCTAATTCTAGATAATAAGGAGGCTGTGTTGTCTACAACAACACGTTGTTGATTTCATCATGAATCCATGTGTAGATGTTTCCAGATGAATACCATTATATAAACCAATATTAGCTTTTAGATTCTTGTAACAGCAAGTGGTTTAATTGTTGTTGTAACTATTTCATCAGGCCGACAAATAAGCCGGCAGACAGTTAACATACTGTCTGTCTTCCACCAAAAAACAACCACATAGGTCGTTTTTGCATCAGCTTAATCAACGTATGTGGACGTTTTAAACGTGGTCCTTATGTACATGACCAGGTCCGTGATGTACCTGGTCTGCCATCAAGTTTGTGTATTACAATGAATTTCTTTATATTCTGTAACGTAATCATGCTGATGCTCTGCAATGTAACCGTTACTCTTTACAAGCTCATCATTGGTAGATTAAAAAAATGAATTAAAAAAAACACAATCTTGTGAGGCAGAATGTATTTGTGGCGTACCTCCTGTAGAAGTGAGGAGCTTTTTTGGTAACGGTTCATTTGGTCTTATTACAGCACAGACTGTTTGTGGTATGAGCTGGAGGACTTTTCAGGTACCCCCACAGACTAGAGTAACAAATGAGTTGAAATCCAACGTGAACAACCTTTTTTTTTCCATTTTTCAAACCCACGTTTATGCGGAAATATAATAGCTCATATATTGATACAAATCTATTTTTTATAATTTGTAGACAGGTTTGTCTGACTTCCCTTGACTAGTTCAAGTTCCAGTTCAATTTACGTTATTAGTACCCAGAGGTAGATTTTGTTTGCAGTAGAGTCCTCAAACACACATATCATGAACTTAAGGTCACTAAGCCCTGGTCATTGTGTGGAGCTACTGCATTATACAAGCATCACCTTATCGTAACAAGCCCGGTCCACATTTCAGTACAGTGTGAAGTTGAAATATATAATGATGCAGGTACAATTTACAATTTACACATTGAAATTCAGAGTCTGTGATGGAGGCTGCGCTTATTCTCCCATAACATGATTAATCTATAATGTTACCTCAGGCTGTGTATTTGGAAGGGAGAGTCTTGCTTATTCGCCTCTGGTACTGCAGACACTTATTGCTATTCTCTGCACATTTCTGCCTGACATGAATGGATTTTTAACTTGTTTGAGATTTAACCCTTCTCTAAATCGCTGTAGGGGGTTTCACATAAGTGACATCCAGTACATCCATGTCGACACTGGTACGGACAAGGCCATCTGCAAGTCAACAGACACCTAACCGTAGACAACTCAAAATTGGAAAGTATCATCTCTCGCTATTCTGAAATGAATTTAGGCAATTACTTTAGAAATATGGTAATGCTACTCTGACATTGTGGAGCACCAGTGCTGCTGTCAGTGGATTCCTCATGGTAATAAAAAGCAACATTAACATTATGCATGTAAGGCAGACGTATACTGCAGTAACTGGTCTAATGACTTACACTGATGCATGCTGCTCTGTTGACTATATGGCTAAGTGGATAAGTTACGCGAAAGGCTAATGAAGAAATTAAACTCATACTTATTCTACAGCAGATCACTTGGAGAGAAAAAACACAACACAAAACAAACATATGGCTCTATGTTTATGGGCAAACACGACAGTTAGTGTGTTTGAATGGAAGAGCAGGTTTCTCCTCTTGGAGTCAAATGCAGATGCAGCACATTCAGTTCGACTAATCAATGAAAACTTGACCCGCCCCACAGGAGCAAGGCGTGTGTCTCACACAGTAAACAGCAATCATTTTACAGGCAGCAGTGTGCACTGCCCCAAGCCATGCATAAGAAAATAATGTGAGATTAAACTGAGAGATGGGACTCATCGGGGGGGAACTGAGGACCCGGATCACAAAGAAGTTATTCTATAGCAACAATTAATCATGCCGAGACGTCTGCCACGGGCTTTTGGTTACAAAAGCGTATCATTTGAGATGGAGGAAAAATGGGAATAGTCCATTACTGAGAGGTCACAGTGTAGCAGTGTCGGGCTACTTATCTGTTCATGAAGAACTGCATTTTTGTTCAGCTTTGATTCCTCTGTGTGTGTGTGTGTGTGTGTGTGTGTGTGTGTGTGTGTGTGTGTGTGTGTGTGTGTGTGTGTGTGACACACACACACACTAAATGTGTGTGTGTCATCTAAATACAATTTTTGTCCCTGTTCCGAAAAAAGGAAAAAATCCTTTTTCCTCTTCTCACGTGATTTCTTATAGCCATCAACATTATGACTCGGGTGACAGTGAAATTCCACCGTCATTGCCGCGCATGCGTGACCGACCCGCCAATGTCTCGGTGGATGTTTGTTGCACTTTTGAGACTAACTTGTGTTGACACCCATGGGTGTTCATGATGTGTACTGAAGGGACGAAACACTGATTGATGCCAATGGTTGGTCAAATGTGAAGATTATCACTAGGGGACGTGTTCGGACAGAAATCAGAGCAGGTATGAATCAACTGCATTGACAAAAACAGGGATTTTCCACGAGTTGGCCTACTCTCCATGGAAACATATTCCATTATTTTAAATCTACTTATTAATGCATGAAACGTGCCCCCCTCACTGCACAAAGCACACCATGCCATTCACTCAAATATCTCATAAATAACTTTCTATATGCAAAGAACAAATATTCAAGGACATGATTCAAGGATTCTCAACATGCTTGTCTGATATATGATAATAGCTATAGCGTAGAATAGAATAGCAACAATTACCACCTACACTTCCATGTTCCCACTTTATGGAGCTTGAGCTTG
Organism: Scophthalmus maximus; assembly: GCF_022379125.1. NCBI lineage: Eukaryota > Metazoa > Chordata > Actinopteri > Pleuronectiformes > Scophthalmidae > Scophthalmus > Scophthalmus maximus. The sequence continues at coordinate 23,975,406 of NC_061524.1, read as the reverse complement.
TTTCATCACAGCGCACCTGTTAACATGATGCAAAACTCTCACTTGATACAATATGTATTTCATATAAAACCATATACGGTTAACCTGTTATCAGCGTCATATACATTTACATATACAAATACACACATCATTGTTAATCCCACAAGTGTTCTGTTCTTAATTTTTCGATAATATAGAAGCATAAAAAATATTGTTCAGCTTCATTGCAACTAATGGACAGTCAAATGGAGCATGTTTTTGTTATAGTCCATAGTGTTTGTACGACATGCATTACTCTCCCAACAGAGGAGGAAGAAGAAGAGAGTGCATGGGGGAGAAAGAGAGGGAAATGTCAGATTTGCATCACACTCAGTCATAACAGACACAAGAAAACACAAAGAATAAAGCTGCTTTAAGACCTGTGTGAAATGCCAGTAAAGCCAGTTAGAATTAATAATTTATCGTGGAAATCTTAGCAATATATTGCTTCATAGACCAATGGAATTAAGACATTTATTCTTCTGCTGGATGTGATGAATTTTTAATAGTATTTTTGGGGGCCTGTCAAATAAAACCCAAATAGCAAGGTTAATCTGTCTGTTCTGATCCCCATGGAATGAGTCTAGACTGATCTACTGTATTCTGGGAGCTGTTTGGGATCAAAGGGGCAAAAATTCATCCGTAATGTCCAGTATGTTCCATTTCTTAGTTGTCAAAGTACTTGCTACATGTAGACTCTGATATGTGGCACTGATATGTGGGCTGGCATTTACCAAAAAGCCAGACAGGATGTACTGGTTCCCTCTTGAGGAACTCTGATTTGTCCGTTCCCCCTGTAGTCTATTTTTCATCTTATCGGCACCGAAAATGATGGAGCGATTTGGACTCAACATCACATGAAGAGTTACTTAAAAAAAGATGATGGAGATGTTTTGCGTTACCACAGCTGCAGTAGCCACGGGTGGCCAACAGGGGCGGTGTGTATGATTTGACAACAACTTCGGAGGCAACGATGTTTATTTCTGAACTGCGGGTGACGATCAGATGATTACCATGTTGCAGAACATGATTTGGACATGAACATGACGTGGACTTATTTCTTTATTGATGGCTGGTGGGTGAAGCATTGTTTTGTGGAAAAAAATAATAAGTACAAATAGGAATGCAAAGAATAACAGAGGGCTCCTGGAAAGCACCAACAGCCGACAGACAGACAGACAGAGACACCTCCAGTGGACAGAGAGAAACTGACTGCTTCCTCTACAGGTGCTCTCCCTCAGTGAGGGAGCTGTCCAGCGCCCGGTGGTGCTGGAAGTTTGTGCTCTGCGCCTCTGACAGACCTAACCAAACAATTAAGAGGTATTTCCGTTGTTGTTGCAGCCACGAGAAATATCCTTTAATTGTAAGATCATGCCTGTCTTGAAACTCCGTCTCTTCCACGACTTCTTCTTCTTCTCCTCCTCCTCCTCCTCCTCCTCCTCCTTTACAGCGCTGCACCCGCCTGGCAGTGCTCAAGCCCCGCGAGTCGTGCAGACGGGTGCCCAGCAAGGATCACTGGCGCCCTGTAGCGTGATTCAATATATTTATCTTGACAGCGAATATGAGCCCGAATGCCACGATCCCAATGAAAGCGAGGGAGTCAATTTTGCCGAAGCCAAGACATTAACAAAAAAAATCAAAAATCAATTACTATACTCGAACAAGTCACTTGGTGATGATTGGGCTGTTTAGTGTTTCTTCGTCTGCAGAACGCTCCTCCGTGAAGCCCCGTCCAGCTGCTCCTGTCACGTCGGTCTCTCCATCCACCAGCCCCTGGCCGAGGAGCACGGTGCGTAAATCCCGTCCCTCTGCCACATCAGCCGCGCTCGGGTCGTCGCAGTGCTGAAGAAGCGCACTGGACACGTGCCTCAGCCCCTCTCCGCGCTCGCGCGTCTTCCCTGAAAACGCCAACTTCTCCGAAAGTAAAACACCTCCGTCGACTTTTCCTCTCCCGAGGCAGTCTCTCTGCTGGGTTTTTTACTTGTCCTTTCAGTCACCTGATAGAGACGGATAGAGGCAGAGTGGGGTTTTTTGTTGTTGTTGTGGTTCTTTTGTAACCTCCCGTCGTTTCGTTTAGTTGTCGGCTCTCCGCGCGTCTTTCTCCGGCTGGTCCAAATCATTTCTCTCCGGATTATCGGGACAGCGGCAGAGTCGTGAAGTCTCTGCAGTCACATGATCGAGATAGGACTGAGGAGTGCGTTGTTTTTGTCGGTGTGTGTGTGCGTGTGTCTCTCCGTGTGTAGCTGGATGGGGTGTCCCTCCTCCGCAGTTTTTTTTCTCCTGCTGCTGCCACGCTTTAGACGCCGGAGCGCAGGGAGAGAGGCGAGAGTGAGAGAGGTACCGCCGGTCTCTCTCACCGGGCTACCTGTGTTTTCAGTCTTACCTCGGGTCCCCTTCAGTTCCTCCTCGTCTCTTTTTTTTTTTTTTTTTTTTAGCTCACCTTCCTGTGGTCGTCTGGTTTATGTTGGTTTTAAAAAAAGATAAAAAGGGAAAACAACTGTGGTGATTTCTGCAGGGGTTCATGCGGTTTCGCTCTGCCCGGAGGAGGGACGCGGTTCTGGTTGGCACAAGGTTTTTGATGATCTTCTTTCCCCCCCCCTTTCTCTTTTTGGTGCGACATTTGGACCGTACAGGACAGCCGAGCAGAGCCGAGCGTGGATGATCCGCCTCGCCGAAAACCCGAGATGGAGTTGCTGCTGATCTGCCTCTCCCTGTGGATACTGCAACGCAATTCGGCCGAAGCGGACTCCATCATCCACATCGGTAAGCGCCCGGCGGAGCAACGCGCAGTTTTTGGATTAGACAGGTGCAAAATTCGAGACGCGCAGGATTAAAGCTCGACCGGCGCATACTGCGTTGATCGCAGGGTTTGATGAGAGGGCGGGATAAATAGTCTATTCAGCTCGCATCCCGTGTTTAAGCAACACCTCGACTCTCAGGCGAGTTGGAAAGTTGCCGTTTGGTAAATGGTAATCCCTCAAACCTATATCGACGGAACAACTTCATCATTTTTTACAAACTAGTCATTTGTTCGCCCATGATGGCAGGCGTTTACTTTTTACTACCTTACCTCGGCCTGTGCGATTCGTTATTCAGACCACGGATTGCAGTGAGCACGGAGGCCTGTGTCAGTGAGCCCATGAAGAAATTAAGAGCCAATAGCCAAAAGACCAAGGAATCTTATTTATTTTTTTGACTAAGCTGCCCCTTGTCTGTCCCCGACAAGCCTCAACTTTCACCGGAACGTGACTGCAATGTCAATCACAGCACAGAGGGAATGTCAGTGGAGTTTGGTTTTAGAGATGCAAGACGCATAGAGCCTCTTTGTACTGAAACTTCAAACCAGAGCTGCCCCCCCTTTTTTTTCCAGAGACCATTCGAGGATGCGTTAAACTCATCTCGACGCGCGGGTTTTCTCTGATCTGGCGTTTGCCCTTAGACATATAGTATTACATTTCATAGTTTTGGAATATGACCCCCCTCGCTCCACACGCAGCGAATATCTGCATTGGTGTGTGTGGTCCCGATCCACGCGCGCAGTCAGTAATCTCAGGTAAAATGTCGATGTCACCATGAGCGAATTTCGGCTCAGTGCTGCTGTGCCGCTGCCGCTGCTGCTGCTCACAGTTTACTGCAACACTCTGGCAAGCAGCAGGTGCTCAGTCACTGGCTTAATACAGTGGTGGGACTCCATCCAGACAATGTTGGCCGAAGCCCCGCATAACGTTCTGGGTACCCCAATTAAGCTCCTCGTTTCCTGAAAACCTCCTCTGTGATATATGAGCGTCTCTGAGCAGTTGATGCCATTTTGATAAAAGGGGGTGTGGGGGGGGTGCCTCCTATATGAGGCCTGGCATCGATCGAGTGCTGACAGCAGTGTATTTTTTCGTGTGGTTACTTTATACCACAGCAAATCATGAAAGCGCGTTCAGGTGATACGGCTCCGTCGCTCTCCGCGGTGCTGAAATCTCTTCAGGGCGCACCGGAGACGCACATGTTGCCCAACTTCAAAGAAAAATAAACCATCGTCATTTGTCCACAAATCACCGTGACAGATTTTTGTTCAATCACATCAAAAAACGCTTTTATACAGTCCGTTACAATGCATGTGATCGCTGTGATCCACAGGTGCCATATTCGAGGAAAACGCCGTGAGGGATGATGAGATTTTCCAACTCGCCATCTCAGACCTGAGTCTGAACGACGACATTCTGCAGAGCGAGAAAATAACACACTCTGTGAAACTTATCGAGCCCAACAACCCCTTCCAAGCGGTGCAGGAAGGTAAGAGCGATTCCACCTGGATCTTTTGTTTTCACTCAACTGCCTCGTCAGGAGGGCAGCCTCTTCCGCTCGCGTAAAAGTCTCGGCTGCCCTGATTTGGCGAACCCTGTGCTGGAGTTGTCCATTCATGTGTTGATCAGTCAGTTGGCTACTGGAGCAGGCGATGATGATGTCTGTGAGTGAGGGAAACTGCTGTGTGTGTGTGTGTGTGTGTGTGTGTGTGTGTGTGTGTGTGTTGCCCCCTGCCAAGCGCCGTGCCGCTGCTGTACCAAATCAAGGTGTCTTCTATCGTTGGAAAGCTAGGTGGAAGCATTGCTTTGGAGCACAGCAAAGATTTCTATGTGAAATTAAAAAAAAGAAGGACATTTTAAACGATAAAATGCAATTCCAGCGCCAACACAGATCCAAAAATATATTTTCATTTCTCTTGGAAGAATGAGCACTGCAATCTCCTTCTTGCACATTTATCAGCCTTCAATGGTTTCCTTGAAATAAACACCCTGCCGTCATCCGGATTCTGGTAATTGTGCAGAAATGTCGACTATACACCTCCAGAAAAAACAGGCAGGAAATTAGCAATGAGATTATTTTGGTCAAGGTTATCTCTCTCAGCCATTGGAAGGTGGACCCGCTCGCTGTTGACTGCAAAAGTGATGAATTCCCACTGAAAAGAATCCTTAAGACTTTAATAGGGACCTTGGGACTTCCAAAGGCTGTTTCTGTCCCCTGCTCTTAGTTACCAGTCTAATGTACGTTTGTCCCCAGTTGCACAAAGGCCTTGATGACTCATTTCTATTCATGGTTCCCCCTGACAGGCTTAGATGATGATAAGCCCCGCCTTTTGCCATAATTATTTATTTGTGGTCCTTCGCAATGTTACAGATATTATAGTTACCTTCCACCAGGAGGTTATGTCATGTGCTGCTTTGTGTGTGTGTGTGTGTTTGTCGATTGGTTTATTTGGTGGCACCAATTTCCACCAAACCTGGTTGGGGGCTCGGGCCTGGGCCATGGAAGAACCCACAACATTTTGGTGGGAATGTGAATCAAGGGGCAGATCCAGTAACTTTTATTTTATTTAAATTTCTTTTACATAGGGAATTTTTCAACATTCTTATAGCATTTTCAGGGAGTAATGCACTTGATCTTGAAGTTTTATGATGATTAAGAGTACTTCATTTTTCCTTTTATGTTTCTGTAGGATGTGTAGGATTTTTCAGTCAGGGCGGGAGCATTGTGTTCTGATTCCATTCTAGTGCACTTGGTTTTTGTACACTTAAAATCCTCACGAGGCTCTCATGAAGATGGAAGGTTCACAGAAAATGTCCTATCTTGCTGCTGCAGAGATAATATAACAAAATATGTATAAATATATACAAACACATATGTGACCTGACTCATATATCATTCACTCTTGCTTAAGATGCAAATGTATAGCAATTAAGCAGACTTGCCAGCGAATCCTTTACCATGTGAGCTGTTCTCTAATTTGTTCAGCAGTAGATTGTTTGTTATCCATTACTGAAAGTGATTCCGAGCTTATTTCTTGAGATTGAACTTCCCGTCTTTGAGCTTGAGTGGGTATCATTCAACATGCTTAATTATTGTTTACTGTTGGACGCCTGATAATCAAATATGCACAGAATAGGCTGATAAGTTGGCATTCCCTTTCTGGACAGCGCGAGGAATAATGCGCGGTCGATAATGTGCGGATCGATGGGCGGTCTCGGATTCTTGCTCTGGAAACGAGGCCGGGTGGTGCGCGTTGAGTGACAACCTGAAAGTAAGGTGACCTTTTTTGCGTTGCTCTTTTGTTTGCTGCCATCCCGCTGTGAGTGGCAGTCAGGACCTTGACACCGCACGGCAAAGGGAGAGGGGGGCAGAGGGTGGGCACAAACATGGAGGAGATGAGGGGGCGAGTGAGGGGAATCGGGATGAGTTGATAGGGGAGAATACAGTGTGCCGGAGAAAAAGATTAGGGGTGAGAAGAGCAATGAGGATGAGAATAACCATGAGCAGCCGCAAAAGGTGGGGGGAAATGGATTAGGAGAAGAGAACTATGATCAAGACCTGAATAAACATGAGCGGACAAAAGAATTGCAGAGGGAGAGTTAAGATAGTGAAGTGATGAGGAAGATTTGAGAGGAGCAGCTGCAGCGTCATGTTTGTCCTTATTTGGCTTCCTTTGTCCTTGCACTGGTGGAACATACATTAACAAGGATGTCACACAGACACCATGCACGCAGAAACACTCAACTCTTCAGTCCTCCCATACTCTTATCGTTCAAAGATGACAGCTCGAGGCTGGCTGGATATACCGCCTGATCACACAACTGGCAGATGCTGTCCTATTTATAGGCCGGAGCAACTGGAGAATGAAAAGCCCGGAAGAATATCTATCTCTTTGTCATGAGAATTATGGTCTTTAGATACCACCCGCTTGTGACTGAATTAAAAGAACACAAAAAACATCAGTGCAACAACCCCACCTCATACCTGCTTCATAGAGACCAAGATGAGGCACTGGCAAGAATTATGGAGGCAGAATCATCTTCTTCTTTTTTTTTTAAATCTATGCTTAATTCTCTGGAAGTAAAGGGTGAGTTGACTCTCGTGTTTTGGTATGCTCAATTAAACTGCATGTCCAGCCATCATGATCAATTTTTACATGCTACAGTCTTAAATCACTCAGCGGGGAGGGTCCGGGTCTCACCGGGATGTGAACATTAGCGGTCGGTGAAAACCTTTCAAGGTTGAAGTGCAGAGCATGAATGCAGCATAAGGCACCACTCACCACTTCACCGTCCATTCGAACAGGTTTCTCACACATCTTGAGATTTGTACCACTCCTTTACTACCCCCCCCCCCCCCCCCTTCATTTTTAAAGTAGAAAAGTTGTCCCCTATGTATACATAGGAAACAAAGCTCCTATAACCTTTTCTGTCTTGCATTTTATTCAAAGGAAGTGGCAGAAAAGGGACAGGAAAACCTCCACCTTGTTGTGAGATTATGTAAATCCCAAACTCTGCATATTTCAAGAAAAGTTAAGCCTGTAAGGTGGATTTTTATGCTTGAGTTGCTTCCAGGACATGAGCAAAACCTCTTGAGATAGATGACCAGATGTAAGCATCCCCCTATTGCAGCAATATTGACTAGTCTAATAATATTGTCTGGTATGAGCCTTTCATAGTCATATTGGTATTCACGTATGCAGACATGAAAACTTTTATTTTACAGAATAAACAATGCTGGTGTGAATTTATGTTTATATTTCACCTTCTCAATTCAAGTCTTTTATATTTGGTTGTATTTGTGTGTATTGTTTTGTTTTGATCGCTATTTATGAGAAAGTTTATGGTTAAACTGTAAAATACCAAGCCTAAAACATCTTTATGAATCATTATGAATTGTCTTTAAGAAATATATATTGGCCAATATATTGGTATTGGGAATCTTTGTCCCTTAAAATCCATATTGGTCAGGCTCTAATTGAGAAGTGAGAGTAAAAGATTGTATTGGGACACATATTAAATGTTATCAATCAGCTTGTATAGCTTAGAGGGTTACACCAATGACTTTTGTACGGAGGGTCAAAGTTCAATTCCAGGTCATCCCAGTGTGGCCCCATACAGCTACCTGCCTTTATGATCGTAAGTTGCTTTGGACAAAGGCGTCAGCTAAAGGAACGTGATGCAATTATTAATGCAACATTTGAGAGATATCTTGTCATCAAAGCATCTACGAAACAGTGGAAATAGAAATACTATGATATAATAAAATAGACTAATGCACCAGAAGACAATTGCTGCAGACGTTTAGTTTTAGTTTAAACGAGAGCCTGTATCCATGCAGCTCTGTGATTCTGTAGTCAGGCACAGCAGTGCGTTGAGCTAAATGTCAACATGCTAATATGTTAACAGTGCTAACATGCTTGAAGCCAAACTATTGGCGGTATTTGTTGTGTCCAAAAAATTAAATAAATGCTAATCCATGCTTTTATCTCATCACAATTGGGCTACTGTTATTTTCTGCCTTAATAAATCTTCCTAACACCATTTACAAACTGTTCAAAATGTTATTGGTAGACTCTTAACACCCATTTCAACCTCTCTGCACTCGCGTCCTGTAAATTTTATAATTGATTTAAAAAAAACTTGAGCTCATAATTAGAGCAACAATACTTCATAATTACATGACGATCTGTGGTTATATTTCTCTATGTGGACCATATCAACCGTTTGCTAAAATAGCGCTTACTTTTTTCCATGCTTTACCAACGCATGGCTAATGAGCTTGTGAAGGTAAGGGTGATGGTGATAGTGATGGTTATGGTGACATGGCAGAGAATCAGCACAATTACTTTAAAGAATACAAGGAAATACATTTAAATGCACAACTTGACGGACATACCCGGGCCACCGCTGACCTCTAGTGGCCATGTACATAACGACCGCTAGATGTCTGCGGTTGCTAAAATACGCCGTAATAGGCTGCTTCAAAAAATGTGGTCATTTTTTGGAGGACAGTCTCCTCTGGAGCCAGCCATGGCCAGACTCCATGGTATAACAAATGCTGTCTATGAAATGTGCCTTAGAAATAAACCCTTTTTGTGTATTAGCACAAAACACCAGTTGCTGATTATTGGCATTTTATTCTTTTTGGTGTTATTTGGTCATGAACCATTGGACAAATTTGTTGATGTTGATCTGATGGTTAAACTTTTTTCTTTTTTTTTATCAGTTCCAGTGATATCAGTTTTCTGCAATCCACCAAAGAGTTGTCTCGATATTTCACACAAAACAAAAGATGTCAGTGTCATGTGCTGGTGGTGAAAGATGAAGAGTCAGGGGGGTTACCAAAGACATTATGATTCATCCTCTCTGAACAAAACTCTCTGCACAAAATCTCCCGTCAATCCGTCTGATTATTTTGGCGATATTTCAGTCCAGACCAGAGTTGTGGCCCGAACGGCACAGAGCATCACAACCTGTGACCAACAGATCAGCTCAACAGGAACACGTCAGTCCTAAGATGAAACTATATATGTTGTTCATAAAGAGGAAGGGTTTTAATGTAGCCTTTTTTAATGAGGTGTCCACATTATTTTGATGAAACCCTGCATGTAGAATACATTTAGAACAAAGCAGGCGGGATAGTCCACAGTGAGTGCAGGCAGTTTCCTTACTCGTGTCCAGTAATTACAATAGAATAGAATGGAATAGAGCAGAATATGACCAGTCCCACTGAGTCTTCACCCAACACACCACAACTGACTCTCCACTTTTATATGACCCAAGGTAACGTGAGAGAGGATTGAATTAGTTTTCCCTTTCTGTACTGTTAAGACAATAGGTTTACTTGCAGCACAATTTATTTTCTTCCTCTTTCCTCTGCTCATTCCCAAAATGACAAAATTCTAAATAATGGTTCCTTTCAAAGTGTTGGCATAGGTAATGTAATATCCTCCATCTGATTCTCTGCTCATGACAACCCATAACGCAATGTGCTCTAAACGTGATGGAACGCAGCCCTTTCACAATTATTGTCCCCATGAATTTAATACTGTTGCATGAATCTTGGTAATGGATTTGTTTGTTGTTGTTGTTTTTTCTACCAGCTCTACACAGAGAGGGGATGATCAGGCCATTTTACCAGCCCCTGTTAATTACCCAATGGTTATTTTAATCCATCATAAGCTCCTCAAAGGGGCTGTATAAAGGGCTGCTAGTACCTTAATCGGCTATGTGATGCTGCTGCAGAGGGATAGACCTACCTCTTACCATTTAATCCCTTCACAATGTGAGGTCACTCTTCAGCAACCGCATTCAGTTTGCACACAGGACCGCACAATCAGTCCAGCTCGTGGAAAAGAAAATGTTGAATTTCTATTGAGGAGAGCAGCTGATTAGGATGGCGGAGAATTACTCATTTTTTTTACACTTCTGCAGTTGCCGTAGGGTACCAGGGGAGATTGTGAAACAGCTCAGCTAAAAGAATAACAATGCTATGATTTAAAAAAGACACAGTTCGGTCCTCTAAAGGAGTCACATAGTCTCGACTTCTGTCCCGAACGTCTCTTTTGGTGGTTCTCAGACTACTCTCGAAAGGGGCACAGAGACATTTCTAGGGATCCAATTATGAAAAGGTGGCTTAAAAGATGCCAGAGAGATTTTTGCTTTGGAGTCAGAACGCTTGGTCTGCTGATCTTCTGATTAATTTAAAGGAACGACATCAATTCACCTAAATGCCACGTCTGATCTACATTCAAATAAGTAATCGTCAGCGTGCAAAATGTCACCACGGCCGCGGATCTTTTGGTTTGAGTAAACAAGGACAGATTTGTTGCGCAGCATTAAACAAAGTTTTTCCATGGTCATACTGAACAAACAAATAAGCTTGGGTTTTTTCGAGAATCGAGGAAGTTATGTTTTGTCAGTGATGCCAATGGAATTACTGCATTGTGCTAATTAGACATTGTGGCAGTCACATTGCATCGTAGTGCCTTTGTGTATTCATCTCTGCCAGTGCTGCCACACTGCAAGACAGCTAAGGGCTGATTTCATACTGGCATGTTTACCAAGGATGTTCCGTGAGGTCCTTGTGTATAAGGCTGACTTACGGCCTCTGGGTGGAATAGTGGCAGCGTGTCTCTGAAGGTAAAAGGAATAAAGCAGATACATGTTAAATGGGCGAAGAAGCATCAAAACCTTGACTGATGTTTGACTCTTTGTTCTTCCCATGATGCAATGCGCAAGATTATGCATGCGCGATTCCTAAATTTGGATCATTGTAGATTGTTTGGGCTGTTCGGCACTGTCAGACACTGGCATCTGACAAGGAGGCAACCAGATTCTGCCTGGCCTGATTCTGTAATCGTTGTTTGAAAGACATTAAACACCTGCATTGATTTTCAAATATGACAGCAGCAGCATCTGATGTCTGGAGAATGGCCTGAAGAGGAAAAAAAATTAACAAAACAATGGGACAAATGCCAAACATAACTCAAGGAACCGCCTGTTATACATACACATGAACACAAAACATATGTTTTCCCTATCACAGGTCTCTGGGCCCCATGCCTTATTCATGTTCCCGTCTTCTCTAGTGTGACAGATTTATAACGAGCTGCAGAGAACATTGTGACAGATGTTAATGCTTTTCCACGACCCCAAACAGCCCCCAACCACCGCTGGGGTTTGGCCATCAATACTGCTCTACCTGTTAGAGCGAGAGAGGCCGAGTGAGACTGAGACACATACGCACAAAGAGAGAGAGTGAGCGGCCCAGAGGAGATGTTCTGTCCAATCAGATTGATGCTGATGAGGCCGTCGGCCTATGCCCGCTGTAATACATCGCAGACCTACATGTGAGTAGCATAATTTCTCTTCGGCTTCAACTTTATTGAGCTGCTTAAAATGTGCTGAGATGACAGTTTGTGTTTTCTTCTTCTGAGAGAGCATCACTGTTGTTTGGCGAGAGGTGCCATGGTAATAGTCTGGAGATGAGACGGTGCGACTCTGGCATTCATTCACTTCCACTGCTGACTAGCTCAGAGGGATGTGTGTATAATTTACTACCCACCACCTGCACCAACGGAGGCACAACGGCTTCAGTCGAGGATGGAAGACAAAGTAAATCCCATTAGAGGATAAACAGTAGTCAGCTGAAGAAGTGCTGTGTGGCTATCTCCACATTTACACTCTCCACAGAGGAGAGGAGAGGGATGAAGGGAGTGAGGGGTCGACTAGGACTCCTACTGAGGGGGAAGAGGTGAAGTACAGCAGAGTGAACTGGTGAGAGAAAATGACCACAAAAGAGAAAAGCGGGGTGTTGAGAAGGCATGGACGACAAGAGGGGCAACGTCCTTTTAAACGGCTCACTTCCCTCATTGATGAAGAGATGCCAAAATGTGTTCTGGGAGCCGTTGTTTGCGTTACTACCCACGGACACGGATGCCGAGTGGGACCATCTGTCACAAGAATCCCTCCTCAGCCCTCCTCGCCCAGTCGCTGAATCTCTGACTCTCGATCACTGCCACGGGCCCTCTGCCATGCCCAGGCAGCATGGAGTTTATCCAAAGACGAGGCTAAGCTAGTGTGTAAGCGCTCTCAGGGTGAAATCAAAACCCAGCTTAAACCTCATGAGTGAAAGCTTTAAAAAAAACAAAACATAGAAGTATCACTGGTCAAATATGAAATCTAATTCAAACTGTTTGACTGATGAATACGTCTTTCACTCAACCCTGTAGTGTAACAATCATCTGGAGCCACTGGGTGACTGCTCATGCTTTTTTAAACTCATGCTGTGCCTTGATAGACAGATTTATTCTTTGACTCACTCATTTCTGTGCTCATTCATCAACTGCCTTCCCTTTTAATAGAACCCGATCCAACGCATCACAGCTAAGAGAAAGCTCTTACTCTCCTTAACATCAGATGTTCAACTTGTTTCTGCCTGTATGTGTAGCAATGCGGCTAATTGAAGTGAAAAGGGGGGAAAAAAGACTGATTAATAATTGATTTGTTGTGGTTACTGTGTCTAAACTTGCCGACACATTTCAGTATTAAGTAGGCCACAGTTTGTCATGATTTCAAATCCTTCACAAAACAACATTAAAGCCCAGCCTTTACAAGTGAACAAATTTTATGTAGGTTGTAACAAAGCAAGTTGTCATCGCTGGGATTTGATCGTTAGGAGAACAGGCTTTTGAAATCCACGTTTTATTGAATCCCTCTTTTTTTCCTTAAGTCATCTCAATGTAAAGAGATTTCTGATTTCAGTAGATGGCCCCATTCAACAAAAACACCCAACACTGCACCACATGAAACATATGGACTGAGCAGCACTGTTTGTAGAGTCTTCTCTCTACAAAAGCTGGGGCCCCAAAATACTAGTGTGCAGCGGACTGCGGCTGCAGAGGTGCAAATGACTGGACTGAGAAATGGACTGAGGCCCATTGTGATGACCGACCCTGCTGTCTGCTGAAGCCACAAAGGCACGACACGGTGCTCTGACATCGTATCACTGACCTGGTACAACCCGGACTCTTTATGTTGCTCGACACCATGTCGTGTCATTGCCCCGAGGTGACGGTCAAGGTGATTACTATCAATTGAGCGCGCGACTTGACAGTCAGCTGGCTCATGGTGATACAGACAAAATTTGTTGAGACATTTCGCCCCAGATCACAAATGTCAACCTCTGTGGCACCAGAAGAAGTGTTAACAAAATAATAGGGGCTGCACCCCCGGCCTCTGCAACATGCACCAAATGTCATGGAAATCTATCTAATAGTTGAAAAAAATGCTCAATCCAATTTCACCCCTTAGCCCTACCCCTCGGTTTTGCGCGTTCACGTGTAGAGGTAGGGGTTTCTCAATTCCATAAAGCAAAGGTATAGTAAACTACATATACACAATATGTTGCCCTGAATCAGGATCCATGTACATGCGTTTCATCTCTAAGAATTCATGCAGTTGAAAATGAATGCACAGTTGTAAATTTCCACGCGAACCATATAACATACAGTCCCATTACAAATTGAACCGATTTGAGCAAATATGAACATCACGATTCACACTGTTCATATTTGATCAATGCTTCATTAAGGTTAGAGCTGTGGTATAGCAGCAGAAGTCGGTCCTCTGTGTATGTATCATACTGTTAGCATCACTGCTCTTGGTCTGTACACTGGTGTCATGCCTTCATTCAAACTCCCTGATTAGTGATAAGTAGTTTTATGTTCTTTTGTGCACACTATCACTCTTTAAAAAGTTGTTTTTGTTTCTTTATTTTTATGTATCAACCAGGGCCACGGCATAAGAAGATGTTTTAGGAGGCCGTTAAGGTTTCTGACTGCACAATTGACTCTTTCCCTTCACCTGCATGAAGGTTTAGCAGGTTAAGGAGGATCACTTTGCTCAGCGAGGGAGGCGATAAAGAGAGCAGTCTTAATGCACTGTCCGCATCTTCAGGCCTTTTGAAACCCAAGGCAATGTGAGTGATTCATTATTCCACTTGACTGAGACAGAGCAGGTTCATCAGCCCACATTATCATGCCACTCCGAGTCTTGCAGTCACATTTGTTTGCAATGTTTCTAAAGCATTTTGCAAGCCACAGTTTTCTCTTCAATCACTGCATGTTTATTTTCCTCTCGAGTGAATAGAAGGGCACTTTAGGGACTGTGTACATAATTACGGTGTACATGCCGTAGCATTTACTGCATATGTAATTAATTATGTGCTTGAGAGTCTCTCACCTATCACACACTTTTGTGCACTTTGCCTTCAATATTGACATATTTGTGTCACCGTGTCTTAACATCCGTAACACCACTGCCGTGGCCCAGGTTCAACCCCCGTTGTCATTACAGCTTGGCACCACGCTCCAAAAATAACATGAGCTCCAGCAGTTTTCGGAGTCCAGGTAGACACAGATGCATTGGAAAACTGAGAAACCCAATGTGCCCTCTCTGTTTTCTTTTTGAGTGGCTACATCTTCAGTGTTGTGAGCACAAACTGTGTGTGTCACACATTGCAGAAGGATGGAGCGTCAGCAACAAAGCAGATTTGTTTGACTCCTGACTCTGTACAGATGATAATGGTCGCCAGAAGACGAATCATAATGACAGTGGGATTGTCATCGTGAGCATGTTATTTTTTAGCTCAAAGTACTGCAGCCTCACAGAGACACGAGTATAGCTATATATGTTTGGAACCAGATACTGTAACTGTTCTGATTGTCTGTGTTTAAATGTCTGCTTTTGAGCACCATTACATATCTGTCTTCAAAAAGAAAATAATGTGTTAACTGTTTCATCTTAGTTACTGTAACACACTTTATTGAAACTAAAATAGATCAGTCATCCCCAAGAGTGGGCCTACTAGACTTGCAAATACAGTAGCTGACCCTATGCTGGCCTAAATTAACTCTATGATAGATACCGTGCAGAGCAAAGAGCCTTCTTAATTATGTCCTCAGAAGGGATTCAATCATCAGAATGTGATTGGCTGGTCCCCCAGATAACTGCATTCATTTAATACATGAGCCCAGGATGGTAAAGCACATGACAAGTGGCTTTGCATATCATAGGTTTATGCCCACAATCCCACATAAGGGAATTACATAATGCATTTTCTCATGCATTATATGAATTCCATGTATTGGAGCCACCACCATGTCCCAGATCTTTGTATGGTTCTTGGAAAAGAGTTATTATCCCGTGGCTCAAGATAATATTTTGCATAATTTGGCTTTTCAATGATCAAATTGGATCATATATTTGGTTCAAACAGCAGCAGATTTCTTCTTTCCAAACATTCAAATGTTGTCCGATGGATAACAGAAAGAACATTTTCTCTCTCACAGAAGCAACACTCACTAACTAAAGTCCAAAGCCTTTAGGTTTGTTGCACTTAGTAACACGGTGTCTAAGACTCGGCTTCTAGTGATTTTCAGCCACCTTTGTTATCAATGCCTTCACCACTGGAAAACAAGAGAAAGATAATTAATGAACTGCTTGGAAGAGGAACATTTTCACAGGGTCAAACACAGGGAACACAACAAAACTTTCAGCATGTAGAGGCCTACCATTCCTGTTCAAGAACAATATCATAATCAGACAAAAAAGATGCCCCAAAGCCACCGTGAAACTCTACAAAAGGGATGAGTAGGTAGAGAAGAGAAGCAGATTGCCTGAAGCGGAGACAGAGAGGACGAGGAGTGGAGGAGGATGTAGCAGCGTTTCAGCTCATCTCTTATATCTTCCACTTTTCTCTTGGACAGCAGGAGGACGTCCATCAAGGCAATGCCATCATTTCTGGTGATGCCAGCTTCCTCCTAGCAACACTCTGGCGGGCCACTAACCCAGGAAGAGGGGCCGGGAAAATGAGGCATCTCCCCACTGAATGGTTGTCCCTCACTGACTCACCGCATGCCCACTCGCTGCCATAACAAAGCCTCCATTGAACCGAAAAAAAATGGAAACTCTGGAAACTGTCCCATTCATTCCGGCAGTAGTGTGCTTTTGTCAGGGGCTCGTATGTGGACAATGAGAGTTCACTGTGTGTGTGTGTGTGTGTGTGTGTGTGTTCAGGATGTGGATGTACTACCAGATAGCTAATAGTTTGCTGTTGCTCCACTGGCATGTTAATGAATTTGCATTTATTCAAAACTGTCCACAACAGGATGTGCAGGTACCACAATGCCAGGTACGTCAGAGCTTGTTCGTTGGTGAATTATTTGCGGCTGCATATTCCTGTGTATCTTCTACAATATGTCACACGGGATGTGTGAAGATGGAGGCAGTTTACCTCGCATGTCGTCAGCTCAGGATTGAATGTAGACTCCAAATTTGTCATATCAGATGTTGTTACACAGTTACATCGTAACGTGATTTTAATATCCCCCTATTATCACAGGAAGCCGACATGCACATCTACCCTGTATCTTACCAATGACATTGTAATGTTTTACATCCTCGATGGTCACAATGACGTGCAGCACGCATTTTATTTCAGATTCCACTTGGAGTGAGTGATCTAATGCCTTGATCCAATGCATTGGTTGATATGGCAACGGATCTCCCCTCTCTGGAGAGCAAATTTCCCCCGTCCACCTGTTGACGAGGGAGAGGCAGACTGGGAGAAATAACAAATAGAAAAACCTTGCAGGATAAAAATCAATGCATATGCGTGAGAACGAGAGAAGTGTTATCATTTCAAATATCAGTGCCATCCTTTCCTTCGAATTAGTCACCTCTCATTTCATGAGAATGAAACAGAGATGGTATCATGGATTGGTGCAGTGCCCCCCGCCCCCCATACATTCCCCATCCCCCTACAGTGTCAAGACCAAACCAATTCTAAAACCATTTCACCTTGGTGGTGTGCATACTGATTTTACAAACTGCACAAAGGTAGAAGTGAGCTGTTTGATAGACCCCCCCGCTCCCCATCTCCATCTTCTTCTTCTGGGCGTGGGACTTTTTCAGCAGGCAGTAGCCTTCCAAGCTCACAAACCAGAACCAGGGCGCACACTCCTACAAGGTTAACTGTCCCACACGGTGACATGATATTGTAGCGCGGCGACAGACAGACAGGAGGCCAGATTGTCAGTTAATGTCCAGCTTTCATTAAGTCCAACTGAGACAATGATTGAGGAGCACTTAACAAAAACAGCAGCAGTAAATCCAACTCTGCACAACAGTGAGTGACGCATTCGCTGAACTCGGGATACCCCAGCGTCTCCCAAAAACACTCTGAGGCTACAATTTCATTGACGTGAGCAATTGAAAACTGATTGCGCAAATGAGCAACATTCCGCAAAAATATAATAATTAGCTGGTGCTCCGTAGCCCCCCCTGGAGTAAATATAGATAGATAGATAGATACTTTATTGATCCCAGGCTGGGAAATTCTGGTACACAGATTTTTTTCATCTTCTGATAATTATCCAGGGATAAATGGTGATGTAATCATCGCATTACGTTTATGTGCCATCTTTCCATTTCAATACATCATGGACTGGCTGCTGGTTTTGATTTTCATTCGTGTTGAAGAATTTACATGAAACATCTGTTGAGACGACACAACTGTTTTGGTTTAGTGGATTTAGTACTTACGCTGAATTCTGTTTTTATTGTCGGTATGATTTTTTTGAGCTTAATACAAACAATATTAAGGTGATTAAACCAGGAGAAGAATTGACCTCAACCCCCACTAGCCAATAATCTTTGCCCCTGGGCGGCTGTGGCTCAGCAGACAGAGCGGATTATTCACTAAATAGAAGGTCGTGGTTTGATCCCCAGGGCCTCCAGTTCACTTGCACAAGAGTCCTTGGGCCAGACACTGCCCCAGTGTATATGAATGGGTGGATGTGACTCGATTGGTCCATGACACTAGAAGAACTCGGTATAAATACAGTTCATTTAGTCCATCCGAATTCCAAATCCAAATTCAACACATTTTCCATGATTAACAGATGTCAGGGCAGATTGTGATAGTTTATTGGTTGGTTCTCTTTGCTTTAACTTCAGAGAACATTGAGACAAGCTGCTCTCTCTATTTTTAAGAATATTTTGAAGGGATTTAGATTTTTTTCTTTTTTTTTTAAGTCTTAAATCCCTGTATGGAATCAAATCCAATTGTGAAGGGGCTAATAGCAGCTTTTGTTACCAGCCAGATCAGGATCATGTCGCTGTTTGTGTTCATTAATGTGTTTGCACGTATTAGTGCATGTGTTTGGCTGTGTGGTGGTGTGTGCATGTGTGCTTTGCAGAGGCTCAGTGTCATACCAGTGAGGAACAGGCTCACAGCTTTTAGGATATTACCCTTAACAGTGTAAATCCCTGATTATGTGCTCCCCTGTTGGAGTGAAAGGTCTCAATAGGAAAGACTCTTGGAATGTGTCATCAATAATCTCGATAGTCATGTAATGCCTTTCAATCCTCAATTTTTCCTGCTGCCAGTGCCATTTTAGCTTTTGCCATCCCTTTAAACCAACCCAATGCAGTGTGCAGTTTCTAATCCAACAAAGTCTATCTCAGTTTCTTTTATTGCTTCTTAATGTCAGCCCCTTGCATTATTCCTGGCTGTACGTGCAGAGTTTAACCTACTGCTGTATTGCTAAAGAGGGAAAGGCGTTAAAAACTTTGTGGCTGCTGCTCTCAGCAGAAATGGATTACACCCGGCACCGGTTTAGGCGTGGATCAATGTTAGGTTGAAAAAAAAGGGAGAACAAAAATACAGCACCAGGGATTTGTATGTTCCACTTTGATGCCCTGTGACCCTGTAGGCCAGTGTTAATTATTGATCAGGTTTGATTATAGTTATTGTTAGGGCCCGAGTCACTGACAAGCATTGATAGGTGTGGACCTATTGTAATCATTATTATTGAACAGGTAGCGCATGTCTATTAAATATAAAGTAGCCTCAATAAATATGTTGCTGGGAGAAATATAGCCCAAAATTAACAGATAAGCTGCAATATTGTCTTACCAGCCACAATTTTATAAAAACATCTGCATTTCTGTGCATCTTTTTTTCCTTTAGAGCACATTCATTCCCAATTGGGTTGGACAACAATTTGCTGTCATCATTAGTTGAGTATTTGGGAATCATATTTTAATATTTTTATCATCCAAAAATGCCTGATGTCCAAAATATTCAAAGTAAGCTATCCTTGTTATCCCTGGTCCTACATAAAAACACTTTTACTACTGCATTTTTTACTAAGCAGTGGTGCTTTGAACGGTCGGGACATAACCCTGTTTATAAATGCAGACACAGAACCAGGTTGCTGGGTTTGGATTTGTCTTCTCTTAGCGGGCAAATGGAAACTGCACCAGCGCTGACGGGAACAATCTGTTTGTGTTTGGGTTTATGTTCAGCACACTGCTAATTAAGCCACAAATTTAGGTTTAGTTTGATTGTAAGTGCAGCAGCAAACTAACAGCTCATTTGGTTTCTTTTGCTTCTTTAGGTCTTCCCCCCGCCGTCCCTCTGTAGTAGAATGAATCATTGTCAATGTGTTGACAGGCTGCGTTCCCACAGCATTTATTTCTCGAACATCTTGAAGAAAAGGAAGGATACCTGTAACATATCTCTCGCAGATGAGGTTCTAGAAAAGGGAAAAACCAGACGATGTGCCTATAATTCACACAAAGTATCGTGATGTAAGTGGATAGGATGGATGGAATAAAGCGGATGGTCAAAAAGTGGACAAACCTTGGCATTACAGTTTCTCTTTTACTTTTGAAATATTTGGTCTCATGATTTTTACGGTTCCCAAACGAAGTTCGCTGCAACTGTTCTACCAACACAGCTTTAGTAGTGTTTGCTGATAATGCTGACCCATTAGTTATATTTAAATGCATGGCTTACATTTCTGGTATCTAACCCTAACCCGTTTTCCCCCGAAAAGCTGTGATGATCAAAGGCAGGGACGTCTTTCTATCCACTCAGCAGAAATCCTTGGAACCCAGAGTTCAAGCCACACAATTAATACTGAGCCTTTGAAGTTCCCCCTTTGCGACATACTGTATGGGATATTTCAGGATGAGATTATAGGCTGACATTTACATGACTTCACTGTAGGAAACAGTCACATTAATAAGCACTGCGCTTTAATGAAGTGCCTTTATGATTATTTTTGCTGTAATAGTAATGAATGAAGCCTGTTACTATAATTTCTCAAAATACTATTCAACTTTAAATCCATCAGCAGATGCACATAAACCAGCTTTCTCTATATAGAATAATTTATTTTAGTTCCTTTTTCTGCCGAGCTTCCTTGTACAACTTCTACAACCATACAACAACCCTGTATATACATACAGTTTACAATCTACCATGAGCATCTGCAACAACAACCACATCAACAGCGCCTCCTCCACATAAGTGCATCAGCTGAGACAAAACAACAGAAACTCAAAAAACCTGTCGCACAATAGCTATTTATGATATTATCACCCTGTTAGAGAACTGTGGTAATCAGTACCCCAACTTGCATCTCCTGTGTTCAAATAAAGTGTCTCTCCATTGGAGCAAAACCAGCGATACAGCATATCTTGATTTAGCTACCATATTTGTAGTGTAAATAAATACAGTCGAATATTGTATTCATAGCGTGTTTTATTACTTTCCTCAGTCAAAGAAAACTACACTACACTACCTCAACATGTCGCCTGAGAAGATCACGAGTTTCCAGCAGAGTCTCTCTGGAGCTCTAACAATTGCATAGTGATATTATATATATATATATATATATATATGAAACAAAGTAACACGTCCTGTTATTCACATTTTAAGAAAGGGTTGCTCATTTTATCTACCCCTGTTCTAAAGTATATATTTGATACCCCCAGTACATACAGCAATAGCTATTTGCTTATCTTTTGATTAGCTTTGTTGTCTTACATCCTGGATACTTGTTCCTGGCTTGAAATGGGTATTGACATAAGGAGCTGCTCCAACAAGGGTCAAATTCACCGTCTCTGTCAACATACTTGGCAATTAAAGATTGCCCTGATAAAAACCCAAAACACAGTGACGTACAGTGACGCAGCATCTTACCACAGCCGATCCCTGCGTTCTGTCAATGGGGATACAGCCAGTATCTGGTGTCTACCTCACACGCTTCATTACAAACAACAGGATATAACCTGATGAATGTGACCTTTCCATCACACATGGTAATTGTGTCTCCAAGGGGAGAATGACTTTCCCACCAGCAGCTTGAGAGTGGAGTAGTTTCCTGGTGGGACCTTTTTTCACACGTTTGACCCGCTGCTTCACTTTTCTTGTTGCTGATTTGTTTTTCGTGTTTATTTTGCATTTTCATTTCTCAGGAGGCAGTCTCATTATGGACTAAATGTTAAGATCCAGTTCCACTTGTTTTGTCATTAATTCTCTCGCTCTCTCATTCTTTCTCTCTCTCTTTCTCTCTCTCGATCTCTTTCTGCGTGTGTGTGTGTGTGTGTGTGTGTGTGTGTGTTTCACACCGTTTCTGTCAAATAAAGTGGTCTGTTTTTGCATTTTCTCTCATCATGTAACTCCGTACTCGTATGGATTGGCTCTGGAGTCGATTTTCCTGAGGGTTGTGGGTAATGCCGGAGCCCGTCAGAGGTCTTACCTGGATGCTAGCGCTGTCCGTATCATATAGATCACAAATTGAGTTGATGCTAATTCATTTCACACTGTTTTACTCGGTGCATGAACTGCCTCTGATTCATGGGATGGTGCCAGTTTTCAGCATTTTTTTTGTCTGTTGCGGACATAGAGCCTGTGTAAATACCTAAACCCCCCTCTACCCATGGGGACGGGGGGATAAAGTACTGGGGTGTGGCATAAAATGTGATTAGGCCTTTATATAGGCTACACCTAGAATTGCAAACACACATACACATGCTTTGTGCAAGTTTTCATGACGCTGTTTTACAAGGCATTCCCGTCTTGTGTCGTCATTAACCTCACTATATTACCCATGAGGGTCTCAACCTTGTTGTGTGTGTATCAGTTTGCAGCCCTTTGGCTGATATTAAAGGTGTGTGTGATCACACAGAATAAAGAGAAATGAATTTGCACTGAAAGCAGAATATAACAAACCCATTTGTATGTATTATGTTTACGTTGGTGGTGAAATAATCAGATCAAGGCCACATATGGCTTTAAAAAAAATCAGATTGTTGATGGGAAAATCCAGCCAAAGGGTAAACCTGTGTCCTTTAGGGTGGGAAATGGGTTGTGATTTATGTACAGATCATGCAGCCATTTGGTACGGGCTATTATCCCGCATATGATTATCATTATTCTCTTTTGCCTGTTAATCATGGCAATCTTCCAGGGCATGTTGGCAAGGTGATCACATTTAATCTGGCTGTGTAAAGACCACTCCACAGAGGTTGTTTTATCACTTAGGAGAGGAGGCCTGCATTATCCAAATGAAAAACAAGCAGGAGAAGAGGCTGATTTGTCACAGGCTGATTAGACCTCTCCCCGGCGCTCCTCTTTGCGCCGACAGGATCTCTTCAAGGTCAGACACAGAAGGGCCCTAAAAAGTACAACACCACTGTTTATTTCTACATTGGAGCAGACAGCGCTGCAAATCTCCCACCATCCACCGATGGCTCTGTGTCCTCTGTCGTTGTACACTCACTGTTAAAGAACAGCACACGAACCCCCGTCACTGCAATATGCCTCTTCTCTTTTGTTCGGGATTATTTCGTCACCATAGAGTGCTCATTTTGAGATGAATAATTTTCTTTTGCTAATGCTTTTTAATGAAGAGCTTGGAGGCAGCAAGCGGAAAGTTTAACAATAAACAGCACAGTGGGTGTCAAGCATCAGAATTCAGAAACAACAGGCGGAAAAGACGAAAGCATGAGGAAACATCCATTTGCACTCACATACGAACCGTGCAGAGTTGTCAACACAGACATATTGTTCATTCTGTTTTTCATTGACAGTGTGTTGGGAAAGAATCAACAAATTGTTATGACACAGACATGTATGTAAGCTTTAGAAACATGAGCCCAAATATTTCCTCCACTTTGATGATGATATGGAGGAGTGTGATATTTTTACGCCTCACCGCTCATGTCCACGTGTCCACGTGTGTGTCCATGTGTGTTTGGATACGCTCACCTTGAGAGATGAAGGCTCCATCACACAGCGGAACAGGACAAATTCCCAGGTTGCCAGCTGCATGATAAGTCCTCTGTGTCTATTTTTCCCCCGGGGGGGCCAGACGCTTGTATAATCCATTTAATAGAACATGTTAGAAGGGGTCGCTAATGTCTTCACCCTGAAGCCATCACAAGATCAGCCTCACTAATTGCTCCTCAACCTTCTGCCACAGCAGACAACAGGTGAAGTTCCCACCGTCCTCTTTCCTCCCAGTCTCATCTGCAGAGTGGATTTTTGGAGACTGAGCAGTGGTGTGGCGACAAAGGAAACCCCTCTTCATGTAGAGGTTAGGAAACAGCTGCAACTCTTCTGATAATGCATCATTGAACCAGACACCAGGTTTCTGCACTGTTCTTCGAGATCTCGGTCGTAGCTGATTGGCAAACAAATGCTCCAACTGGAAGGATCTATTAAGTCTCAGTTTATAATTACATTCAGAGTTCCTGTACACGCTGCACGTTCTTCATGTGTTCGGCTGTCACTCTGTAATAAGAGATACAAGGCAAATACTGTGAAACAATCTTAACGATAATACACCAGAACACGTCAGTTAGTCAACTAATGTAAAGATGATTCTAATGTGAAGGTTGATCAGCAACAGCAAGGAATTTTGGGAAATGGAAAATGACGTGTTATTGACACAAAGTATTTCTAATAAAAACAATAATGAATAATCGTTATTTGCAGTTGAGGCTGTGACCCCCCCCCCGGTAACCATACATCGACCCGTGCAGAGAATGAGTAGTGTTGATAATAACTTGCCCCCAGGTAAACTTGGACTCAGAGGACAGAGGTCAATGGATGCAGGAGGTTATGAGACACTTTATGCAGCATCTCCCGCATCGCTTCATGCTGTAGTGAGTAGTGAAGCAGCAGGCGAAGCAAAAGAATGAGCAAAGTGCCGAATGCTTTATACGCCGCATTATTGCAAAGGGTGCTCGGGATATACATGTTGCATTGCATAGTGCATGTTTAAATGTTGCATTAGACTCATGTTATGTGCCCGACCTGCCTCAGAAAGGTATTGAATGGCTTGAAATGCTTAGTAGCTTCACTTCAGCAACTTAAGAGTAATCTGTCTCTCTAAAGTTCACAGATGGTTTCATTTAAATAACCTCATGAGACCTAAAGAGGTAGAATTATATATTATTTCACAAAAAAAACCCAAAGATTTAAGAAAAGGATCCAAAGAAGATAAATTCCAGCATTAATCATCTTAGCATTTAATATCACTTCTTCCTCTTTTTTTGTCATCTATCATTAATCAACACAGCCATTTATCATTGGGGAAGAGCAACCTGTATTGCCAAGAAGAAAGAATAGAATGCATTGTTTGAAAAGTGAATATGTGCAGATGTGAGCGTATGATTGCACGAGGGCAAAATTTGAAGTGGAGTGAACAGTTTTACCGTTTTACGCAGCTAGGAATGAAAGGCAGCGCTTTTGATCCCCGGTGTAATGAACCCTCAGGTGAGTTTCAGATGTGGTGGGCTGTTGGTCGGAGGTGACCTGAGAATAAATCTTTCTTTTCACTTATTTACTGTGTCTTGCTTCGGCCTCACTGTTTTCATCCCAGTCCCCACGTCATGCTGCGTTTCCACCGTTTGCTTTCATCACGCGCACAGTAGGTGTTCCCTCCTAATATCAGTGCTGCTATTCAGCTCCTTCTACCTTTCCTCAGAGGTTCACTACATCCTGATGAGAGAAAGTGGGCTTCTGTTGTCTGATCTGAGCTTGGTTGTTTCATTCACAAATTTCATGGAACATGTATTCTCTGCACAGAAACTGACGTAAAGTTCATTGCCCTGTGGAGTAGTGCTTGTACTCCTGTAGAGCCACAGACCCTCACGGTTTTGGCAGCAATGGGCTGATGCCAGACAGAGGGTAAATACCTAGATACCAGGGGACGGATTCACAAAATACTTTCAAACTAAAAAGAGTTAAGAGGGGATTCTTAAAAAAGAGGTCGGCCTTCCTAGATTTTTGGTTCAAGAGTAATACCAAAGCTTTTTACCTCTCGGCGAACAGTTGCTTTTTAGCATGAAAGAAGTTCAAGGGAGTCCAGAGAATTCCTACAATCTTTTTTGGGGAAATGCAAATATATCAAGGTTTTAAAGATATATTTTGACGAGGAGTGAGTGAATCAGAATTTAATCGGCTTGTCAACAAATGAATCTGATCTAATACAACCAGAGGTGGCATTTTCCACATTTCACCGCACTAAATGCAGTTTGTAGCACTGACGAGTTGTCTCAGCTGTCTCAGCTCATCTAGACCCCACTTGGCTGGAAAGTTCATTGAATGTGCATGCTAATTAAATAAGTAATCGGCTACGTAAAGCGAATTGAACAGCCAACCCTGGAAGGTTACTGGCATTTTGTGGAGGAGCAAAGGAAGAAGAATTGCTCAGTCAACGGGTAGACACATCACTGTTTCGAGATGGTCTTTGATGCCAGATACAGTCAACTTGATATGTCGGTAAATGGACTGTATAGTCTTATTGACCACTTAAATCTCTTTGCAGGACAAGTCACATTTACCAATTCACACGCATTTATACACTGCAGGAAGAGCCATCAGAGGCAATTCAGGGTTAAGTGTCTTGCCCAAGGACACGTCGCCATGTCGACTGGGGGAGCTGGGATCGAACCACCGACCTTCGGGTTAGTCTACCTCCTGAGCCACAGCCTCCCATGTTCCTTGTAATTTCCCATGTTACAGGTATGAAATCTGCAAAACAGTTTATGAAAATCAAAGTTATTTTAGATCCACCCATCTCTTCCTATTAGTACTCTAACTATTTCCTTTCACTTAAAACTTCAACTGTGTACGAATAGATTATTTTTTTCCACATTCACGGTGGACACACATTATGATCTCACAGAGCAGGGCCAGCGTTGAGCTGAGGGCCGCCTGTCTGCTGAGAACTACATGCGTGTCGCGAGAGCGCGCACCGCGAAAGCGATATCTACTGAGTTTATGCTGAACTCTGCCTGCCAGCAGAGGACAGTAAAAACTTAATGGAGGTTTTAACGGGCCACAGGCGCAGGCAGGCTTCTCCCGGTGCTTTTGACGTCAGTCCGACTGTGACGGATGGGTCAATGTGTTTGTGTGTGTGTGTGTGTGTGAGCGAGAGAGAGAGCAACAGCCGGGGTAAGAGTGCTACAAAGCTCTACAATGAAGCAATGGTGCAAAACATTAAGTTAGAGATAATTTATGTTGCGTAAAAAAATGCATCATTATGAAACTCTGGCAAGACAAATATAGTAGGCCTGTATATAAAGTATATATTCCTCATCCCAGCCGCTTCACATTTGGTAGCAAACAGCCCCAGTGCCCACAGTCTGATGATGCCAACAGAACCACATCCTCCATCATCCACAAAAACCTGACAACACCCTCTGCATCAAGGCTTCGCCTTGAAATCCTGTCCATGAAGATCAAAAAACGGGATTCATGACAATGCGCAGGATGATGAATAAATCATCTGATTTCATCATGGTATATATTTCAATAAAAGGATATTATTCCACCAAAATAGAAAACATAATCAGTTACCATTTTATGCACATGCATCCACTAATACACTCGTATAATCAAACTCAATCACACGTTTCTGTGTCTTCATGAATCAAGTGAAGGACACCAATTAAATTAATTGTCCTATAAGTATCACTTGTAACAAAAGGGTGATCATCACTAATGTGTTTTATATATATATATATATATATATATATATATATATATATACATACACACACATATATATATATATATATATATATATATATATTATTATTTTTTTCTACTAAGACCTGAACATGATTTCTGATTCTCGTGGGTAGTCTTTCGATTCCATGAATTTAATTTACGATACTTTCATTTGGAGTAGGAAGGCTATTTTGTATTCAGGGTGTCTTAATTATGTGATCCTGCATGAATATTCTTTACACTATTTTAAATTAGTTGTTTCATAATTTTCTCTTTCAAGAGTTCATTTTCCGATTCATTTATTTTTACGTTTACATTTATTAAATTTGATGGATGGTTTGTATTATTTTTTTCACCATCTTCGAATCCTATTAAGAATTTCAGTTCCTTCTCAATGGGCATATGTTTTAAGTTCATGTTTTATTAGTGGATTTGTATCTTAAAATATAAATATGAATTTCTTTAGAATATGAAAAATGTACCTTCTCATTTATTGTCGAACATATTGTGACCGAAGCTGTTCAAAGGTTGCGTGTTGTATCTTGTATTCATCTTAAAGGGAACCTGGGTTCAGGTTCATTTATCAGGTCGTGGCTAAGTCTGCTGTTATGTAGCATTAGAAGTCATTCTCTCATCAGCTTATAATTCTTTGTTGGACGTACTTAAAGGCAACAACACATCATGTGGAGAAAAATAAATGTAATACCGTACATCCCATTAAAGGGATTATAATGAAATTGGTACATTTATATTATCTGCATCTGGCCCCATTATGTGGTTTATGTATTGAGTGATTATGTATTGTACGCATTTACACGCCAAAGATTCACATAAATCCGTGCATATATCTGTGTGTGTCTGTGATACACATCTGATTCTGTCTGCTGTAGGACCGGGGCGGATGTTTGCGCCGTTGACTGTGTGTTTGTCTCCCTAAATAGGAGGCGGACCACTTTAAAACCTGTGACTGTGAATCAACTGGCCCTCGCCTGACACGATGATAAGGCAAACTGTTTGCTCTTCAGATATTAAAAACACACTGCAGACCCCTTCGGCCATTCCTCCACCCTGCTCCCTGGAGTTCACTGTCACATCTAGCTGGAAGCGGCTGAGATCTGATGAGCTGACATGACACATCCTCCCTTCATCTCTGTATCGATCACGTTGCTGTATGAGACCCCCAATCATTTAGAAGGCTGGATTAATCGGAATTAACCTAATGACAGCCTGTCTTGACAGGCAGGAACGTGGGAATTCACACAAAGAGATCCATGTGCAAACATAGAGAAACAAATACTGTAAGCATGCAAGTGCAGCAGTTTGTGTACTGTATGTCTTCAGAGACGGGCCAAAATGGGACTGGGATGCAGAGATTTACTGTAACAGGCAGAATGATTTGGGGTTCATTTCATATATGGACTGCGCTTTGTGCTTTTCTGGTCTATTCAACTCAGAGTGCATTAGAATACATGCTATCCTTTTCCCCCTGTATAATACATATATGTATATATATATATATAATGCCAAGATTACAACATTTTGTCTTTTGAGGTGGTGACTGTGTTAGATTCGGCAATCATAGAGACAGAACTTTTCGCTTTGAGTGGTGGAGAGACGCGGCAAATGGCACATTTGCTTGTGGTCTTACATTGCGTTCAAAGGGGCTCAGAGAGACGCCGTCAGGGACCGGCTTCCATGAAAATTGTAAAACTAGGCAAAGAAGCCAGAGCGTTTTCGTAGTCTTTTGGTCAGGAGGTTGCAACGTGTCCTGGGTTCTGTGTCGATTATTTTCCACTGGGACATAGCACACAGGGTAAAAGAAGCTCACTCCCAACGCCCCCATGTCAGTTTAGGGAATTAATGTGCTGTTATCGTGTGGTGGGATCCCAACATAAATATAAGAGGTGTTTTTTTTCGGTTATTCTAGCATATGAAACCTCTGCTCGGGTTGAAGGAAGGTGGAAGAATTGCGTGCGGTCTCCTGACGTTGTTTCATAATTGTGATAAAGGTGTAATTTGTCCTCCGCTGACAGGTGCAGGAGAGGTCAATAAGGCACAGTCACAGTCCTCAGAAGGGCTCTGACCCAACATGACTGAAAACACCTCTGAGGGCTTAGCGTGGGTGTGCGGGGCCTTTGAATGAAATTTCCATTTTTAATCAACACATCATCACACAAGATAACCCTTAAACCCTAAAGTCAGATTTTCCACCATCTGATTTGTAGCTCAGACTGAAGTGGTTATTATTTTTTTTACAAGGCTGGTGTTCAGGTTACTGGTCCCAGAAGTGACTCATTAAATGGTTAGGTGATGAAAATTGCAATTCTTAGAGCACCAAGGTATTTTTCATCCTTGTAGGAAAGTTGCGAGCGGTTGTGTCATCATGCTGATGAAAATCTCTGAAGGAGAGCGCCAAAATGGGATTAAAAGGTTTTCATGTGGAGGCGAATACATTTTCCCTCTAGGGCTTGCGCACGCAAGCACACAACCACACACACACACACACACACACACACACACACAGATCCTGTAGTAATTCTTTCTGCCATTAACCATGTGGATCCAAGAATTTTCATTATTAATTTGCCCATCACATTTATTTCTTTGCCATTCCACTTTTGTCCAAACTAAATTACGTCCAGGGACAAATAAAGCTAAAGGAAACGTAAAACATGAATCATTTAATAGGTACGCCAGCACAAATGGTTTTGACTCCTCCATTGGAATAATGCTCCATCCATTGAATCCTTGTTCATAATGTTTGTTACGAGCTATTGTAACAAACTGGAGAAGGAATGAGTCATTTGTTAACCGCATCCAGCACCATGCAGAGATTTATCAAAATGAATTAGAAAGTATTATGGAATATGAATTTACCAGTCTAAATTGATTGATTGTTATTGATATGCAATGTAATATTTGAAGTATTATAAATGAGTATCTATCCATCTATCCAGCTATCCATCTATCTATCTATCTATCTATAGTCCTGTCTTTATTCCTCCTTGCCTTTTCCCTCGTCCTCTCCGTTCCTACCTTGAACCAACTTCTCTGGAGCCGTGTTCTTCCGCCTGGCACAGAGCTGAGCCTGTAGGTACTGCATCACCCTCTGTCAGTGTTGTGGGGGGCTGAGATCAATCACAGTGCATCTAATAAAGCATACAAAGAGTGCTTTGAGGTTGATACTGTCCATAGGGAAATCTGGCGATGCACTCTTTATACTATGGGTACCTGTGGCTGGCATTCTCAGCTGTTATTTTATGCAATCAATATTGTTTGATTTCTTTTAGGGACGGCACAGTATCATTTTATCCAACATTATGCAATCAACTCAGCGAGCGGTATAAAAGCCAGCCTCTTTTCAATGTCTTCATCAATATCTGTCACAATGGCAGCACAGGGCGGCCCTTTGCAAACCTCTCTCGTGTTTATTTCTGAAGATGTTGCAACTCCTTTAGATCCACGGCAGATGACATTTTGTTTAATTTCTGACCTTTCTCAAGCTGGTCAGTGAATCGGATCATTACACCAAAAATCTCTGGATCCTCCGTACTCAAACATTACATTCATTCATTCATTAAAAATGAAATTGTCATCCTCCTCAACGCATTGTGTTTCCTATGCGCAATACAGTCAGAGAAAGTGCATATGACATACCATATACTGAGTATTAAGGCAGTCTAACCAGCTTAAATGAATGGTAGTCACCCGCCAAGGAAGGACACTATCTGGCCACTCGGACTGCTCTCCTGATTGATCTGAGAGATTTAGCATGTTTGTTGCTCACATCTTCTGTATGCCATATTCACATTACCTATAGGCCTCTCTGGCAGGATGAAGTTCTAACCTGCCAATTATACAGCGGATCGGATAGAAGCATGTCTCTTCTCCATAGATTTCCTCCTGCCGTGTGGGGCTCGGATTGATCACACCCAGCAGTTACTTGGAGACGGAAGCAGGATGCTGGCAGGCAGTTCACATTTAACAAACAAACATGCACACATATACAAATACCGCTGAATGCACATGCACACACTCAGGTTAAGACACAATGCCCATACAATGAACGGCACAGTCTTTGCCTGTATTTACTTGGATTAGAAGTGTTA
The DNA here is from genome assembly GCF_022379125.1 of Scophthalmus maximus. NCBI lineage: Eukaryota > Metazoa > Chordata > Actinopteri > Pleuronectiformes > Scophthalmidae > Scophthalmus > Scophthalmus maximus. The sequence continues at coordinate 23,944,099 of NC_061524.1, read as the reverse complement.
GGCTTCTATGGAGAAGAACTGCAAATGTTTAGTATTGATGTCCATTTCTGCGTATATATGGCTGAAGGCATATGAATTAATCCTGTATCTTTTTGCCCCACCCTTAATGCAGCAAACCATTTATTCCTCCGGCCCCTCAGGCATCCTGTTAAATGGCAGCCCCAATTTTGTCACGCAGAGCAGGCGTCCACAAATGGCTTGTGTTTATAGAAGATATGTCTGTAAGTGATTAACATATGTGCACTGGTCCACTGACTGTATGCATGTATGGGCTGCACGTGCGCTGATAATGTTAACTCTCTTGCAGTTATGCACAAGGTGAAAGGCAGGGCATCCAGATCATTTTCAACCCAGTGCATCACAAGCATGGCTATCAACCAAGTGCTTGAGCTTCCATGGCCATTTTGGAATGATTTAGCTTTTCTTAATTGCTGAAGCATATTTTCTGAAACAGCTGCAGTTCAATCACCACATGTTTGGCTAAATGCCAAAACTTACCGAAAACAGTCAACATTTAATTAGTTCCTAAACCAATTGAATATCCTTGTTGAAATAAAATGTGAAATATTTTGTTTACCTATAATACGATATTTCTCAATTAAATATGTGACCAGTGATGATTAACGTCAAATATCCTGGATGGTATCCATCAGAAGGCTTTTTTTTTTTTCAAAATATCTAGATTCACAGGTTTCTTACTGTCAGTGTTCACCTCTAACTACTAATCAAAGTAAATATGATACAGTACCCGTAATGTACCGTAGAATACAAATACATGTCAGGTGACATAACATTGTACAATCACAACATCTTCCTCAACAAAGCAAAATATGTTATTGTAATAATGCTCATGCCTGGACAGGATGTTTCCATGTACTTCACATCTATCACTTTTCCTGTACACAATGTCTTGTTACAAGACACCAAATTGTACAGTTTATTCAATTAAAGATGTTTGTATTTATATGTGAATATTCTGAGAAATTTTACTATTGCTTTGATAGTTTCATTCATTGTTTTGACAAATGTGGTTTTGTTCAACAATTGTACCAATGCAACTGAGACAAACTGTAGAGTCAAATTCAAAGGTACATACAAAGAGCTGGTAATTACAGGTCTGTTGAAGAAGCAGATCACTTTTATATCAGGGGGTGTAGGTACCAGATCACAGGAGCATGTATGCCTTTAATCCTTGCATCAACAGGGATTGTGTGATTTCAATTACCGATTATCAAGAATAGAAATGAATATTCAAGCCATGCAACATATGAGAGCTACTCACTAATCAAGGAGCACTTAGTATATAAGGAGGGCATCGACAACATAAATCTAACAAGTATAATGCACATAACTGTAGCTAGCAGAACATTGTATCATAACTGAGAATTTTTTTTTACAGGCTAGCAGTCAGCCTTGAACGAAAGGAACAGAAACACAAACAGAGTGTGCGCAGAGGCAAGGCCTTTTTGAAAGCCACCCTCAAATTTGGTATGCAAATATCAGTAAGGCCTCCACTATGTCTAAGTAGAATCCTGGGGTAAAGCGGGCTTTTGCATTGGCCACTTCACTGTGACCACCAGGGGCAGTGCAATCTATCCTGTCCTTTTCTATTGTGGCACGGTTTGGAAATGTGAATCTGGCAAACAGGAATAAGCTTGGTCGGATTGTCAATTCAGCTCTCTAACCTCTAGATACAGAAGATACAGAGTTCTTACCCATAGGACAAAAAAAATCTAACTCCTTTGTCTGTGAGGCAATTAAAATAGTGACATTTATTAAGTTATGCCATTAGCACACTTTTTCTTGCACACCGGACTGGTTCATCTTTGTCTCCTTATGTAATGATCCTGTGTATTCTATTGGGTATTTGTTTTTAACATTAGTTTGTATGTGTGTTTTTAACACTTGGCTGCAATCCAATAATAAATTGGACTTGACATGGGCGACTGGGGCTCAGGAGTTGGAGAGGGTCGTCCGCTAACCAAAGGGTTGGTGGTTTGGTTCCTGCTTTCCCCACTCCGCATGCAGGTGTGTCCTTGGCCAAGACACCAAACACAAATTGCCTCTGACGTCTGTACCAGCAGTGTATGAATGTGACAGAAAAGGGGTGTATGAATGTGTGTGAATGGGTGAATGTGACTTTAAATCACTTTGAGCGGTCAATGAGACCAGAAAATTGCTATATATACACAGCCCATTTACCGTTTGAATCAACTCTAATATTTCATACAGTAAATACAGAGACAGCCTAATTAAAAATAGCAGTAATTTGTAACTAGACTTTAAGTTGACTCTAATGTTGTTAGAGTCAACTGTTTGCTAATGGTTTGAGTTAATGACATCTGCAAATACTTAAGAGTTTGGTTAAAAGATAAAGTAAAGAGAGACCAGCATATAAAACTTGAAACGATGCGCCTGACTGCTCTATGAAATCAACCATTTCTGCATTTCTGCATTTTTCTTATAATAATTTGACACTTTGACTTCAAGATCAATGAAGTCTATCAGCAGAGGGGAGAGGTTTTAATGATGCAGGCTAACAAATCGGTCACAAACTCATCTCAACAATTGACAGGCCCTCACTTGAGTCAGCCTGAGGGGAACATTTCTAAATAATACAGTCTTTGTAATGAACTGAACAGATGGACCAGTGGTCCAATTCATACTTGCAGATCAAAGCTACAGTATTCAGCCCTTTTTGTTTCCAAATAACTGAAAAATGAAGGATTTGAAGCATCATATTAACTTATGTCTTTGATTACCCCTAAGTGATTTAAATAAATAACACAATGTATATTGTGTAATAAAATACATGTGTTTTGAAACACAAATTTCTACAAATAAGCCTCGTGCTAAATCAGGTGCATTGTCAGTGCAAAGAGTGAATTGTTTTCTGGGAAAATGATGCCACAAACAACATCAGTGTGAAGTTGCACAGTTTGGTTCAGTCTTAACCAAATGCAGAGTAAGCTGTGGTGTTACGCTTTAATTTATAACCTATAATCAGAGGCATAATCACGTTTGTTGTGGTGGTCACAGGTGTACTCGTTTTATTGCATTGGGTTTGTACTATACAGCCTGTATTTCAGTCTATCAAACCTGTTTGTTTTAATAGTAAGATCAAATATCCAGAACTGCAACTTAAAGATCATGTTCTTATTGCATGATGGCACACATTTGAATCATGTAACATTCAAATGACATTCAAATGAAGAACTACCAGGGCTGTAGTTCTTCTCTTGCTCCCCCACAGACTAAACTTCATGCATCTCTGTTTCCGAGGCAGTCTTCTGTCGGCTGGGTCAGCACAGATTTGCCAGGCAGTAAGAACAGGGCGTGTAGCAGCTGCCTTTGCATTTCATTAACCTACGCCGGTAATTACACTGTGAAAATATCAGCTGTCCTCTCACGTAAATGTCGTCCCAGACTGAACAAAGTTTAATCGAAACAAAAGCCCTTGCCTGATCTGGCACAGAGGTTATGAATGCTGATGGCAATGATGGGCTGGTTGGAGAATATATACACTAGTTTTCATGCTCTCACCACTTTCCGACCCCAAAATGAAAAATGATACATTTGCATTCAAAAATGTTTCATTTGGATTTTAACCAAATAAAATTATTTTGTATAAATCAAGGAATATCTACTAGGTGATGTGAAATGAATAATATATATACTAGGATATCGCCTACAGAGATTTCTAGAAGCCTCTTCACATATTTATGAAAGGTAAGCTACGTTTCATACAGTATGGAATATGTTTACAGTCTAAATAAAAGGCTTTCATGCTGCTACATGTGGCAAAGCTTTTAAATTGAGATGTGGAATTGCCTGCCAAAATTGCATGGGAGAGTCTGACGTAAGTATATTGAAGAGGATGTTGTGTCAAAATTTACATTTAGAGAGATTTTCAACATGAATACATGTTGCTGGGAGATATTCTTCATTGAGTGTTTCATTTCCGTCAGTGTGGTAAGTCATCCCTATTAACAACAACTAAGACTGAAGTACTTTTAAGTACAGTACCTACATGCATCTGCGCATGAGTATGATAATGTGTCTAGTATCATAACAGATTGGTTGGAAACTGAATCAAGCACTACTTGACAAGCACACTTGCCCGTAACTCGCTATAGCTAGTCACCCACTAAAGATCCCAGGATAATCCACAATGAGCATGCAAACACCTAATACCTCAGCTTGACAAGCCCCGCTGTCGCCATGTCCCTGTCCCATCGAAAGTGACAGAAATTCTAGATGCAACAGCAGGTCGTCCACCTAGCTTCCAGAGGGGCGCAAACAGACAATATGAGATCCGTCATAGGACAGAATGATGTTCTGAGATGTGAGGAGAGACACTGTATCGCTTCTATGTTGGTTCTGCATAATTTATGCTTATTCCCAGCTTTAACTGCTCAAACACTGGCCCCTTGGGTGCAGTGTATGCCTGGAAACACCAACCACCAACATGATGTACACAAACTTACATGTTTTTTTTCATTGAAACTAGCTACCAGGAAAATGGAGGCCAACACGGGTTTGACTAACACATTGTATAAACTTATCCCAAACAACAGTGCAAGACATTTTTTCTTGGCTCTCTCTTTCTTCTCTCTCTCACTGTTTGAGTTTGTATTTTTTGCAGAGATTCACATGCATATCAATGGTATCACCATTTGAATTGTCGAATCGATAGTGTATCCGTCATTGTTTGAATATGCCAAAACAAATGTCACACATCTTGGTGAGCACAGGGCTTAGCCATAGAATGGTTGGAACTCCAGATTCTTCTCTGCTCCTTTATGTGCCAGTGTGTGTAAGTGAGCTCTGACTTATCTTGGTTGTGAGCTACATTGTTGGCTGTAGGAATCCAAGCAAAATAAATCTCCCCAACAAGGAAATAACAGCTTTCACTATCTAAAAATACCCTTCATCCCTGGATGGTCCACTGACTATGTTGAAATACTATTACTAATATAACTACAGCACATCTGATGCTCTCAAGGGAAGGACATGCTGAGTGTAAAATGAGAAAAATATCAGCTATTGTACAGGAGCTATCACAGGAACTGATTAACTTAAATACAGAAGCATTAGTTACAGCTGCAGCCGAGCTCGGTGCATGATGGAAATCTCCATCCTTTAGAGAGCAGCAGCCTTATTGATATTGTAACATCGTGCTTCAGTGCCTCGCACAGAAACTCCCAATTCCTCTCACTGGCTCCACGGTATCTTGAACATTACATTTTCTCAATATGTTACAATCTACCGCCACTTTAAATTGTTGTGTACTTACATCTCAGTAAAAAATACCAATGAGTTACACTATGCATGGATGTTAGTAATATCAGCGTTTTTTATTCTGTGTACAGACATGCAGGGCAAAGAAGGAGGCATTGAGTACCTCTGACTCCATGTTTTATAACTCTACATTCAAACCTCAGTTCCATTATCAGTTCATATTTTCTTATTTTTCCCTCTGTCCCTCTTCCTCCACCACTCTCTTATCAGTCCACCCTCTCTCCTTCCCTCCCGGGTAATACATCTCACCTGGGGTCTGTGATACCACAAGGCAGAGTCGTCAATGGCTGCAGACTTAGGTGGGAAATGAGTAATGGTCAAGCGGTTAGCTAAGTGCAGTGGTGTGTGCCGACTGCCACGGGGGCCCAGTGACGGTCTTATTGGCTTATTTCACTCAGCCTGACCTTTCTCATTATGGAGCCCCAAGATTAACAAAAGCCACCTGGGAAAGTAAAGAATCAGTAAGACTGACAGGTATCTCATGTTGGGCAAAGTCAGCCACATCCACTTATCTGTATGTCCTACCAGGAAGTGTACCTGTTGCTAAAACAAACACTGCACGACATATTAAGAAAGTCCTCGTCCTAAATTTTGGCCCATTTCGCACAATAAAAATGTCATCGATGTTTTGTTTTTCAACCCTTCTGTCGGGCTGAGGTAGCATGACATGACAGACACGCTCAACCTCCGACACATGGTGTTTCCAGATGCTTCCTCTCACTTCATGCGCCCCCGCCAACGAATCGGAGTCAGTCGTGACGAGACAAGAATGAGGACCCCTTGGTGGCTCTGAAGGATATCGTATATTTCATATATCAGTTAGTATATGTCAGTATTTTCCATTGAGAGAGCTGTATCCGTTTGTGCGGCATACACAATGCCTTTAATTGACTGTATTGGGAAATTCTCTGCATGTCCTGTCTGAACACACCCTCATATATTCATCACATGTTTGGCAATGAAACATCATCACACCATACCTCTGAAGCTGCCATTGAGCACATGTCACTTAAAGCGACAGTGTGTAATATTTAGAAGAACTTATTCACAGAAATTGAATATATTGACAACAACTATGTGTTCATATATGTATTATCACCTGCAGCAAAGAACCAATGTCAACTTTGAATGAGTTGAAATATAGTTGCATGAGGTGTCATGGATCCAGAATACGTCACCTTCGCATTGAATTTTCAGTGCTGTCGGAAACCAGAAATGGAATCAGCAGTGCGCCACCATAAAGTGTCCCCTGTCGGTCGCTCATTTGGTTGCGGTTTGCAACTTTAACACCAGATGCCGCCAGAAAATTACACACTTTTACAAAAAAATTATCAGTACAGACGGGTTTTTTTACCTGTAAAGGTAAGGGTGTTGGTTAGGGTGACATGGCACGATTACTTTACATAATATAAGCAAAACCATTTAAATTCACAAACTTGATGGACTTACCAGATCCACCACTGACCTCAAGCAGCCGTGCACAAAACGACCACTGGAGGTCCGCAATCTCTAAAACGACCACATGAGTCATTATACGCTTCTGTTTCTTTTTACGGCGTTATGACAGCCAAAGTATTTTGTTGTGTATGTGTTTATAATAGAATATTTTTCATATGAACATACCACATTTAATGTAGGAAAGTTAACATGGAACCATGTAGATTGCCAGTCCTCATCTATTCTCTCTAAATGTTCATAATTTTTTCTCTTCTCTTCTTTTCTCTTCTCTTCCCTTCCCTTCTCTTCTCTTTGCTTTCTGTCACTACTTTGGCTCCTGCTGAAGACAGATAACAGGAACTGGAGCTTTATATTTGCTTTATTGAGCGTTAGATTCACAAGTGTGTATTCAGCACTGATGGATGTTCCTCATGATCCGTGCCCAGTGTGAGCGAGTGTCTGTGTGCACACTGTACGTGTCTATACAGGTGTGTGTGTGTGTGTGTGTGTGTGTGTGTGTGTGTGTGTGATGTAATGCATGTAGGTTGTCAAAACTGATCTGCACGGGGCGTAGAAAGCAGAGGGTGAAAGAAAATAAAGGCAACTGGGAATATATTAGTGTTCGCTATACAGAGACAAACGGGTTTGCACAGTACACAAATATGTGACATAAAAGTGGCTTGAATGTGAAGGGTTGTGTAACATGAAGAGGACACAAAGTTCAAATTACTCTTTTATCCCATTTCAGTCTTTTTACTCTATGGGTGATAGTCCATCTCATTTCTCCTTACAGCATGATATCAATGTGCGGTGCTCTTCACCACATACTCCTTTCATTTCAGTTCATTGTCCATCTCCAGCAGCTGCGGCTCTGTCAAGGAATTATTATTGAACTGGGAGGAAAATTATTCACTGATTTTGTATCCCCCCCCCCCCCCTGAACATCTTCCAATTTACTGACTATGCCTTTCCTCTCCAACATCAAAATGAGGCCTTAATTTAACCATCTACTTCCCTTATAGTTTAATTCAAAAACATCTCTTACCACTGTGGCTGATCATGGCGTTGTAAGTCACGTGCACTCAGCCATACCACACATCCTGACCGCCATCTGCTCAGACATGCCTGCAAGTCAGAGTTGGTCTCCAGAAAGCTAGCCTCACTCTGCCTGACACTGGTCCTTAGTGGTGGTGCATAAGACCCTACATGGTGATAAAATATGGAGTGCATATTTAATAACATGATGTCAACAAGTAACGCCCATAGGGGAGACTGTTCAGGAATACACATAATTTGCAGACATCCTGTAGCTCCCAGAGCTAAATATACAAAGCAAGGATTCATACAGACCAACAATTATTATCCTCTGTTTATGTAAGAGACAATACAATACCAATACAAAATATACAAATAGTCTGTGACACGAAAAAAATGTAGATACAATAACTATATATTAGGAAATATGTGGCTAAGCCCAGACAAGATGAAATAAATTGATGGCAACAGGCAAAAGACGTGGTTCCACGCTCCCATTGGCACCGCTGGCAACATGTCCAAAGCCATAAGTTTAGCTACATTCATATTTAATTAGCTGTCCTGTGCTTTTAGGCATTTGTTGGATGTGTGAGGCACCAAACTCCGAGGCTGCTGCTCACTCCCAGTCACTTTGGATGAGCATGTGCAAGTGTGAAGCTCCGGAGATAAACACTGGGAAAAACATGACAAAAGGGAAAAGCACACAAATACTTTGTGATTGGAGCTGACATACACTTTGTGTCAATCCTCTAATCTGTGTCATCGCGAATTCACAGTCATTTGCGCGTTTGAGCGTACATGGCTGCCTCCGCTAGTGTGTGTGCGTGTGTGTGTAGATGTTCAGTGATGCTGGCGAGGAGAGAGAGAAACAAAGAGACAATAGCTCAAAAGATGCAGAAGCCACTGTAATCCAACTTTGTGAATCTGTGTCCTATCTGTGCTGATTTTCTCAGGGCTAAACTCTTAATAATTACTGTGACTAAGAAGCCACCAATCTCGAAGGACCACACACAAACGCAGTCCCCCTCCCCCTCCGCCTCTCACCTCTTTATTAATTACACTCATGCATAGACACATTCTGTACATCAACATATGCACGCACATACTCAAAAGCAAACACCAATCCGTCAGTGTTTCCGCCTCCTCCTTTTAAAATTGAAATCCTTTGTCCTGTGAAATCGCATTACAGATCAGTGTTGGGGAAGTTAGGCAGAAAAAGTTATGCAGCACTAAATTTCCATCACTTTACTGAATTTATAATTTTGTTACTTAGCTCAAGTTAAGGACCTCGTGGTTAGGATAAGATAATATCAGATAAGATATACCATTCGTCCCACAATGGGGAAATTTGGTCGTGACAGCAGCACAGTGGACAGAATATAGCAGAATAGAAGAATATAGAACGACATTTAAAGAAATAAAAAAAGCAAGTATAAAAATATAAATACTATATACAGAGCAGTAGCAGTAGGTTGGTATCCGGATCAGATTTTGCCTATGACTTTTTGTTGGACATGGACGTATGAATGGCATTTCCTCCAATACACAGTCTGACAGTTCTAATTCTGCATATCGACGAGCTGGTGCTACTCGTCACAATTTAGATCACTGAGTGCAGGGGAACTTTCGGAAGTAAGGGACTGTGACTGTTCTCCATAGGTAATCGATTGTTCGAGCCCAGCTCACTTGCTTGCAAGGCTAATCCTGCCCTCAAGCCTGGTGCAAAACCCATTTTCTTAAAAGGGAAATGAAATTGACATTGACGATTTGTTTAGTTTTAAGCATCCTAGCCTCCATTTTTTTCTTTTATATTTTCCAGTATTAACTTATTTTTGGGAAATCACTCGTCTAATCTTGAGTTAAATAATTATAGGCAGCTATGCTAACACTATTGAAATGACAGTCAATGAAAAGCTCCAGTCACAGAGAAAGGACCTTGGCTATTAAAGTTATCAATAGGTAAAATAACTAACATGGATACGGCAAACATATTCTCTAATGGAATTTTGTTAAATAATAACTCTATAGAAACAAAGAGTGACGACTCAGATTTATTTTGGCTCTGAGACAGATGCTATTCACTGGCCGCCTTTTTCCATGAATTCCGAGTTGAAATGTGAAATGTTCTGATCCCCTTTTAAGACATTAATGTTTCATTGTGTTCGCTTTGCCACTAGGTCCACTCAAGCATTGGTCATTTTATAACCCTATTTGTATATATTAGCTTAGCCATTTAAAGTTGTTTCAAGGTTAAATTAGGTAAAACTTGCAACATCTGCTCAGAATACAGCACATGCACCAAGGGGTAAGGTTTGTCACAGTAAGTTCACACATACAGAGTGAGAGACAATAAACATGGGATGAAAAGAAGTGAGCGTTCAAACAAGTGTTTCAGCAGGAAGGCATGAAGACCAGCGCCAGAATCTGAACAAACTTCACTGTGTACCACAAACCAGCCTGCACTCGCCGCATGAGAAGTTGCCATGGTTACACAGCAGGGATATGCCACCCACAGATGCAGTCTAAATGTTTTCTTGGCTTAAGTGCCACCTTTTGTGCCCTGATCCTTAAAAGTATATGAATAAATGCAGAGCGGATCCGATTCCTGCCTATACGAGGATTTTGAGCGAGGGTCTCTGCCAACCTCCGAAGCATCGGAGGTTGGCAGAGTGACCAGCGTCATTTGGACATGGCAGTATCCGTGTGCTACTTTCCATGGAGCACACTGTCCAAAACACATCCAAACCACTACACGTCCACCCAAGCCGTATTTAAGTGGGCTCAGGTGGAGTTTGCCATTGTTACACATTGGCATGCTGCCCAATCTCATCTGATAAAGAAAACAGATGCAAGATTAATCCCCTCCTCTTCACAAAATATAATGATTTATGTCCATTACAATTCATAAGACTCACAAACTAAATGTTCTATAAACTGACAGAAAATCTCAATTGCTAAAATAGCAATAAAAATATGTGCTGAGATTTGTGAATGTGTACAGCAGCCTGCAAATGTGTATTTGTGTATCATCATTCATGTGTCATCAAATGTATTGAGATTTTTACATGTGTAGAGAAATCTGTAAAAGTGTACATAGGTCTGTAAATGTGTTTACACATCTGTCAATGCAAGCGTAAATATTAATGGCTACATACTGCAAGTCTGCAGTTAGGGGTCAAGCTGTCATTTGCGATCTCCATGGCCACACCAGCCACGCATAAATTCGGAGTGCACCTGTACTGTGACAGCATGATAGTCTTACCTGAAGAGAGGCAAAGACATTTCAGTTGTACCTGAGCATACCAACAAACATTGTACAACACAATTCATCAGATAGAGTTATGCTTGGAGACGTTATCATTCATTTAGCAGACGCTTTTGTCTTCCAAAGCCAATTACAATAAGTGCATTCAACCATGAAGATATTACTCAAAAGTGCAATAACTAATAACGGACATAAACCCCCATCAAAAAGGCAAAACATTGAATTAATGAATAATATTTTGATAATAATTGAACACAAAGTATATACCAAATCTATATGGAAATAAGACTGCTTGGATTATATTCACAGGAAGTATAAAACAAGTTGTTTTACAGGGTAAATTTGTTTTATAAAGAATCCTCAAAGGAAATTGAGGAAATTACTTTGCTGGAATAATATTAAGTAACTACTTGTTGAACACTGATAAAATGAAAATTCATTTTATATAAAAACATTTTTTCCTTTCTTACCTATCAATTTAGATATTTTACAAGATAAAATACTGCATTTGTACTTTGTAATGACTTCTAAATAGATACATGTAATGAGCAAGCATTTTTACTGAAATAATGAAAATATCCAGGTCCCAAATTTGCACCTTGAAGCTTCCTCAAATGTTGACAACCTATCAGAAATTATGGAGCAAGTGTCTTTTTACAGCACCTCAAGTATCAGATTCTTGTTTAATACTGCAACTGTGACATGGTCTTTCTCCCTGACACATAATTACATTCAAGAATATCTTTTTTCTAAAGTAATTTATTTGCTGACAGGTGGCTCACAACACTGCGAGCTTGCACTCTTTTTAGTTTCCTAAAATATCTCAAATCCTTTAATTTAATGTTTTTCATTTGATTTCATCGTCATACGCAGTGGCTCACTGCTACCTCCACTATGAGTCAAGACTGTTCACTTGTTTTGATCTCATTCCTTTCAATTCCTTTGGATTTAGTCTGAGGAGTAACTGCAAAAGTTGTAAAACTCAAAACGCCCAAGGACACCTCGGCGTGCTGACTGGGGGAATTGGGGATCGAATCACCAACCTTCTGGTTTGGGGATGATCTCCTGAGCCACAGCCACCCCTGGTCCTAGACAGGCATCCCCCACCAATACAGGAGTTATGGTTTTTTTTCCGGTTTCTTTCTTTTTTTGTTCTTCCTGCTGAAAATGTATATGTATGCGTAAAATCCAATATGACACTAAGTCGAAGTATCAAATAAGAAACCAGCCAGATAATGCATTTTAGATCACTGTAATAAGATATTCAACATTGTCTGGAGATTCAAGCTCTTTGAAGGTGACATAAGTGTTTAAACATCGTTTTTCAGTTTGACTTAGATGAAGAACTACAGGGAAAAACTTCTCACCTCTGCAAGGTAACCACCTCCTTTCACTGTGCCGTGCATCAGGCACATCAAGACCATCTTCAGTCTCTGCCTGCAGCTCTCTGACTTCCTGCTGGACCTCTTGCTTCATCCCACAACGCATGCACAAAACAATTTGACTGAAAATTGCAGCCTCTTTAGTTCTTTTCTGTGAGGCCTCTTCACTAAATGGACAATTTGATCTGAATAATGGAGTTTCCAGGTTACTAGAGTTAAGTTTAATGACATTTTAAATGTATAGATACAATGAGTCTCCTACTCTCTTAACTGTTTATACACATAAATATAATAATCCACAAATTTCACACTTTGGTTTTTATTTTTTGTTAGGGAGGAATGGAATTCAATAAATTAGTAAATGATCCAATATAAAGATATCAAGGATAGACTATGATCTAGATTATGATTGGCACATGGAAATGTTATACATTTTAATTAGCCCCACCATGTCCATAATCACCAGGTTCACAGCATGTGTTTCAACAGCTGCTTGTGGTGCCAGTGACATTTAGCTACTCCCATCCTAGTGGCCTGAATGAGAGTTGTTTTGGCATCGTGGCCTCTGACATTCTGAGAAATGAAAAGCTTGAAAAAAGATGATTTCGGAGAAAAGGCTTGCTGAAGGCAGATGTGGAGTCCTGGAGTGTGACAAGTAGCCGTGGGAGGTAAGAGAGGAGACAAGCGTTTTTCTTGGAGGTGAAACATAACCATAGGTTTGCTGCTCCAGTTGCCACAGCAAAGCTGTGCTATTGACTCTTTGGCGCTTTGATTCTGATCCTTCCTGAGGTGCAACCAATGTCCAATTTTAGCAGCTTTATTAGCCCAGGCCGCTTCAGAAAGCATGATTGACGTGTGTGAATTTGAGTGTTTACTGTGATTGGCATTAAGCCTCATTCACCACAGGCAATCTCCTGTGGTCCATTTGGGTTCAAGTGCTCCTTGATTGCAGAAAAAAATACGAGGACCGATAAGAAACAGACTTTTTCCTCTGGGATTCAAAAGGTCCACTCTCAAATAGACACTAATACAAGTACACAGCACAACCTCTCCACTTACCTTTTCCTCCTCTTTTTTGTGCCTTCTGTCAGGCGGGTATACATGCCCGCAGACTCACACAAACCCCGAAACAAAATACTGCAAAACGTATTTGCTTGCTCCAAGGCAATTCCCTTCTAAAGAGAAAAAAAAGATGTTGAGAACGATTGGCCTCGAAAACCCTTTTAAACTCCCCAGTCTTCCACCACTCCTCCATGCCATCTTATCTTCCCTATACACCATGCTAATCAAAAAGCAGTCGCACCCTGCCATCTCTCAGTGGGATCAGCAGCTTTGTTTAAGTCCTCTCCCTGAATGTATCAAAAGCAACACCTTTTATGTTAGCGCTGGTGTGGTTTTTCAGTCCCAAGCACCACGCATCAAAATATTAACAAAAGCTCCAACAAAGTCGTGAAAGTGACAGAACAAATCCTCTTTCGAGGTTTGGGAATGGTGACCCTTTTGATGAACATGCTGCTTCTAGCCCAATATTCATTTCCATGGACAACATGCATCTGTCAACGGTGTTCTTTGAGCTAACAATTATATTTGTAATATAAATAACATTATATAAGCTTCTTCTACATGGGCATGTTTCATAAAGCAGGCTCGGGAGCGAGTGATCCCAGCTGACTCCGCCAAGGGCTGTTAATGTACAAGGTTCGAATAGAAATAATCTCTACAGATTCAATAGGGCTCTCGCCAGCCTGAAAGGCTTGGCTCGGGCCCTAAATATTAAGAGAATAAGTGCTGAATATGTACATGTATGCGTGAGATCCAACATGACACTGAGTTGAAGTATCAAATAAGAACCCAACCAGATAATCCATATTGGATCAAGATAATAAGATGTTTAACATTGTCTGGAGACCAAAGCTCTTTGGGTGACAATATATTACTTTGAAGGTGACATAAGTGTTTCAACACCTTTTAGACTGCCCCGTTTTTCAGTTGACGTATAGCAGGTAGTAATGGAACAAGAAGGAGCAGCCACGGCGAGCTATTTGATGAAGAGCTGCAGGTCACAGGCGGCACACTTCCGACTTCATAGCACGGCAACCAACTCCTTTAACTGTGCCCTGCGGTCTGCAGACTCATGCCGCGTGCAGCAATAAACCAGGTCAAGGTTGCCCAAAGAATTATGGAGAAAAGGCCAATTATTGACTGATTTCTTCATTAAAATGATAAAAGCCCTGTGACCTGTTAAAGTGCTTTTTCTGTTTCATCAACTCTGTTTAAGTAACTTTTTAAATGATGCTACAAATTCAGTTTACGTACTGAAAGTGACTGAGACAATTTCCCTTCATTGCATTGACAAATATATATATTCCATCTGTCCATGTACTGTTGGCTGAAAAAAAGAAGACAGGCTTCTGTTCACACTGCTATGAGGTAGGGGAAGTTTAGTCTGAAAAGTTACTCAGATTTTTATGCTAGTGTGAAATGTCAGGTTTCCATGGGTGTGAAAGCTAGATGAGATTTATTCGAAACTACATTATAATCCTTAAGTGGTAGTCCTGTTTCACATTTTAAAAAGTTAATAGCTGACTTGTGTCTTTTATTGAAGCCCAATGTAACACAGTGTAGCTGCAAACACAACCAAATACATGTTGTTCCACTCTAAATCTATCTCCATGCCAACTTCGTTTGAACACTGGTGTCTTTTGATGAAGCACTTCCATGTGAAATCCCTGAGAGTAGATGCTCGTCAAAAGGAGCCTTATGATACTTCCTTGGATTTGTGGATGAACATAGTACAGGCCGTCGGCAGGCACTGGAGCGCAGTGTGCATATCACGCTGTAGTAACGTTAATCAAAATCAGAAGTACTGTATTTTTCAGGCTCTCTCTCACCATTTTCCTCCACTGACTGATAAGAATCTCCACAGGTGGTTGTGCGTTGATCGTGGACAACACACTGGGTTGGCAGAAAAGAGACGTCTAACGACCGCATGTCTTGAATCCACTGCTGCTTGAGGAGGAAGGAATCCTGTCGTGTTGTACGACAATGTGATGTGTGGGTTTTTCTGTGGGTTTGCAGGCAGAGAGGCCTGATTGTGGGTCAGTGATGTCTGGAGTGGGGGGATGGAGGTCGGTGACTGGGTTTAAGAGCATCTGTGGTGTCAGGAGTCAGATAATCATGATGAATACATTTTGTATCAATGTCACATTTTCATTGTCTCTGGTTTCCATTGAACATATTAATATGTGCATCTGGAATTCCCTGTCTCTCATTGTCTCGTTCCTTTTCCCTTTGTCCCTTTCCACCACCCAGCCCTCATCTGTGTGCCTCAGCTTCTCTTGCCTCCATCATAACCAGTTATTTATACCTCTTACTTTTTCACTCCATTACCCCATCATTCCTCTTTACAGGTCCATCCAGGCCTTTCCCGCCTCTTTTATCTTCCCTTTCTCTTTTAATAGCCCACTGGATGTCAACCACCTCTTATGGCTATCGTTCTCCATTTCTCCCTCAAGCTTTATTTTATTTATCTATTTATTTTTTGTTCTCCACCATTGCTCTATCCTGCCATCAATAAGGCTTTATACTGCTGCTGGAAACAGGCAGGAGGAGGGCAGTGGAGATACCTGCGAGATAGAGAAAGACGGGCGAGGAGAGATCAGCGTGACCATGAGATGAAGTGCAAGAACGCAAGGATGATAATAAACAAGAGAGAGAGACCCCAAGGCTGGACTAATTGAAATAGTGAATTACCCCTGAGTGGGGTTAGCAGTAGCAGTCATAAGGAAATTCTGATAAAAAAATAAGAAGGAAGAGGCCGAGAGATTGGACAACAAGCGCAGGAGAGCGAACGAGAGAGAGAGAGAGAGAGAGAGACAGAGAGAGAGAGAGAGAGAGAGAGACAGAGAGAGAGAGAGAGAGAGAGAGAGAGAGAGAGAGACAGAGAGAGAGAGAGAGAGAGACAGAGAGAGAGAGAGAGAGAGAGAGAGAGATAGCTCCTCTGGCCAGACTAATTGAATTCCGATTTTCCCTCTAAGATTGGTTAGCATCAGCAGCAGCAGCAGCAGCAGCAGCAGCAGCAGCAGCAGGCAGGCTGCCCCCAGCATGGATCAGCTCTGTCCAACCAATCACAGTAATACAGTGTTTATGTCCAATCCAGTGCAGCCCGGTCAATAGCTTGGGGGGTGGGTGGGTGGCGGTGGTGCGATTTACTTGGGCCAGAGCCAACTTTAAATAAAAAAATAAAAATACATATCTGAAGAGCCCTGTATGTCAAGTGGAACTAGATTCCAAACGGCACATCATCTCCTCTGAAAACAAGGTGTGGGGGGGCCTGACGGTTTATCCGTGTTTCGAGAGAGGACACTGTCGAGCGGTGCTGAGGTGTAACGTTGTAAACCACAGCACGAATGTGAAATGTGTTATCAAGGTCAATACTGGTACTGCTTTCCCTCAGGAGGCAGTGGCCAATAGAAATCCAATTTGTGGGAAACCAGCTCTAAACCAATTTGCTTTATCTTTAAAGGATAAGTCTGGTGATATTCTTTTTTTTTTTTTATGGTCAACGGACCAACCACATGAAAAGACCAAAACTGAATTGGTTGTACTAACAGTTATTACCTGTAAAGCCAAATCTTATGTCTAAGAGCTACACTAATGTCTGACTCTTTCTCTGTCACGTGTGTTTCTTTGTAATGATTAACACCGGGGCCTGCTGTTCATTCAGAATTAATCCTCACAAATAAATGAAAAAAATAATACCAAACAAATAATGATGTGCTGAGTATTTTAAAATGAAACTACATCCACATTTGAAGTCCATTGTTTAAAGGCTTACGTCTTCAGTGGGACGTAGAAAGACTTTTGACACTAGTTGAACTAGCCCTGACATCATTTTCTGCGTCCAAGTGGAGTTTTGTCTGCGGAGTATGTGCAAGTGTGCCTGCGTACATTTGTATTTGCGAGTCTGTCTGTGCCTCGGCCGTCTGGCTGCGTCCAGCTGTGTCGTGAAGCAGGGGGGTGTCTCTCTTTGTGCTCATTAAGTCACGACCCATCACCACACGGCCTTTATGAATAGTTAACCAGTCCTCCAGCTTCTCTGCTCAGCTTTTATTTCCCTGGCTTTTCCTCTTATCCTCTGCCATACCTTTTTGTCGCTGCTGCACACATTTATCTGTCTCTGTCTCTCACTGAAACTCTTGTAAGTCGTCCCTTACTCTCAAATTCAAATTCAAAGCAGCTTTATTGGCATGGGAAACAAGTTTACATTGCCAAACCAAGTGTCTCTCTGTGTGTGTGTGTGTGTGTGTGTGTGTGTGTGTGTGTGTGTGTGTGTGTTTTAGCACATTGTTAGCTGTTTCCTACAGTGGGGGAGAAAGCTACTGTTGCACACCCTGCCCCTTAACACCAAATCGTTGTTTCTTATTTAATCTGTTCCGCTTTATTGAATTTAATTATTTCTAAATGATTAACTCAGAGTTGGGTGGGGAATGGGGGGTTGTGGGGGTTGCAAGACATATGTTAGGGTGGTGCGGAAGGGCCGCTGGAGGAAACATAGTGGGGACTGGAGGAAAGATAGTGGGGATCCCGGCTTTTTTTGTTTTGGAGGCAGGCAGAGTAAATAGCCTGGCTTGCCGACTCATCAGTCTTTGATTCCATTACTGCAGCATGCCTGCAAATGCATGCCCCTCTCTCCCCCGCCAGCTCCTCTCACCTTCAAACATACCAAAACATAATTTGCAATATTTACATTTTGGTGTGTGTGTGATCACGAGAGAGAAAGAGTGAATTTGCATTTTCTTGAAATGATACTATGTTTCTGAGTAGCTGCAGGCACCAAATCAGTCTATTCAGTGTGTGTGTGTGTGTGTGTGTGTGTGTGTGTGTGTGTGTGTATGTGTGTGTGTGTGCGTGTGGTTGTTTGTGCGATAGAGGTATATTTCAGTGTGACAGGTGTAAAGGAGCAGCAACATACGCTAAAAGAGAGATATTCATTACAGTGCCAACAGGCATTGACAGCGTAGCTGTAATGATGTTCAATGGGCTGACAGCTCTTTATATGACAATGTGACTGGTGGAGAAAAGAAGAAGTTGAATACTGGGCTTTGACAATGCCACAGTAGGCTTCCAATCACAGTGGAAATACTCAGACTTACATAAAGAATACGAAATAGAGTTGCATGAATGCAAACATGGTCATTTGCACTCGCCCGTGCATGGCAAGAGATACACATTTTACTGAGCTGACTGTTTCAGATGTTGCGATTGTCCAAAAGAAACACCCAATTATATGTTTCATAAATTACATAATTTCTCACAGTATTAATAGAAATCAAGCTTTTGTGAAATGTTTGAGTTACCGTTGACTAGCAGTGTTTTGGTAACTATGCAATAGGGAAGTAGGACGCCTGATAAATCAAATCCAGAGTGAGATCACAGCTACAGTAATATTTGATGCTTTTCCGTTGTCACACGTGATCTTGGATTTTTGGACTGTGAACTGTTGTACACTTGTGGATTTCACCTTTGTCTATAGGGGAATATTTTTAATATCTTCTGGCATTTTATAATAGATATAAAAGATATATATTTAAATCAGATGGATTCATTGTAACAGCAATCGTTGCAACAACCTACCAACCAAAAACTGTTGCAAGTGTACACAAGAGATTCCGTTTCAAAGGCAAAGAGTAGCCACACAAAATATTGTGATACAGGCTTGTGCTGTTTACTGCGATCCACATGGGGCGAATTTATGAATAAAAAGTATTCCTTTTTTAAGCGTCCTCACTTTTCAGCTTTTTTTTTTTGTTCAGGTTGCAATATAAGAACAGAAACAGACAAAAGGTCAAGATTAATGGAAATTTGATTATTTGCAATTAGAGAGAGACAGCTGTGTTCTCTGGAGCCTATGGGCTAAATAGTGCTTGCAAGGAAAGATCTATATATCAATTAATTCATCTACGAATGATTAGAATTACTCAGGTTTGGCAGTAAAACGATCATTTGTCTGAGAATCTTTCAAGTTTTAGCTAATGCAAGGAAGCTTCTATTCTGGGAACTAACGTCCGCTGCGCATTCACCACTGGTAGTCATGTCCTGACTGATAACAACAACAACAAAACACACCAATGTGGGTGACTTCTGTCATTTTACTAATGTCTCTGTTTTATCTGTCCATACTACAATGCAGCCGTTGAGTTTTCAAACTAAAACAGGACAAGCAGCGTTTCCAAACTTGTCTGTTTAAGGCGCTTGAAAACTCTAGAGGTGGAAGGCAGGTGTCAACGCAGCAAAAGCGATGTGTTTTAAAACTAAAAAACTTGAACTGATTTTCAGTTACGCAGGAATTTGGAATGGGTCTTTTTCTCGAACTGAGGTGGATTTGGTGGAGAATTATAAATATCTGGGCTATAACAGCGAGTTGCGCTTCCATGCTAATGCAGTGGTTATTGTCACAAAGGTTGAACAATGTGTTTACTTCTTGGGAAATTGGAATTCTGTTAATGTAAGCACCAAAATAATGACTCTGTTGTGAAGAAATTTTAATGACTCAGTCCTGTCCTTCTCTATTGGGGAAAGGTTAGGAAACTGGAATCTGGGGAACAGAAATGAGCTTGGCAAAGTTATTGGGGTGATAAAGTTCAGCTCTTGAAACTTTACGGCCGTCTTAAGGAAGATCCAGGCCATATTGGACTGTACTGACCCCCCCCCACCTTAATGTTGTATCTATGCTTTTATGTGTTTGATTGTTGGTATGTTCTTTGTTGGTGTTTTTTTATGCCTGGCTTCAACCCAATTGCATAATCCCTCAGATTATATAACAAATTTGAATTGACTCGACATTTGGTATGTTTTTCTTCTTCAGTAATTAGCAAGGTAGCTCATATTTACAATATTTGTTTCATAAGATAAATGTCAGAGGTTATTCACATTAGGCAAAATATTTAAAGCTCAGCTCTAATTCACAATCCATATCTCTCTAATCGCTTAATGGTGATTTTTCTTTGTATATGTATGTGTTACTGTGTGTGTGTGTGTGTGTGTGTGTGTTATTTTAATGTACAGAAGCCTCGTTGGGGCATGGGGGCTTCAATCTTTATTTGTATTGAGCTACATCTTGCTCCCCTGTTACTTTAGTTTTTGTATTTTCTAAAATTGATCCAATCACAACCTTTCTGTGAGCTAACACTGATTCATGTTAATGCATAGTTGTGATACGAGTTATACATTTTTGGAAATAATTGCATATGAAAAAGCTGGTGGAAACCAGTAAATGTCTCCCCTTTGGGTGATAATGCCATGATATGTGGGCTCACATCACTCTCCACAAAACACCCTATCCATAATAGATTGTCATCGCACTGCAGATCATTTTTCACCCGGGGATGACACAGTAGGGATTTCTCAAAATGTCAACAGCTCTGTGTGATTGCTCAGTGTGACAGGGCTATCTGATTTCATAGAAACCTATAGGCTTAGAGTCAGGGTTGAGCCGGACTATCGAAAGGAATCTACGTAACTGAGAGTGCCTCTCAAACTGGGCTTAGAGGAATGAAGAGTCATGTACTATATTACTTAATAGAATAGCGACACCCTGGACTGTTTTCGTTTTCTTTGTGAACCTCCACTGGTAGAGGATACTGTCTCCCAGGGGCTCTGTGTTTGCAGATATATCCACGAGTAAACCTAAAGGGAACTTAAAGACCCTTGGCAGGCAGTGTACCACTTTAATGCAGTTTCCTCTCTGACTTTCGCTGCTTTTAATCTCCATGCTTGATCACAAATGAAACTCAGGAACATGTAGTTAATCACCAGGGTGGGTCTAATGTGCACTCCTCTCAACATCCCAGTTTATTGACTCAGCCAACATCAACAATCAGCCTACTAAGCTTTTAATCTGAAACACAATTACCACCTATGACTCGATGGTTGGAGGCAATAATGTATTTTATCACTCCATGGGAACAGCTGCTATACCCCTAATTTGCACACGCCATTGGTCATTTAGGCCAATACAGTGGGCTGGACAAATTAATATTTCCAATCATTTATTTGTGCATATAACAAAAGCACTCCTTAATGAGTGGTAATATTATGGTAACACACTAAAAAAACACAATCGCTACTGGATAATGCACATAATACAATCAATTACCAGTGAACAATGCAATACAATTAATTCATAGTTCACAACACAAAGGTTTTGGCTTAAACAGTCTTTTGCAATTAGAACGATTGAGTGATCATCAATAGTTCCCAAACAAACAAGTGATGCTTGTGTCTGTCTGTCATTTTGAATTGATTGCTGTGGCAGTGTAGTAAGAGAACAACAAAACATTATCATTATAAAAATAAACATCATAATAGTATAAATCATAATGTCACTGTGTTCTTATCACTCCAGTGGGGTTTGTTCTTGTTGCTACAATGACAGGGGTGATTATAGAGGTCCCTCATCCTGTTATCATGTGTGGACGGTTGCAGAGCAGATGGGAAGTTAGATACCAGTAGCTCCTCCTCCTCTCTGCTTCCCTCTCGATCCATCCTGCATGCATTTTACTTTCTTATCTTCATGCAACTCGCCCCTACAACACCTATCTCTACATTGTTTTATTCACAGTTAGACCTCATCAAATAATATATTCATTGTGCAAACACTTGCACGGGGGGAAAACAAAGAGAAGCATCATGGTTGGCAGATAGCACTAGCTTTATTAATCTGACAAGCCAATCAGACAGCTGTGGAAAATAGTATGTAATTTCTTGTAAATATATATATGTGTATGAATGTGTGTACATGTGTGATATCATCACATAATGCATGAGCCAAGAACCTAAATTAACACTCAATTGACATCATATTAAAGAAGTCATACTGCTATGATAGAAATGAGCTGACCATTTTAGCAACATTTTTAATGGAAATGTGAGAAGGTCCTGACCTTTTTGCATTCACTGACTGCCTCATCTGAGGTTGAGGTTAATGAGGTTCACAGCATGTTTTATCTTGAGATTTCCCTTTTCTCAATATATCTAATTTAAATACATACATACATCTGGTGATGAATGCCGTCTATTCATGGTCTCTCTCATCCACCACTATAGCCTGCCTGCAGATCGAGTGTTGAGAACACTGTAGCTCCCCCGAGAACATCAGGGCACTCTTCAATCTTTGGCAAGGGATAGGCATGTTAGACTGTCAGACTGTTCAAACAACGAGAAACACCTTCTTGTACACTAAGACAACCGAAGAGGCCCATTATGAAAAGAAAGGTGAAATAACACTGCGTTAAGCATGGCCTGAAGATGCGCTTCCTCTTCACCTTGGAATCCAAGAGGTGTCTTTCTGACTTGCTGGCACACAGGCTTATACCGAGTTCACACTACACGATTTTAAGCACGACTTTCAGCTTGCCGACAAATCCTGGAGTTGCAGCTTAGTCGGAGGAAAATCTACGTGAAATCGGGTCTCGCAAATCGGCACTCGATCGCTATTTGTGAACTACCAATGTGACTCATCGAGGCTTGGCCGCCGTTGTCTTTTTTAGATATCTAGCAGCTAAATATCTGGACACGTCGGGGGACCAGTGGGGAACCCATCTCCTGCAGCGTGAGCTTTGATGAGACAGGCAGTGAGTGTGTCCACCTGGAAACATGGTGGATGAACTGTAGCACAACAACACTCTTCACCCATATTCTCTGCCTTTTCCTTGTTTCTGAAAAAAATCACCCCGCGGACTATATGCGGGGCTGCAACAGTTGATGAGCGTAACCTCCAGCTGCATTAATGCGGAACCACGTATTAATGCATCAAGTTATTTATCTCCGCACACAACACACAGAGCGTCCACTCAAACTATTTCCTGTTTCTGACTTGTCAAAATAAGAGTAACCTGCAATATATTGAACACAGCTTCTTTTTGACGTCCATCGTGAAAGTAACAAACAATTCCTGTGTCATTTCTCGCGTGTTTTCTTGAAAAATAAAGTGATTTGGAGACATGTCTGCTGGTGAAGGATCGTGTGGTGTGTTAACCCCTGTCGCAGATGAGTCATGTAGTGTGAACAGCACAACGACTCAAAGCCTGCAATTACAAGAGAGCACGTTGTGTAGTATGAATGGTACAGAGATCTGCCTACTTCTGTCTCAGCCTTTAGCTGGTCCTGTGTCAATCTTGTGTGTTACAGCAGACAGGTAAGTGAGGTCAGAGTCACGTTTGGCAAAGACAGATTGCGTCCCCAGTCAGTTTCTTCTGAAGTGTCCTGATTGCCCATATTTAAATCATTAACCAACTGTGCTATGGTTTTGTCTTGGTGTCTTGGAGCACATTTGGATGGGCGGCATCTGCTGATGATTTTGTTTCCTCTCTTGCAATGTTGCATTGTTGTTCTAGTATGCTGCTGTTCTGAATATGTAGAGTGAAAATGTTCAAACTGCAGATGTAGGTTCCCTACCATATGAACAAGGGTCTTGACTTGCTCCATCAGCGCAGCAAACAGAACAGCAGTTAAATACTGGCGGCTCTGGGGAGGTAGCAATGTCCTCATAGATGTCCCCAACATCGGCTTAAGAAATGCATCCCGTCTGTTCTTTATTTCAGTTTCACATCCCACTGTAGCTCTGAAGGCATGTTCATGAGCCTCCATAAACTTTTGAGACTCTGCAAGGGAGCATGGATCTTGGTTCATAACATCATCGGCCACCTTTTGGTTGCCAGATGATCTTGCAGCTGGAGATATACTACTGGATATTCAAGTGTGATTAAACGCTGCACGTCTTCAGCAAATTCAGCTGATGCCTCCCTACCTCGTGGAAGTTCTCCCAACTTTCTCCTGACTGTGGAATCTTTTTTTCACAAAATGCTGAGTGAGCTGCCCCAGCAAGAGAAAATATTCCTCCCTTGTACGTTCTGGCAAGGAGTAGACATACCATATTGCAGCTCCTCTTAAGCATTGATGCAGCATGTCCACACTTTCTGAAGCCCTACATTCAGATTTCCTGGCTTGGTGCTCATGTTACATGGATAAGAATGGATCATACTGTCCTTCAGAATAATACTTTAGGTATCAATAGACATTCTGTTCAGCTCAAATTATAGACTAAAAACAGTTCTAATACTTCAAAAATTAGGGGGGTTAACATTTCACTAATCCCACAAAACGCCCAGTGCCCCACTCAAATGGCATCAAGGAAGAGTTTCAGTACCAGTTTGGGTTCATGGCAGGAAAACAAACGATGGGTTTCATGCTCAGAGTCTCCGGTGTCTCTCCGTCTGCTGTCATGTTCAGGGTTGGTGGTCCTCCTGTTGGGTCCAGAGTTGCGAGCCAGCTGATTGATGATATCTAGCTCAGCTGCAAAGGGGGCACAATCTCTTGGTCTTACTGGTATCTCCCAAGAGACTGAATATGTAGCGTCAGGCTCAGGTCCATGCCTGTGGTGCTGTAAGATCCCACCCCCACTTGAAGCAGCAAGAGGTGGTGAGGCCTGCTGTGCAGCAGGATTTTCTCCATTAGATGGGTTAGGACTGGCTGGACTAAGGTTTATTTGCAGAAACCTTGTCTGTTGGTTTTGGTTATCCAACAAAGCTTTGCAACATCTTGTAGCTCTATCGTCTCAGAAGGGTCAGTTGTAGCTCCTTGAATTCTCTCTCATTTTTTAGTTCTCAGTCCTTTAATCATCTTATTTAATTGTCCAAATAATTAAAAGTCCATTTATTTCCCTTTTTATTATCATATAAGCATTACCATCTTTACTTTGGCCATCTACTGGACAGTTATCAGAGTATTACGGTTACAGTAGTAGTATAATTATGCTTTTAAGGGTTGCTGTGATAAATGTAGCTACATCTCTCAAGACCTATTTGAAGCCCATGCTTTTGAAACTAAGCATAACAATACATGTTCATAGGTAATTTTGGCCATTCGGGCAGTAGCCTTTTGCCCATGATCTGTGTTAGAATATGTTACAGTTTCGCCCCAGAGGACGGTCTCTTTGATCCCTAATGAAGAGCAGTTTGTCACTGGCCATATGGCAGGAGTCATGGGGTTAGGACAGCCACTCAGTGCTAGCTAGGACATGCCAAGGTGTGTGTGTGTGTGTGTGTGTGTGTGTGTGTGTGTGTTGTTATTGTAGCAAATGTTGTCCAACTATAATGGGGCACAATAAATTGAATATACCATCTAGAGCATGATTCGTTAAAAACAAAGTTATACACAATAAACAATGTTAAAATTCAGTTGATTATTAGTATTCAAAATTTCCATAGATATTGTAGTAATTTTTTATCATGAATTCTTTATTTTAAAGAATAATTTTTTCATGAAAATCTGACATTTTTTATTATATTGATTGATTTTCAATAAACAATCCCTTAAGAATTGTTATCAGAATTGGCTAAACAATTCCAGTTTGGGCGCCAAATTTTGTGCTAAAGGGCCCACATGTGCATTGTTTGTGCACAGTCTTAAGTGTGCTCATGAGTGTGTATTTTTGGGTGGCAGTGGGTTGCACATGGTGCAAATAAGACTGGCTTGAGAAAGCTAACAGACGACCTGATTTTTTTATCAGTGCAGGTCAGTGGCTGCAAGTAAGGCCGGAGAGGACCAGCTGGGTAGACAGACTGTCAGCCACATCAAGTGGACAAATGAGACTGTCCAGGGCCTTGGGGCATCCAACAAAGTCGAGGGTCCTTGGCAGCACATGACAACAGTCAGTGGAACTGTCAGGCACAGTCCACGTCGATATGTTTGCATTCCTTTATGTTGTTATGTTAGCTACTAAGGCTAAAACTAGTGAATTGAAATTAAAATTGTCTGCCAATTATTTGATTGATTTGATTGATTGATCAGTTGGATGTTGACATTTTTAAGGAGGATAATTATATTCCCAATTTACAGGACTTAAAGGATCTGCTCCTATGTCTTAGTGCCAGGTACCACAGAATACCTTCACAGGTCTTGAGTTCTTCTTGGGTCCATGTCTCTGTAAACTGACAGCAAATCAGGCAAGTGGATATAATGTTGTGTCTCATCGTCAAGCAATACAATATAAAGTGAATCTTTCTGTTTCATATTCAGGTATTGCATATCATAGCCTTTGTGTACAGGCCCCGTCTGGGTGTATAAAGGACATAACAAATAGACTGTGATGCCCTGAAAGACAATAATGACCATACTCATTTGACACCATTACCATTACTCAGCCAAGAGGCTCATCATCTCGTCTCTCTTTTCAGTGTCTCACCATCTCTACCCTTCACCCTCTGTATCGCTCGCTCTATCATGTTCTCTCCTGTGCTGTGATTCAGCTCACAGTTTGATTCTCAGTCGCTTATCATACATACATCATCCTGGCAAGATTTTTCTTCATCAGGTGGAACACACTTGACAGGCATAAATGCACACAAATGTAAAACAATAGCACAGGAACATTTGTCTTTAAGCACCTTAAGAGCTTTGCAGGGGGGCACGAACATACTGCAGTAAATTAGTACAACACTGGGTAGCACCAATTAGCCACTTGTTTGCTAAGGGAAGTTGGAAGGGAGAGAGCATGAGAGATGGGATGTGTTTAACAGATGATCTATACATGGGGTTCTTTGCTGTGAAAACCCCCCCTGAGGAAAATTATTGTAGTAAACAGAGGCTTGCATCTCATAAATGCATCTGCATTCATTTGACTTGATGGCGGGCCTCACAGTGCCATCTTTGGCAGTAAAACGATATTTCTCTCAGCAAGAACAGCATTGACTGCAGTCCATGTTAAAACTTAGGAAAATGAGCACGGAGAAGAGAAGAAGGAGGTGACATGAGGCTTGCCATCTGGTGTGATGGGAGAAAGCAGCACCTCAAAGACTTCAGTGTCTGCACCTGCTCATTTGTCCAAAATGCTGTGTCACTTACACCGTAGCTGGAAAGAACCGGGGGAAGAAATGTCTCTGACGTTGACGCTGGGCTAGCAGTGGTAATGGTCTGTCCTGTGAGATTCTACTTTTATATTGATCTGTCCTGTGAGAGTACTACTTTTATAATATTCTCCGTGCTCTGGGATAGAATAGCTAACCATATTATACTCAATTTTGTTTCCTATAGAGGGGCTTCTCTGATGTTGTTGTTGTTGTTACTAGTTTTGCATTGATCATACGTTCAGTTTGAAACATTGAGTAAAAGTACACCCTACCTCTGCCGGTCCAAGTCAAAGACAAGCCCAGAGCTCCTTCACAGCTGCAGCTAGTCTGAGGATGACTGGGGAGAGGGTAGGCACTGTTGGAAAAAACTCAGAGAAGAAACACTGCGATAAGAGTACCATTAAAGTGGATCGATAACCAGTATCTACAATAAGAGTAGTAGTACTGTTAAAATTTGAATAGTTATTATCCTTGAGGGCACAATGGACAGTGTGGTTGCAGCCCTAGAAACAAAGCCATTACTCTCTGACTGAAATTTGTTCACAATATTCAGATTGTTTTTTTTCTCGTCTAGTCAGCCTCAGTGAACATATTGCTGTCGTACTTTCAACAAATCAGAAAGAAACCGTCAAGACTTAACATAAGAAAACTTTAAAGCGCTTTGAACTTCTTCAGTTTTGTTTGAATTGAAACTCCTTGTGTTTATCTCTGAAGAATTTGTTTCACTTCATATCTCCACGCTGGTAGATCATACACTGACA
Organism: Scophthalmus maximus; assembly: GCF_022379125.1. NCBI lineage: Eukaryota > Metazoa > Chordata > Actinopteri > Pleuronectiformes > Scophthalmidae > Scophthalmus > Scophthalmus maximus. The sequence goes on along the minus strand of NC_061524.1, from coordinate 23,916,009 downwards.
TATTTAAGCAACTTTACACGCTTCAAAAGGAAGCTGCGAATCAACTGCTGCAATGAGTGCGGTGAAGTCAGCAAGTGCCATTGTTAAAAATGACACCACACAGATGTGTTGGGAACCAGCTGTTCCATCGCTCCTTAGTCTGAACATATGCATGAGGAACTGTCATGTATCTTTACCCAATCTACCAACAGCTGTCCAGCAGCAGATTCACTGAGAACCTAGTCACAAGAATTTAAAAAAGATGAAGTCATCTTGAAAATCCCATTTCTCTATTCAAAGTCCACCATGCAGAATGATATTACACTTTAAGCTGAGACATACTACGATAATTTAATAAAACCAAAGCAGACCTGCCATGAAAATGAATCAAACTTGCCACTCCAAGTTAACCATTAATTCAGTTGTATCAAACAACAACAACCTCCAAGAGAAGCCTAAAGATAAGCATCTGGATAATTTAAAAATATGATATATATATAGTATGTTATATTATACAAATTAATTATCAATGCCATAAATTCCAAACTCACTATACTTGCCACAAGCTACTTTTGTCACTGCAAGTTAGCTTTCTTTAACAGAGGTCGTGCTCCGATTGCTTTAAAAAACAATCCACGGAAAACAGTTTGAAGAGGCATACTTCTACCTTTATCACCCTAATACATCATTTAAAATGAGATGATCATGGTAATTTTTCTTAACATGAATAAAGATTTATCAAAATTAAATCCAATTTGCTTTAATTCAATATGGGAAGATAATTGTCTCTACATAGACGTTACCTACCACTCTGTCTTGTACTTTTTGCAGATAACCTGCCACCACAGGACCCTAACAGTGCTCTCTAATTGGAAAAGTAGACATTTTCACATCCAAAGTGGTAATTAGGCGTAAAGTACAATCACGTCAGGAGAAATTATCAAAGTCGTCAAGTTGGCTGTTTGAATACAAACGGCGTCTGACTTTGTTATGAAAATGATTTCAGACGAGGCTGCTGAGCTTGTGCAGGTAGGTTATTCAAGTGTACATGCGCTGCATACCGCGTGTGCCTAGTTGCGTCCAAGGACAAGTGATGGCGCAAAATGTTTTGTGGCACTTTATTCTATGTGATTCTACATATGTTCTTTTTAAAACTGACTAATACAAAGGGGACCTTACACTGTAGTCTGTGAATGAAACAAAACATTTAGGTGATTTGGACATTATTAATGCATGTTTATCAACATTTGCAATGGACATGCACAGCAGTATTGATTTTTAATTATAGGTAAATGTGTATATATGTATGTATATATGTGTATGTGAATAAATGTGTGTGTGTATATTTATGTATGTGTGTGTGTGTGGGTGTGTGCATATATGTATGTTCTCAATGTGTCTGCTTGAGATTAATTTAGTGGAGGGAAATTCAATCAGACCCTGCTGTTGAATCCACCCTGCGAAGATCCATCAGCAGAGCAGGGGACATTTACACTGCAGCAGTGAGGCGACATCCTACACAAAGGGGAGGAGGAACATGCTGGCACTCTGGACTCATTTCAGAAGCTCCCGTTTGTGCCGGCGTGGCGCTGTGAGTGGAGAGAGAAGGCAAATGATAAAGTTAACAAAAAAACAGTGAAAGTCAAAGCAGATCTATGTGAAATAATGCATGTCATTTATTCATAGTGTTCCTCAGTCTTGGTCATGCTCTGGGCCTCCCCTGTGCTGTCATATGGCATTTTCTCCTCTTATCTCTGCGTTCTCTTTTGCTTCATCTTCTGCTCTCCCATCTGTGGGGATCCTATCGTATAGTAGAGGGAAAGGGAGAGGCAAATAAAGAAACAATAAAGTAAAAGCAGCCATTAAGAGCCATCTATCACACTTTAAAAAATATCATATGATACTTCCATAGTGCTGTGTATTATTGGATAAACCTTCATTGGGATGGGTGTTAAAATGATAAATAAATTATTTTGCGGTAATTAAGACACGTTGATATAACTTCGATGGAACTAATTCCATCCATGTTTTGACAACACAAACACCCAATGATAATGAGAATAGTGCCGTGCTGAACCAGTCATGTGGCTGGAATAGAGTTATAGCCACGTCAAGTTAGGTCGACGCACACAGCAGAGTTAGCAGAAACAGCTTGGCATAATAGAACTAACTCAACCAACAGAACTATCTTGTTAATTGTTTGTTGTCATCATTTCAGTCAACGGAACATCTTTGGTTAATTCTAAAAAAAGAATTGAAGACATGTTTTCTCCAAGCATCAGTTCCAAATACCAGTCAGGTCCTCATCATTCATCATTGCCCAGCACTTTACCTCCTACACTTGCTTTGCCTCTTAAGATTCACAACAAAGCTTCCTCAGTTTTTTTCTCAAGTAATGGAGCAATCTTTGGGCAAGTCCCAGCCCCTGATAATTAGCTTGCTTGTCAAGTGGACGCAGCTAGATGAACAAGCATCTCTCTCCAAATGAAATGGAAGTTTAGCCATGGATATAACTCTATAAATTAACATCTCAGCCAATCAGTCAGCCCTGGCTTTTTGTGACCGCTTGAGTCTGCTGTGCTTCACCACTGAGAGAGAGTCCCCGTGTCACGTTAGCCGGAATACAAGAGCCACAATTAAATCCCCGTGTCACTGTCATTAATGATGCTAATCTATTCATCTATCTGGAGATCTTCCGGCCTCGTCTCAGCGCGGGTTAGTCGCTGCTTTGATCAGGCTGATTTACTGAGGGCTCTGCACATGAAGGCAGCATAAGTCAAAAGCCTTTGCAAAGGGATGTTACTAATAGGAAGGATACACATCGAGTACTCATTTCCATACAGCAGTAGAAATATGGTGAAATAAACTTGGATATGATTTTATTTCAGGCCACCGTGCTTTGAAACCTTTATTTATTGTCTTTCTCAAGGAAGCAGTCACTTGGTATTTTTTCTCTCTCCAGAAAATAGTGTGATTTTTCCACTCAATTTTAGAAATGGAAACAAATCAAAAGTTCCAGTCATGGCATCCAGTGCCTTGAGTGGAATCCAGCTTATGCTTATGTAAATGTTTGCTCCTCTGCTATAAGATTATTCAAATGAGGGCGTTAAAGACCATTCTTCCTTTTGCTAAGCTATTGTCCAATTCAGGGAAAGACATAATGGAATTTAAAGTGTGTGAATCCTGGACCTGTCTACTATAGGAAGTATCATACAATTGTGGCATATGTTGTCAGTCATTTTGTGGGAAGCAAAAAACACGTATACTAAGATGTGGTAAGACTGAAACTATGAAATGATGAGCAGCACCTGGGTCCCATTGAAGTCCCTGCACCCTTTTTCCTTTCGTAGGTGGTTACTGGTTGACTCTGATGATGAAACGCCTGAGTAGAGAAAGACAGAAGAAGGCAAAAAGACAGACAGAGTGAAGATTATGTGGAGTAAGTACCACTTGTCTCCCAGGTGAGAAATGAAGCCTTGAGTAACTGTCAGACAACACTTTGATTAAAGAAACTGTTTGATCAAGGAACTCGGAAAAAAAAAAAAAAAAAAGTGAGGCATTGTGGCACAGCTGTCTGGAGCTAAAGAAAGCTGGCAGGAAAAAAAGATATTGAAAATGATTCACTGTTAACTCCTGGAGCTGATTCGGCTATCGTGTGGCAGACACATTATCAATATGCAAACTTATTTAAAACATTTTTGACGGGCACTTTCTCCATTGAGGATTTCCAGTTCACTGTCTTAGACGGTCTAAAAGATAAATATTTTTCCTTTTTAAGCTATCAAAGCAAGTGTCCGTGGAAGGTCAAAGCATTGTTTCTTCTCTTCCGTCCTCTGTAACCTCTCCTTAGAGTATAAAACAGCACGTTATTGCTGAGCCATGCTCACGGACTGGAGTTGAGCTACTGTACAGTGAACCTGCATTACCTGTGCATGCGTGCGTGATGCTTGTGTGTGTGTCTTTTTGAGTTTGATATGCATGCCAAGGTCAGACTGACTCCCGTGTGCGCAGGGGTCAGTCCAGGGTTGAGGTTCTTTTTTGAGACCTCATCGCAGCTCAACTGTCAAGGTCCAAAGTCAGCATTCTCCCTGGGATCGCAAAATGCCCTGCAGATGTTTTGACATTAGCTATTGAATGTATTCTTATCATGCCCCCTATTTATGCTGTTACCTCTTCAATTGTGCACAATGGAGCTCGCAATGGTGGTGGCGCAGATTGTGATTACTCCAACTTCTCCAAAACAAGTTATCACATTGTGGCCTCATTCCAAGTGAGTTATAATGAAAACAGGAGGAGTTTTACAAGGAAGGTTATAAGGAAGGTTAGTTTTGAATAAGGTTATAAGGAAATATAACAAAAATACTGATTTTGCCCAGAAAAGTACCTTCTAACGTGTACATTTTTCTTGATTGTGGTTTCAACTGATCATTCAGCCGACCATTGTCTCTCTGCCCTTGAATCTTGAAAAGTAAGAACTGTGTACCCATATGTTATGTGTACACATTGTGTGTGACATTTAAAGCATTTCATTTCCTTTAAGCTTGAAGGGACAGAGATGCTTGTACTATTTATTTTGCTGGGTGGGGGGGTTAAGTGTTCACCCCAGAGTTCCAATAAGAATGGCATTGCGTTCGTTGCCTTTTCTAAATAGATCATCTGAGCTGAATGTTATGAAATACCAATTATTACATGACTTTCACATGGGCTATGTCACATCATGGCAGGCAGCCAAACTGGAAGGACTATGTTCCTTTATTTCCCTTGTTCATTTGCTTGTTCATCCCCTTTCCCCTCTGTTCTTGGTTAATCTGGCCTGACAGAGTGGGTGTAACATTACATAAACCCCAGAGCCATCCTGCCGCTCGCTAATTAACTCTTCTCATCAGCCATTTCTGTTTGAAGAGCTGCACATATAAAATAATTGAATATTGAAAATCAGTGGGAATCTGTTCATTATGAAGACAGTGAGAGGAGTTTACAAAGAACAACACTGGAGCTCCATTCACCCCATTCGTACTTTGATTTATTGTACTACTATTGACTTGTACATTTGACGGACCTATTGTTGTGGATGGCATTGAGGAGTTCTTAAACGTTATTTTTTGTATTCCAAAATATTCATCTTTGCACTGAGGTGTCCCTCTTTGCTGTCAGGCTTCAAACAGCTGTGTCTCCTCAGCACATAGCTCTGCCTACTTCCAGAGGGGTTTGAGTAGGTGGATTATGACACCAAGAAAACAAACTTCAAACAGCCCTCCACTGTCACACCACTCAGCACAGACTTTTTCGCTCACACTCTACTTCCTGCTGTTTACAATCCATTTACAGTTTAAAACCACACAATGAACCCCATGGCACTGCAGTGGGGAGCTGTTTAAATCTCTAATGAACAATGCAATTGTTTCCACCAACGTCTTCATGAAAGCTAGAAAATAATCACCGCAGTATTGGAAACCTGGAGCACCATCTAAGAAGCATATCCTAATTGGTAAAGAGGATTGTGGAGCTGTTGCTTAAAAAACACCAACAAAGTCCTGGGTTTCAGATTTGTTACAGTTTCTCAAGTTTATTGAAAATGAATAAATAATTTGATCAATTGATAAGCTGTCTGACTTTCATTTTTATAATTGAAAACAAAGAACAGTACCAGGTCCTTTAATGTGAGCTGCCCACTGATTTCCAGTCTTCAAATATGAATTATTAATTAAGACATGAGGTGTGGTTTTAACAACCCTGTTAATCACATTAATATTTATCCAATAAAAAGTCAATGGAAATTTTTAGCTTACCACATTTGTGACCAGAGGAACTGGACTCAATCTTCCTAACACGTGCCTACAATTACCAAAATAAATCTGACTTGAGAATGCGGAATCATTGCTTAGCCAGGTCATTGTTGTTCATAGGTTGGGGCTAATTTGTTTATCAGTTATAATTTATAATTGTCAAAAAGTTGAGTTGGGCTGTGTCCAAGATCACGCCACTATGTGGGAGATGCAGAGATTCTTGGCACTCTTTTCTTTGTTAGGCCATTCCAGAAGACCAAGCGTTAACTTATATGCTTCTGAGATGACATGCAGGCTGCAGTTCATTTACCCACTGTGCTCACGCACAACATTATTTAATTATGCGATGCTGACTCCAAATTCAATCATCATTCAGGTACAACTTCTCAATTGAGAAGTTCTCCTTCTCCTTGTCATTTGAACACGCTGTCTCGGATGTTTCCCCCATTTTTGCTCTGCTTGATGAGCTCATTTAGTAATGCAAACGGCATTATTAAACAACACACTGCTGAAGCCCCAACTACATGGACACAACCTTTTCACAACAGACAGCAGTGAACATGTGCTTGTACTGTAAGGGCTGAGTCAGCTCAGTTACTGCAGTTAAGTGTTAGCTGCTGTCGTAGTGCATCAGCTGAGGTTGATCCTTGGGTAAAAAGTGATGAAAGATTGCTCGTGTCTCCATTTCTGGAAACACTTGGGGAGAGTGTGACTCAAAGAGTCTTAACCTTGCCAATACAGACATTTCCCCCTAGGATCATTCTCTCTCCATCAAACACCGACACAGAGCACTAATGACTGTGGTAAACACAGTGGATCAGAGTTCCATCTCCAGTTCTATAATAATAATATAATAATTAACTTCATTTGTGTAGCACCCTTTGAAATACGGCCCCCACATCTTTTGGGGCTCTATCAGGAAAGGCTTGGTCCTCAGTCGAGACTGTGGAATGGCCAGCAGAGTCTTGGCTGAAGACAGAGATGTGACAGGGCAGGGAGAGTGTTGGTAAAGTTCAAGGGCGTGCTTGAACATTCATCCACAACACCTTGCCCTTAATTGGGTCTAAATTAATTTCAAACACAATGAAATTAATCTCAGATGGGAGAATCATGCTATCTTTTGATTGATCAAAGAAATTACCCATGAATCACAGTAGTTTTGTGGCAGTATTGAATAAACAGCAGTGAACTGAAGGGTACTTTCTATATAGCGAGTTCATCATTTGTTGTCGACAAGTGAAAGAGTAGGGGTCATTAGTGTTGTGATTTGCCTGGAGCCTGGAACAGCATTTTGAAAGTCAGAGGTCTCTGGTTTGACAATGGTAATGTTAAACATTATTGGCATCTCTAACAGCTGTTGGCACACAGCATCAGTATTAGTAGAGCTGGTAACAGCTTATGCTGTGAGGCAGCAAAAAGAGCTGTGTGAAATTTAGGAAAAAATGTAAAAGTTCTGTTGCGTAAATTCCCTCGAGTCTCAGCTTTTGGCTGCATACATCCAAGGCGTTTAGTTCGATACACTCCCTCCTGTCATGACCAATAAGAAATGCAGATTATTGAGTAAAGAGTAACCTAGAAATTCAAAATGGAGGATAAACATGGCGGTATAGTCAAGGAATGTGTAGAGCGTGCGATGTCTCTTAATAAATAATATTTCAGACAATATTCTTTACCTTAACATTGATGAATGGTAGGGTGGACATTTATGTCAATACATATTTCCATAACAGTGGCAACAGTAAGAAAAAAGCCCATAACTTTAAGTTCTTGCCCTTTAGAGGAGGCATTCAATCATTTAAAGTGAGTTGTCCTGTAACTGCATTTTGTCAAGTAGTTGAAAAGGTTAACCCTGACAATAAAAGATACAGCGGTGCACAATACTGTTCATATCTAACACGTGATCTTGTTATACTTTCAGTAGTTGTGTTTACTCTATGTTCACATAAGGTTTTCAATCATAATTTGACAACTATTATCTAGCTTCATTTAGTCTTGGATCATGTTGTAACAGATCACCTTGCCCCATTATTGGCAGGTCAAGTCAATTAAAACACAAGGTACTGTTCAAAAGGAAAGGAAAAGAAATGGAAACCCACATAAAATCAATGAATAATTCAAAAAAATAGTAAAAAATACACACAAAATTATAGAAATCTTACGGCGGATACAATTTATATTGTAAAACAGATTGTGGGACACTGGATCACAGTTGATTTAAATATGATTCCTAACTGTTTCTTGAGAAAAGTAAGTGTGTTGAGATTAGTATAGTGAAGAACAACCAAAATAACAACAAGCACCCAATTACTGAAAGAGGTTGTGAGGGAAGAGACAAATGTTAACATTGACAGTCATGTGCTCTTTCCTCCTCTGCTGTGGGAGTATTGGAAGTAAACTGCTTCATCAGGCTGAAACCATAACTGCCGAATCAAACCAATATAAATGTAACCAATGTAACCAAGGACTGCAGCTGGGATCAGGAAGGACCACCCAGATCACAGAGGACCCCTCCCACCCCATCCACCACTCTTTCCAGTTATTACCATCAGGCAGACAGTACAAAGTTCCTCTGGCCCGGAAAAAACATTTACAAAAAATCGTTCATTCCCTCTGCATTAACCACTCTGAACAATATAAAATAGACAACGTACAGCTGCTGTTTTTGTATGTTTTCATTGTGTTTCAATGTCATTCGTATTTGTGGTGCCTCGTCGAAGGAGAATTTCTGACACTGCTTTGGGACAGACAATAAAGTTATCTATCTATTTATCTATCTATCTATCTATCTATCTATCTATCTATCTATCTTATGCTTCTTAATTGATCGTTTTTTGCTAATTCTAAATTGATACTTGGGGTTTGGCAGCCTCTAGAGACTGTAAACTACTGTAATGGTTTAATTGACGTTTTCTTGATTTGTAAAACAAATTCTAGCGCAAGTAAAATTGCACAATTCTAAATTAAATTTATTAGGTTTCAATCAGATCTAACTCAGCTATCCTGCCCTCACCCATGGAATATTCAGATTTGCAGCACTAATAATATTTAACATGCTTGAGTAGGAAAGAGGGACGATCTCGAACACCACCGGCAACACATCTACAAAATTGTCAGGTCATGAAGGTGTGGTGTGAATCTTAAGTCTCAGTTTCTCAGAACTGACAGAGTGTCTGTACCTTTGGTCTCAGTGGTCTCTGTTATTTCGTCTTATTGCTACTCATACTGCACATTTTATGTATCATTGTGACATCCTGGAGGGACTGAATGAGGCTGGAAAGTACCTCCTTGATACATTTCCACTATATTGACAGTAGCTGTAGTTCAAAAAGATGAGACAAAGGAAAGATTGGGCAGCCAGGAATTCAACGCTGCCTCAATATGCTGCTTCTGTCAGCCAAGTCTAACACATACACCCGCTGTTAGTTCATTCTACAGCTGAACTGAAATTTTCCTTCAAGGACTGCTTGTAATCATATACAAATGTATTTATATGCCTGATATTGGCCTATTATAGTGTTGTATTAGTCAGGATTCTATCATGTCCTTGTGAATATCATAAGTTGGTATTACCTTTTTGCCTTGAGTGTAATTTAAATGCCCTTTTATATGTGTTTGACGGGTCAACCTCCAACACAAAACATATCCTCCCTTTTGTTCAAAAATCCTTTTTATTCTACTTGGTAGAATACTCCATTATTGTCTCCAGACCAAATTCAGACATCTTTGCCCAAGCAGTGTCCCATCTGGGTAGCCTTGCAGAAAATTATATTTTCATTGTAAGGCTTTTCTGCCAGCGAGTGGTGTGAAGTAATGCTTTTGGTCATTGTGACCGGATTTGCCTTTGATGCTTTTCTCCCCTAAATGTCAAGTCTGCTAGTCTGAATGGTATAGCCGGAATACTACTGAGAAGATGGAAAGTAACATGACTGCACCACTAAACTGCAGGTCTGAATAGGCAAGTAAACATTTACTAAAGCCTTGCTGCTGCTTACACTAGTCTGTGTCTCTCTGTAAATGACCTCCATGAAGTCCTTTATTGTAACTGTACAGAAACCTTTGGATTCTTCAAGACTCTTCAATCAGGAGGGACAAGTGAATGAAGAAATTATATTTATTACATGTTCAACAGAATGATATGTGATGATAAAATCACTCTAGAGTCTTTGACAATCAAACAAAATGGGGAGATATATAGCAGAGGGCATCGCACGGACTGGGTGGTTTAAGGCTGGAGGGTACCAAGAACAGCGGCATTGGAGGATTAAGGCGGGGAGAGAAACCATATTTAAATAGACAGCAAAGAGATGACAGGCTAACGAGGCAGAATTTGTGCAATGCTATTGGATAGGAAAGACCACCTGGTTTAGGTTCAATCCCATTTCACCCCTTGCCCCTACCCCTAAGACCTAACCCTTGGTTTTGCGCATTCACGTGTAGTTTGGTCTATTTCTTCAGGCTAGACAGCCAATAGGGAAGGTCAGAGTCTAGATGAGGAAATGGGCCTCAAGAGAAGGCTTAAAGGGGCTAGACCAGGGGCCCACAGGGCTTAATTGAACGCAACAATGAGAGGGCCGCTGTGGAGAGAACAGAGCAAGGAACATTTACTCTCGGGCCACCCATTTTAAAAGCGGCATGATCATACTTGTTGAAAAGAGCAACCAGAATAGTCCGGTACAAATAGGCAGAGTGTCGTATTGCCACTCTGAGGGAAGGAAGGGGACAAATTCCGTGCAGGCTTTTTCCGCCCCCAACAATGTCTACAATAAAAGCACCTAAAAATGATGCTCTACAAACATGCAGCACACCCATTGATACAGTGGCTCCAAAGAGGCAACAAGATGGCATTATCTTTCACATTTCCACTGTTAGTAAAATAGCTTTGAATACTACTGATCCAACTGACATGTGTATAGATACATGTCTCTAACCCACTTTGCAGCTTCTTTTAAACACTCAGCTGCCTGCGTGCTGTTGCTGAATACAGAACAGACCGACGAGCTCACACAGTCCCAATGAATGCCGCCTGGAGAAACACACGGAAATCCAACACTTGTAGAGGGACTAAATCTGCCTCTGCCTCCCTTCTCCCTCACTATATGTACATACCAAAGAGATATGCTGTTGTTTTTTGAGTTTTTTGCAGATTTACTGCTTTGGCGATACAGAACTTTGCACTACCGTGTGATCTTGCTGCCATTAAAGATGAGGCGAAGCAGTGCAAGCAAGACATGGTGCAAAAAAGGCAACAAGATGCACCACTTCCTGCTTAAAATAAAGCAATTAATTTAAACTTTGAATGAAAGGAACACCTTGTTATGTACTCATATCATATCCTCTTGAGTTAGGCAGAGTAAAGCAGCAAACATGGGTGATACCAGCTGAGGCTGCCAGATTGACTGTGATGTGTGCGTCATTCCAGATGTATTCTGTGCCTGAAGACATAGGCCTAACTGTCATTTATCAAACAGGGGCACTGGAAGCAAAATGCAGTAACTGCCATCTTTAGAAACATGCGGATAATCAGTGAATGTCTCATTCCACATTTCATATTCATTTGAGGGATCATTATGTAGAAAACGTACCAAATGTATACTGGGCTTTCATGCAATGTTAAGAATAGGGTGACCAGATGAGAGTGTTACGAATAGGCTATCCATACATCCAACATAAAATAATATTTTTTTCATTAAAGTGATAAAAGAAAAACATTGACTGTGTCAATCAGCATCATTATCAATAGCATCTGTAACAAAAAAAAATGATTTTAATAGGTGATCTGTTCTTTCATTCCATTCGCCTATATCTGTCGCGCGTGTCATATCACTCCCTCGCGTGGCTGCCTGCACTTTGTGTCCTCGCAACTGCAAATCCATCATGTTCATCTCCACTAAGTGCTTGTTCCACTAAAACAACCAGGAGTGGAACCGCCTGTCATGGGTTCCATGGTCGATGTTACTACCTACTGAGCTATACAGTAAAGACTACGCTCCTCTACCGACCTGGTACGTCCAACATCGTTTCTCCCTCTGAGCAGGTCCCGGGACACTGGGTTCCATGTCAGCGATGGTGTAATTTTCCTCCGTTTGTTTTAAATTGAACAGCATCATAACGCCGTCCTCAAAGTAGCAGTTTTTTGTTCTATGGCTTTTTGTGAGTGTGCCGAGTCAACACATTGACCTTACAGGTTTTTTTCCCTGTATTTTCCTTATATTTGTAGCTCAGGCTACATAAGACATAATACATTACAATACCTGCAGATTAATAAGGAAATCATTGTAATCAAAGAGTTCTCTTTTTAAAAAAAAACCACCCGCTCTATTGTTCTAAGCATATCTTTGTTTCAAAGCAAGCACTGCCAACAAACTATTTCATTATGGGACTGTCTTCCACCAAAAAACTACCAGATAGGTTTTTTGTTCAAGCGCTTAATCACCCTAAGTGGTTGTTTTAAAGACTGCAGACCTTGCGCTGTCATTAAGTACACAGACCCTAGAGGTACATAGTTCGTCGTATGAGTTGGAAGAATTGTCAGTCTTTATAGTATGCCAATCACGAACAAAGTGCAAAAATGGCACACAATTTACTTTAGAATGGTTTTGACAAATTCAGGCTCTTAGTTGCCTCCATCCTTGGTTGTGTGTAAAGCTGGTGTCAAGGAGCAGGACCCAAATGCAGAGTGCAAAATATGCTAGTTTCATTTTAATGAATTGAAAACAAAACAAACCAGGGAAACCAGGCATGAGAGACAGGAACAGTTGGAGCAATATTCACGGATGGAACGGAACAGCAAACATCCCAGGTTGGAGGGGAAAACAACAGGACAAACTGACACAGAGGAGCAGGAGCACAAAGGTGGGCGGGGCAAATTGACCACAGGTAGAACACATTAGGAACAGGTGCAGACGATCTCAGGGGCGGGAGACACAGGGAAAAGTAAAGTGAAGAGAAACAAGACACAGGAAAAGGAAGTGAAGCGCGAGGAAAAGGGCCACAAAGCGAAACAGGAAATAGAAAACTAAACACAAGAAACACAAGGGATAACAGAAGTAACTTAACAGAGGTACACTAGGAATGTTACATGAATAAAACAAAGTGTACAAGAAGTAATTAAAAGATGAATTTAGAAAAATAAAGACTTTTCAAGAGTTCATGGGGGCAGAACCATGACAGCTGGAGAAAACTCTGGGTAAACAAAACCACTGTCAAACAAGTAAAGCTCTGTTAATTAACTCCATTTGGCATATTTGGAGACACTATGTAATCATAATTGTGTGGGTTTTTGTGATGGCAGATAGAATTCAGCGTTTGACACACATAAAGACATGGACAGTGTTGAAATATTGTGTGGAGGTGGACAGGTGACAATAATAATTCTAAAGCTGTAACATTTTTAAAAGTTTCGCCCTTACACTGCAAAGGCTTCTCAGTTCCTATCTAAAAGTAGGACTGCGAGGCTGTGTGAAATCAGTTAAAAAGCCCTCATACTACTTCTGGCTTATCAATCTGTGGAGTTACTGTAATTTTCTAAGACGATAAGCCCCTGGCATTTTAGCTCACTGCTTTACCGTCTGCCCTAGTAAAATTTATGCTGAGGTAGTAGTTGTTCCGAAACTACTTACCCAACGTCTACGTTTGTTGGCCCTTCACTGAGAAAATATGAAGCTCAATGCACTACAACTTTAAAAAAAAACAACAACACAAAACCACGCATAACACAACAAAGAACTGTTTCACAAGTAGCACAAGTAGAGAGGGCTGGGACACGCAAGAGTCACAAATCATTGAACAAGTGTTTTCCTTCCAGGTTCATAATTTGTTTCCGTTGTCATCTGCAACACATTTCTGTATTTGGTTGTATTTTATGTTTTTGTAGCACGTTCACATTGATGAATGTATTCTTTAGCTTTGCTTGTGTTTTGTCTACCTGCATATGTTTTCTTTAGTTACAGTGTCTTGAGTTCTCTTGGCTGCCATATCGTTTGTGTTGTAAATAAGAAATTATAATCCTGAAATATTCATCTATGGCCTCTCCGCACAAGGAAGCTCCTTGACAAGTACAATGCAGACTTGTCCATCCATCCATCGTCTACCGCTTTAACCATTTAAGGGTCACGGGGGGTGGGGGGGGGGGCGCTGGAGCCAATCCCAGCTAACATTGGGCGAGAGGCGGGGTTCACCCTGAACAGGTCTCCAGCCTATCACAGCGCCACATACAGAGACAAACAACCATTCACTCTCACATTCTCAATTTAGAGTCTCCAATGAACCTAACCCCATTCTGCATGTCTCTGGACTGTGGGAGGAAGCCGGAGAACCCGGAGAGAACCCACGCATAGACGGGGAGAACATGCAAACTCCACACAGAAAGGGTTGTGAAAATCTCGGTTGACTGAAAAAAAACTTACTTCTAAGCCTAACAAGAATGAAAATCACAGTGATAGCTTTGCAAAGTCCTGCTCCTGAGGTGATTAGTTAAGTGAGGGTTTTCACAAAAGTTCTCTGGCAGTATGAGGTTTTTTTCTTCTTTCTCCTAAGTCAAACTAGGTGTCCAGGCCAATTATAATCAAGGCCTAGGGCCAGCATGTGCCATTATGACCCACATCAGCCCAGACTCTGTGATTAATGACTGCTCAAATATGGACGTGGGAACAATGACATTGATAGATGTCACCTTGCCAATGACTCTTTTAATTCACTCAATGGCGTTGGTAGTGTGCGAGACTAACTGTGTCTCTGTTTCTCTTTCACCATCTCTCTACCTTTTCCCTCCCTTGCCCCTCTGTTTCTCTTTCACTCTTGCTTCTGAATCAATGCTGCCATTCCTCTACACCAGGTAAGAGAAGTTTTTTTTTTTTTTTTTACACAAACACACGCTCAATTGGAAATTGCATGTGCATGGTTTCCAAAAAAAAAGGGGAAACATATTTGCACATGGACCTTTGCTTCCTGCTGGCCTGGAAAAAATCCACTCACTCATCACAACAGCACTCCGCTAATAAGGCTTTGAACGCTGAATACAATCACGTAGGCCCACTTGGTCATAATCTCACACTAAGCCACAACACTGGGGGGCTCGAAGCTCTGCCCATATGTGCACATAATTACATTTTGTGCATGCCTAAAAATCGGTGGGGGTTGTTTCTTTGTTTATAATGACATATACAGCCTTGGGAGCAGGAGGGGATTGGGAAAACAGATGCCTCTGTACCTTTTTATAGAGGTTTGAAACACACCAACACGAGTGCATGTTGGCTTGCTGCCTTGGGTTTTACCCCCTGTGGTAAAAAAGGCAGCCGCCTATCTACTTTTGGTTATGGACCAAAGGTCATGTGGTTCAGTAAGGACCCAATGAGTAACCGAAAAAAAAAGATGAAAAAAAAAAGGTCACAATGTGCCATCCGATACATTAACTTGTCCACACAGAAACACTTCACTCCAGTGCGGAGAAAGTTGAAGTTATGTTGTTATGTTATGTTATGTTACTCATCACTATGGATTAAAGGCTCATGAATGCTGCGGGCTCTTAATTGAGATGGCGACGCTAGCGGGACTCCAGAGTCTTGTTTGAGCTAACAAGCATTTAGAGATAGTGGGTAAGAAGGAAATGAAGTGGGTGACAGCGGTGCGACGTAGTAATACGGTGGAGGGTAGGCGAAGCAGAGATTAGATAAAGTGGTATTTACTGGGGAAAATGTTGACCGAGGAGGGAAACATGGGTCGTGGGTGCTGAGCCCTTTTGAATGTGCATGAATCAATTTGAAAAATGATAGAAAAAAAAACTCAAATAGGAAGGGATAGATCAGGGCTAGAGTGCAGAGTGTGAGGTGGAGGGAGGTTTGGGTGGAAGATGGAGAGAGAAAAGTTAGTGGAGTGTGAAGATTGTGGATTTCTCTATCAGTATTCTGCCTCCGCCGCTGAGCTCCAGGGGCTGCAAGCAGCCGTGTTCTCTGTTCTGCTCCATCTCTCTCATACATACACATGCACATGAGTGTGCCCACAAACACAAGGGGAGTCATCCACACCCGGGTGTGTGCATGCCAGCACAAAAACAAACTGAATACACGGCAGGTATATAAACCGAGAACTACACTGTGATGAAATTCCACGTTCGTGGATTATACTGTACCATTGCAAAGGGGGCCAGCTCATTAAAAATCCCATGGAGGAAGACGTAGTGCTGGCTGTTTGGGCCTCATGGATTATTATGGAAATGAGGTTTTGTGTCAGCGTGGATGGTATTGTGAATGTTGGCAAAATAATAATTTTGATAAATAATATAGCTACAGCAAATGACGATGAATGGGACAGTACTAGACTTTTTAAATGTTTTATAATTTCAAACAACACCTCTTGTCTCCAAATGAGTTTGTGTTTGTGTTTTGGAGTTGGAGTTCATTTTCTGTGAGCAAATCTCTTAAAAAGCTACCTCTTTAAACTGATTACATGTTTTTCAGAGACCCCAAGTTTCTTAATTTTTGCCAAACGGGGTTTGTCCGTCCTGTCTCCTGATCCTTTAATTAAAAGAAAAAGCACTAAGAAAATAAAACACTAAGAAAGTTTGTAGTGACGTGAAATAACAATTGTGAGACTGGAAAGGGAGTAGCAACTTGAACTCTGCTTACTGTTGCAATTGTTTATGAGTTGGACGTTGAATGTTGGAGGGCTCTTCTGTTTTGGTGATGATTCTCAGTCTATGCCAAAGCTTCTAGACATCGCCTCGCACGAGCTTGCTGAGTATGCCGTCAGTTTAGATTGATTTGAAAGCACTGATCAGAGTGTTGCCAGTACTGCCCCGTGAGTTTAGCTGAAAAGAAAGCTGTGGTGATGTCGCTGCAGAGAACCTAGAAGAATGAAACACGTCATCGAGGTGCTGGCACTCTACATATCTCAATCAGCTGTTACCAAAAGCTCTGCCACAACAGCCATTGCCATATCCCCTGACTCTGACACCTACACATACCGAGGACTTTGTACTAATACTGGGAAGAACAGGGTCCACTCTTTGTGTGGATTCCACATGTTGAGATTATGGTCCGTGTTGACATAATTGCATTTGGAAATTTCTGATTTTCACATTCATGGTGGCAATCTCTGGTTACTCCAACATGCTGAAATCACATCATTTGTGTTCGTAGTGGTTCAGATTTGACTGTGAAACATCGTGATTTCTTACTTTTCTTCACTACATTGAAGCATAGCAGTAAGAAGATAGAGGAAGCAAAGAGAGCAGAAGACAAAATGTTTGCTGTTCATGGTTCTTGTCATTTACCAAATGAACTGAGGACCTCATAGACTTTGATTTGTACCCTCCGACTGAAAAGTCTCACACTCTGTCAACTCCTACTACCAGCTATCTGAAGTGTGAAAAGTTGCTATTTACACGATTGTTACTTGATGTATTGGTCCGTGTTAATAAATTCAGGTGTGTTGTCAATGACCCACAATGCTTCCCCTCAATCTGAGCAGATCTGGGGGGGAAATGAAGCAGAGGAAAAGCATTTAGATAGAGCCGTTCTGATTCTGCATGCCATGCGTGTAATTGACCTCTCCCTCTCTGTGTCTGACTCTCTCTCTCTCTCTCATGCGCCTGCCTCATTTCTTACTTTCCATTTTTTCTTAATGCCAGATATGATGAAAACACCTGATGATATTAAAATCCTCTGCACATGCAAGCGGGTCTGTTCACATTCATTTAAATTAGTTGTGGTTGGTTAAAAGATACTGAATTTATCTATAAACTGTTCGATGATGGCCTGATTTTGAATTAAACTCTCTTGTGAGGGTGCGTGGTACAGACAGCAACATATTTCCCACACTGTTCTCTGTTTGGCTTTGTGTGTGGCACTATGATTACTGAGCCTGCAGCCTCCGGTGGCCTTATTCTGGCACTTTGGTCATAGGAGTCATAGGTCTGTCCAGTTATTTTGCCCTGGTTTGGGCCAAGTCTAACTCCATTTCCTCTCTGTAACAGCTCACCCGTGGCAAAGGTTGTCACATACTTTAATGATTCATTTTTCACTCAGAACCCTCCCCTCGTGAGATGAAGCCAAACTGTTTTCACAGGTCAGAGGAGAGAGCGAAAGCACGTAATGGATTCCTGCTCTATCTCCAAATAGCCTCTTCCTATTATGAGCAAAACAAAGCGAGAGATAGAAAAGTGAATACAGATTGGTATTGGAGGAGTGGATTACCTGGTCTAGTGTAGGTTCCTTTGGATTGAATTAGAGAAAAGTATATTTTTTTACGAAACATACATCTTTAGTATCTCTTTTTATTTGCCTATAGATTTTTCTTCTTAAGTTTATTCTGCTCCTGTCCTAACAAGCTTTCTTTGGTTGAGGGCTTTATGTTTAATCATTACTCATATAATACGTAGTGTTCTTCTTCTACAACATTAGGATCTTTTTATTCATTGACATAGATAAACATATAGGGGAACGTATCTAAACCACTAAACATGCAGACTTACATTAGACTTACATTCCCAGCTGCAGCAGTACTGTAGCTTGCATGTAAATATTCATGGTTCCCATTTTACTCCTGTTACCTGACATGTTGGGGCAAATGAGGCACGGAACAGGGGTGTTGCTAGCTCGCTGCCATCTTACCCACAGGTTTAGTTGACCTCAGTATCGTGTTGATGGTTTAATGAGCGTCTGGCAGCTAGCAATCTGTTTTTTTTATGAGTTTGTGTAGGTGTTTTCTAATTTTCCCGTGCTGCATCGTAGACCAGGGAGAATGTTTTTGAAGCCGTCGACAACTGCTCCTCCCTACGTACCTCTACTGTAAAGAGCTATGATCGCATTTAAACACAAGAAACCTGTTAGCACAGGATTATCTGGCCCATAGCTAGCCGGACATAGAACTGACTTCTGCGCCTGCAGATATACAATGTCTGAGTGTGTATCAGACACCAAACTCACGGATACTAGAACTTTTTGCTTTAGAAGATAATGCAGAATTTAGAAATGTCTGTTGGGCTTTTTCAGCCTGCTCACCACAATTTGTAGGGGGAGCACCGATTGCAATTTTCTTGGCTGATCCCGTTTGCCGATTTTGGAGAGTCTTACCTGCTCATACCGATTTTTGCGGATTCTGATTTCTTCACCCTTTAGAATTATAATTCCCAGCATTCACAAACATTCATGGAACTTTTCTTTCTTTTATTAGACCAAACTATAAAACATAACATGTGTTAAAACAAATTAGTATAAATATATTTTTAAAACTTACTATTTAAAATGTAAAAGGTGAGGTAGTTTAAAATAAATAACAGATTAATAATGCAGAACTGAATGCGCCATTCGAATGATAAAATAAATGAGCTCAAATAATAAATGCAGCAGGTAATGGGAACATAAAAAAGACACACAACAATCTCCAACTATAAAAGAAATTGTTTGTGCTACAGTACTTTTCCAAAGAAATAAAAGGTGCAACAGGAAATAGCAGCAATTGAAGGACTAGCCAAGCACCTTTAGGTTGTTGCTGTTGTCAGAGGCTTAATGTAGTCACTTGTACATGAATGGTAGGTTTTTCTTTACAAAGAGAAGCATCTCTGCCTCGTCAACTGACAGGCGGCTCCTTTTCTTTCCTTTTTCCATGTCCAGCCAAGCTAAACAAGCGCTCACTATCAATGCTAGTGCTTGGGGCAGAGAGGTAGTTGATCTTCCAGTAGGCCAATGCATTTTCACTCCTGCTGATGGGCATCTCAGACATCTAACTTTGTACCTGCATTGACAAAGGACTCCATCTTGGTCAGGAGCACCGGTTTCACTTCTAACCTCACCTCTGCTGAGAAGTAGCAATTCTTGTTTTGCATAAACTGACAAAAATTTGAGGACATTGCTGAGAACTGTAGTTGGAGAGCAACATTCCAGTCAGCATATTGATGGTTACACTCTGCCTCGTGTTAGCCTATTTGAGGGTTTCATCCTCTGTGGTCGCATATGTAGTGTTTCAATACAGTGACTGAAACAACGTTCATTAAAACTACATATGAACCAGCTGTCACTTCTAGGCATTTCCAAATCACCGCACAAAGTTTATTTACATGCAGGATGATCACTCAGAGAGAAAGTTCAAAAGTGACCATATGAGACATATTCACACCCCCTGGACATTTATTCTGTTTTGTTCGGGAGAGGGTTGGTGCCAGGGTAGAGGGTGCAGGAGGCTTTGTAGAAAGGTCATCAACACACCACCGCACAAGCTTTGAATTCTCAGGACAAAGACTTGAACTATTCACACATCAGCTCAGTCGACCATTTACACCAACTTTGTACCATGGAGCAGACAGTGTTAGCTCTGTTTAATCACCGGTTCAACGGCTTCGAACATGCGTTCACTCCCTCGGCTCCTCTGGGTAATGTCTAGTAAAGTTCAGAGTCGCAGTGCATGTGTGAAAGCAACTTTAGTCTCACACAGTTTACTCTGTCTCCCCTGCAGAGAGAGGTGTGCCCGTCACACACGGCTTTTCAAAATCACAACATAATTATCTCAAGACACTGTAAAGAGTGAGCTCAAGCCGAACAATACCCACAAATAGCAGAGATAGAGAGTCCAGCGCAAACAGACCGAAGCACGAGAGCTGTAGCCTCCATCAATCCCCACAAGGCCACTGAGGACTGAAAACTTTCAAGTCAGCCTCGCACATCCACGCCAACTTCTGATGATGCACTCCAGAGCACTTTGTCATGCTTTCTGAGCTTATATATATCTATATATATATATATATGTGTGTGTCTGTGTGTGTGTGTGTGTGTATGTATGTATATGTGTATATGTTTGCGAACATATGTATGTATATCTAATGTAGGTAATTGCAATCAAATTGCAATCTCATAGTTGTTAGTTTAGCCTTACTTTGACTTTTGTGATGTCCCTGATGTACTTTGCTGCTGATCAATTTTTTATTTCAGTGAAAACGTGAAATGCATAAGGGCCTTTCTTTTCATTCATGCCACCTCAACTAACTTTGACATAAACCATCCACATCAACTTCTCTCAATACATACTCTCGAGAACTACGATATCTGGAGAAGCTGAGCCTCACAATACCACTAATACTACTTTTTCTTTAAAATACTGTGGGGTTCTCTCTGATGTGCATGTGTTTCTGACACGTAGAAAGAACAGTATTCTTCTAAAAGCTTGCTCGGCCTCAGCCACCCCTTCCCACCTTCAAATTGTCAAATTTATTGAGATTTTCTGCATAGCTTTACCCACAGCTCACTCTGTTGTGACCTTTTTAATCCAGACTCATTTAGATTAGTTGAATTATGTTTTCTGTGTCCTGAAAGGCATTTCTTCATTTGTGTAAGTGGAAGCACAAACAATCTGCAGTATGTAAATATTGGGGGGGGAAATGTATCATTCGAAAAAAACCATCAGTCTGAAACAATCAAGTATTTGCAGAGGAGGATTTTTGTCACTGAGGCTGTGAAACTGTCAGAAAGTAACTGCATTATATCTACTCATTTTCTTTTCACCAGTCTCAAAATAACACACATTATATACTTCAGACAGTTCAGTTTAAACATTAATGTCACAAGCAACACAACCAGGAAATACAATCCATTAATGCTTTTTTTCCAAGTTTAATAATTTCCCTGCATCTTCCCAGACATTTGTAGAATTGTTCTTTTCCACTTTTATTGTTCCCAGAATATTAAAAAAAAGAATTAAACCTCCCCTCTGAAAATGTCTTTAGACAACAATGTTTGGTGGGGATAATGCAAAAAAAATGTTAGTCACGTCTTCAATTTAAATCGTCCCAGTGTTGTGTTACTCTGGATGTGAGATGCAACAGACAGTTGTAGCCTCCTTTACAGCAGCTTGTCATTGGCTTTCCCCAAGCAGGCTGACTTGTGTGGAACTTTAACACAACCTCAAGACTCCACAAAAAAAAAAGGTTCCTCTGCCCCTGTTGGGCTATTCCAGGGTACTGGCGTTGAGGAGATGTGTCAGTCACAGCAGCAGAACAACATCACAAGTTTTCAAATGCACAGGTCAGCTCTCCTCTATTCTTAGCGCCTTGTCACTGAGGATCTTGCTGACTACCATGGTGATCTGTCAAGGAGATGGCCTCTCACCCTCCTGATTTGTTCCAGCACTGCCTTCCCTCCCCTGACTCAGAGAAGCCTAAGAGGTGTCCTGCCTTCTCCTGTTGAGTCACTGGATATTATTTCTTTAATTCCTTTGGTCAATTATTTATTATTATTATTATATTATTATTTATTTACTCACAAACCCCCAGCTGAGCGCCGCTGTGTTGGAGTTTACCCCGATGGACAAAAGGGTCGCCTCCCTACGCCTTCGGGTGGTGGGGGGAAAACTCTGACTGTTGTTTGTGCATATGCACCAAACAGCAGGTCAGAGTATTCGGCCTTCTTGGAGACCCTGAATGGAGTCCTGCATAGGGCCCCAGTAGGGGACTCCGTTGTTCTGCTGGGAGACTTCAACGCCCACGTGGGCAATGATGGAGACACCTGGAGAGGCGTGATTGGGAGGAAGGGCATCCCTGATCGGAACCCGAGTGGGGTTTGTCATTAGACTTGACTAGACTGTACTAGCCATGGTTTGTCTATAACGAACACCATGTTCGCACAAAAGGATGCTCATAAGTGTACGTGGTACCAGAGCACCCTATGCCGAAGGTCGATGATCGATTTTGTGATCGTATCATCTGATCTGAGGCCGTATGTATTGGACAATCGGGTGAAGAGAGGGGCGGAGCTGTCAACTGATCACCATCTGGTGGTGAGTTGGATCCGGAGGTGGGGGAAGACTCTGGATAGATCTGGTAAGCCCAAACGTGTAGTGCGGGTGAACTGGGAACGTCTGGAGGAGGCCCCCATCCAGGAGATCTTCAACTCACACCTCCGGCGGAGCTTTTCTGGCATCCCTGTGGAGGTTGGGGACATTGAACCCGAGTGGGAAATGTTCAAAGCTTCCATTGCTGTAGCTGCGGCGGTGAGTTGTGGTCTCAAGGTCTTAGGTGCCCTAGGGTAACCCTAGAACACTGTGGTGGCCCCGGTGGTCAGGGAAGCTGTCCGAGTGAAGAAGGAATCCTTTAGGCATATGTTATCCCAGAGGACTCCGGAAGCGGTTGCAAGGTAACAACGGGGGCTGCAGCCTCTGCCGTGTCAGAGGCAAAACAGCGGGTGTGGGAGAAGTTCGGAGAAGTCTTGGAGAAGGACTTTAGGTCGGCACCAAGGTGCTTCTGGAAAACCATTCGACCTCTCAGGAGGGGGAAACGGGGAACCATCCAAGCTGTATACAGTAATGATGGGACACTGTTGACCTCAACTGAGGTATTGATATGGAAGGAGGATTTTGAGGAGCTCCTGAATCCAACTAACACAGCCTCTATGGTAGAGGCAGAGCTGGAGGCTGATGGAGGATCATCGTCAATTTCCCTGGCGGAGGTCACTGTGGTAGTCAAACAACTTCACAGTGGCAAAGCCCTGGGGGTTGATGAGATCCGCCCAGAAATGTTGAAAGCTTTGGGTGTGGAGGAGCTGTCTTGGTTGACACGTCTCTGCAACATTGCGTGGAAGTCGGGGACAGTGCCAAACGAGTGGCAGCGCTTTGTCACCAATCCTGTTTGTGATATTCATGGACAGGATATTGAGGCGTAGTCGAAGGGGGGGGGGGGGGTTGCAGCTCGGTGGCCTGGGGATCTCATCACTGCTCTTTGTAGATGATGTGGTCCTGATGGCACCATTGGTCTGTGACCTTCAGCACTCACTGGATCAGTTTGCAGCTGAGTGTGAAGCGGTTGGGATGAGGATCAGCACCTCTAAATCTGAGGCCATGGTTCTCATGGGGAAACCGGTGGATTGTTTACTCCAGGTAGGGAATGAGCCCTTACTTCAAGTGAAGGAATTTAAGTACCTCAGGGTCTGGTTTGCGAGTGAGGGGACAATGGAGGGTGAGATTGGCTGGAGAATTGGAGCAGCGGGGGCGGTATTGCACTCGGTTTGCCACACCGTTGTGACAAAAAGGGAGCTGAGCCGGAGGGCAAAGTTCTCGATCTACCGGTCAATCTTTAGTCCTACTCTCACCTATGGCCATGAAGGATGGGTCCTGACCGAAAAATTGAGATTGCGGGTACAAGCGGCCGAAATGGGATTTCTTAGAAAGGTGGCTGGTGTCTCCCTTAGAGATAGGGTGAGAAGCTCAGTCATCCGTGAGGAACTCAGAGTAGAGCCGCTGCTCCTTTGCATAGAAAGGAGCCAGTTGAAATGGTTTAGGCATCTGGTAAGGATGCCCTCTGGGCGCCTCCCCTGGGAGGTGTTCCAGGCATGTCTAGCTGGGTAGAGACCTCGGGGTAAACCCAGGACTAGGTGGAGAGATTATATCTCCACACTGGCCTGGGAACGCCTCGGGATACCAGAGCTGGTTAATGTGGCCCGGGAAAGGTAAGTTTGGGATCCCCTACTGAAGCTACTGCCCCCGCACCCGACCTCGGATAAGCGGTTGAAGATGATGATGATGATGAGATCCAATACTGATTTCAGATATATATCTGATACTGAATCAAATATCTGAATCTATAATATCAGTAAAGAAAAGGCTTTAATTGAATAATATTATTCTATGCGTGTCCGAACCTGAAACAGCATAAAAAAATTATGAAAATCTGTTTCAGTCTCTGTTACAATCAACACTGACCACAAGCGTGATACATCACTGCCTTATATTACTTCCCCAAAGGTAACCATCATTAAATTACAGGCATGCAAATGCATGATTTGCACTGTATAGTTACTATTAATTAAATGTGACAAAATCTCTCAATAACCCCAAGGGGGAAAAAAAGGTTATCCAAAAGCATAATTATACTCCATGGACAGAGCTATCATTGTTTTAGTTGTGAGTGTGTTATGGGCTTAAAGAATGAACCCAGACAGTGCTGCGTATACTGGGGCTGCATTGTGCAGGGGCCATTTGTTTGGGAGAGAGGTTTATTCACTAAGTAATGAGCAGTTCTATTAAGCATTCACTGTGAGAAACTCCAACTGTTTAGTAGTTAGTTGGAAAAGTGCATTTTTACAACAGTATGCTCCAGTCACATCTTTATAAAAAAATGGCTTATTTCTGAGATAATGCCATTTTACACTGACATGGTCCACAGTGCCTAAATATCCTCCCCTGGTAGCAGCTAATGACAATAGGACTTGATCTCTACCTAACCCCCCGCTTACAGATGTTCAGGCCACAAAAAAAGAAAATCGAGGAAAGCATTGTTCCAGATGAAATGCCAACCATTGCATTGTGGTCTTTAATAGACATAGATGTGGTCTGTTGAATTTATTTCCAAATAGGCTGACATGTGTTAAAGCCAAGTTTGTAATATTTTTAATTTTCTGGCGGCATTGTGTGTTAAAGTTGCAAACCGCAACCAACTGAGCACCCGACAGGAGACACTTTATGGTGGCGCACTGCTGATTCCATTTCCGGTTTCCGGCAGCGCTGAACCTTCAACGTGAATGTGACGTATTCTGGACCATTTAGTTCAAAAATCGTATTCAACACGATGTAGCAAACATGAAGCAAACATGAAGGTGGACCCGACCACTGTCCACCTCATGTAACTATATTTAACTCATTCAAAGTTGACGAAAAAACCTCAGTGAGTATACATATATGAACACATAGTTATGGACAACATATTCATGTTCTGTGAACAAGTTCTTCTAAATATTACACTGTAGCTTTAACATGATTCTGTCCATTGTATTTGGAAAGTTGAATTTCACACCAAGCTGATAAAAGAATGTGACTGAAAGACAGCTTCATTGCAGGATATTATTTGTTCTCCTAAATGTGAGAATTATTTAATGTTGCAGTAGTTATCTCTCTTTAAATGTTAGTTGTTGCTTCTTTCCTTAATTATAGTCTGCTGCTCAACAGAGGATGCACAATGTCATTTTGAAAAGTGATTCCACTTTGTTGCCACTTTGGTGTGAAAACGATTGCTATTTCTGTCTGTGTGAGTCAGCAGCACAACCATTCTTCAGTCGTGAATTATTACAATTCAAGTTTTGAAGTTGTTTGCACTGCCCGCATTGTAAATTTAGAGTAGTTTAGGGTAAAGCCAGTCTAAATTCTTCAACTCTGAAAGAGTTACTTGCAATACCCATGGCAGAGAAGAAGTGAGGATTTCAAGCATCAAGTGCTGCTTTTGTACAGGCACATGCGGGGTCATGGTCTAAATGTTTAGCAGAGTGATTAGAGGAAACCTTGGGCCAAGGTGACTTTTAAGAAATGCTACAAAGGAGTCAGAGCCATCGAGGTGACTGTGTAGCAAGCGAGTGAAGATGTAACCTTGCCCTGTGAAGTTGGAAGTGATCTGTAGTACAAACTTGCTCAATAAGAAATTGTTGCCCCCATTTAAAGACACTGAAACCCTTCACTTCCCCTTGTCTTTTACACTGTGTGGTGATCACTAACCTGCGTTGGCAAGGTTTTACGGTTTCACTCTTCATTGCATCTGGTGGGCAGCGCGCCATGCGCAGGTTGTTTTTTTTCACAAACAAGACCGACACCACCTTAACACGCTGCTGTTCATCTCTGCTAATTAAATCAGACAACATGTTGGTCACAGTTATGCTGACTATCAATCACGCAGGAAGACAATGAAACTGGGGGGTGGATGGAAAGACACATGATGAATGTTCAATCCTGGGTGTTGGTTGGTTGTATTCCTTGTAGCTTTATCCAGTGGCTGTGTTGCATGCAGTTTAGCATTGTACGTATCGATGCAGAAATAGTTGCAGCACACTTGGTTTTTCTTTCTATTGAAGTGCCACCCAACTCTGATGGCTCAGGTTGCTCTTTAGAGTGATACAGATAAGTTATAACAACAATTATAAAGGAGTGATGACTGTTCTCACTGATTGATACTGGTTAGATATATGGTGACGGGTCCATGATCTGCTGTTATAATGACAAAATCAAAGTTTTAAAGCCTACCTCACCTTTTTCCCACAAATGAATGTAAAATATGAAAATAAAACCCTCCCTGCATGCTCGCAAAGCTGGGAGACGGGTATTGTTTTCATGTTATGTGTGTGTGTGTGTGTGAAGGGATTTTCACCAAACTTGGTGGAAATAAATCTTGGGAGAATATCTCTATGTGATAAACTTTGGGAACTAATCGGTTGTGGGGTTGGAGGAGCGATGACCAAGGTCTTTCTGCTGCTGACGATTAGTAAGCTTGTCACGTGAACATGCACAGCTAAAAAGGTATCAGAGTTTACGCTTAAAACTTTATGGATAAATTTAACGGAACAACTGTAATGAGCAGGATTTCTCCTGGTGCTGCCGATGGTATCTCTGACTGCGACAGACCGTCAATGTGTGTGGGAGAGAGAATGAGAGAGTGAGCGACAGCAGGGAACAGGCGATGCACACAGCTCTACAATGAAGTTTTGGTTAAAAAGTATTTTCTTCTACTTCCATGTTGCTTGAAAAAAAAGAGAGGCTATCATTATGAAACTGTGGCGGGGCGCTAGTATCCTATATACAGTACAGCAGGTGCAGGGTATGCATCACCCCACCAAATCCTTTCATTTGCTGTAATTGTTGTCGCTGTTGTTTGACCTGACAAACATCTTTATTTTCATTACAATCTTTTTAGCTTTGCAAAGGCTGATTTAACTCCCACAGCTTTTCTGGGAAACCTGTCCTGCATAAAGAATGAAGTGTTCTCTTTTATGTTAAATGGACGGTATTTAGATTGCACTTTTCGAGTCTTCTTGACCTCTCAAAGAGCTTTTACACTACGAGTCACATTTGCCTATTCACACTTTACCGCACTTTTTCTGTCACATCCATACGCTGCTGCAAGAGCCGTCGGAGGCAATCTAGGGTTAAGTGTCTTGCCCAAGGACACTTTGACAATGCAGACTGGGGGAAGCGGTGATCGAACCGTCGACCATCTGGTTAGTGAACGACTGTCTCTCCCTCCTGAGCCATAGCCCGCCCGAAAGCTCATTCCCCTCATTCAATCTTCACTACTTCCTCTATGACAAGTAAAGCTGCCCTTTACAAATGGCGCTGATTTCACCAAGATTCATGTATTCAGAGAACTATTAGTGAATATGAGTAAGTCAACTGAAATTAGAAATGAAAATATATTGATGTTTAAAGGAGCAGTAAGCGATTTTAAACAAATTCAGGTTTTGTGAAAATCAGTGAAAATTTCCTCGCGGCCCGCTAGCTGTCAGTTCTGCCCTAACTCTCTGGGCTGCAGATGTCAGTTCTACAAAAATGTTTGAGGCTATAGTTTGTTGTGATGTTGCAGTAGATTGCATTGTATAGGGATTTCTGTTTTTCCACTGAATTCCACCTCTGAGTTGCATTTGTGCTCAGGATCCAGCTCAGTCCTGTTGCAGAATGGTTTTTCCTTTGTCAATACACATGTTTGTTCTGTTCGCCTAGTAAACACAGTCTCAGAGTACTGTATGGGCCCTAATGGTTCAGTTGGCTCAAAGCTTCAACAGTGTGGAGGAGCACAATTCTGATATGAAAGCACAGAAGTTATGCATTTTGCATCAAACATTACAGACAAGCCTCTGGTGTTCTCTCTCTCAACTAGAACACATTTCATCGCACGTGTTGTGCTTATTCCATTTGAGAGAGTTGGTGAGAAAGTGCTGCAAATAGAATAAATAACTTTCAACAGCTGGTGCATGAAACACATGATTACTATTTTGTTATTCGTTTATCATTTACACATTTATCATACATACTTTATGTCTTGGTTAGTCCCAAATGAACACAGCCAAGGATGAAAGTTTCAGTGTGCATCAGGACTTCTAGATAGTAATAGGTTGCTCTTATTATTCACATCAGTGTACTTAATCTTGGTTTAGGTCGTATAGGGGAAACTAGCTTGCAACATGATCTTCAACAAGAGGAAACTTTCAGAAAACCCTGCAATTAATGACATGCATACAATTCAGAATATGTTATCAATATCAATGTAATGGAAACAATTGATGGAGTTGACACTGACTCAGGAAGACGGAGACCGTGGATGTCTTCAACAGAAGTATTTATTACAAGGAGCTCAATATTGAGGAGATTTCTGCTTCGTTACACAGATCAAAAGTGGTAAGTGCATGGTTACCCAAAAACCTCTCCAACCCCGGTCACTGTGGGTGTATTTATCTCTCTCAGAATAATGTCATGTCATCTCACTAACAGAATGGCTATCTCCATAGTTACACACTCTGTCTATGTCTGAGCACGTTCAATGCAGTGTGTCTTGCAAGATGTTACCTAAATTCTGCGACTATGACGCCCCGAGACAGCCTTGGCTAACCTGCAGCTGTCCCGGCATGGCAAAGATTAGATGACCTTGCATAGGTGAACCAAACACTCATCTGTGCAGTCTCATTTCTTGTCTAGCAGTCATAACATAACTGACCATTCACAGTTACCCGTTGCTTCAATGCTTGATGGTGGCTGTGCCCAACACTTAGTGCTGCACTCGTCATAATGACAACAACCACTCAGTATCCAGCTCGAGAGACACAACGTTGCTGTCTTTTGTGCTAAGGTGCTATCGTAGCTGTCCAAATAAAAATGTGCATTTTAATGATATGATTGGCTAGCACCGAGAATATCTACTTAAACACAATTTGCTCTCCTCCAACCCATGCCGTCACCACATTCAAAGTAAATGAGCAGCGTTTTCCGTTGAATGGTGAATATTTCTTGCCACATCTGCAGCTGAGGTGTTCACCTATATAGATGAGGTAATGATCTTATGAGGTACATAGTTAATGGTAGGCGAAGAGAGAGATATAGAAAAATATGAATAAATACAGAGCAGTGTGAAGATGTCTGTAAGCTGCGAGGAGTTTCACAGGATAGATGGGGTCAGTTTTAAGACCTCACAATGTACTTCAGCAGGAATTGAGAGACGGGATACTTACAACTGTCCAATGGTGTTAAAAGAAGGCCACATCCCATCAGAATCAAAAAAAAGGCCATACAGGAAGTTAAGTGTCCTCCTACTCTAATTCTTGCTTTCATTTTTATTTTTATGCCCCATCCTCATCTTCCATCTGAGCAGCGATCAATCTTGCCTAATCAGCTCAAGGTCATCTCTCTGACTCAGTGCAGTGAGACAAAGAGGGAGGGAGAGATGGAACAGGCAGAGAAACAGGAATAGACGAAGAGATTGAATGCAGGCGAAAAACAAAAGATGTGTATATCAATGCAGGAGAGAGTGAAATTGGATCAGAAAGTAATATTATTAATGCAAATATAAAAGAGCTGAAACTGCAATGAAGACAATGACATTAGTTCAAACTCTTGATTTCCCCTTCTTCGAAAGCAGTATCAGCATGAAACTACATGTGGACTGCTTCAACCTTGTTGGTCTGAGTGGTGCATGAAGACTCTGCAAATTTTGCAACATCTCTCAAATCTGAACACGGACCGTCTGATACTCGCACACCCGTCGTTTCTCCTCTGTGGGTCGCCGGGAGCAGGTCACTGTTGTGACATCACAATAGGTAGGACAGGTCCATACCATCAATCAAACCTAAAGTGCCTATGAGAGGCTTTTAATATTTTACTAATTAAAATTGCTGAGTGCCCAGCCATCATTCACTCCACT
The DNA here is from genome assembly GCF_022379125.1 of Scophthalmus maximus. Lineage (NCBI taxonomy): Eukaryota > Metazoa > Chordata > Actinopteri > Pleuronectiformes > Scophthalmidae > Scophthalmus > Scophthalmus maximus. The sequence goes on along the minus strand of NC_061524.1, from coordinate 23,885,601 downwards.
TAAGAGTGCAATGGGTTCAATAGAAAGCGTTAAGCGACATTGATAGCCCCACTGTTGTGTACCCTCCATAATGGGTTCTCAGTAGATTTGCCCTTCTTCTTGCCTGCCCTGCTGTAGTTGATAAGAATACACATTGTAGTCCGTTGAATGTGTAATGGATGTAGTTTGTTTCGATCCTCCACTCATTTGACTCTGACCTTTGCCCTAATGATACATCATGGATAAATAGTGTCCTTTTGCTGGTCACTTTGAAGCAGCATTCCCCATTGGGTCATTGATTTTGAAGATCCTCAACTCGCCACAGCAGGATCGGTCTCTGTGGTGATTAACCACATTCTAACGCTTAGGCCTCCTCAGAATGAGTAGAAATGTGATCACCCATAGAAATCACTAAGCCAGCTTGGCATACACCCTCCATTTTTTCTGCTCAAATCCTCAGTTTAGTTTCCCCCTCTCAGCTTTGACACAAATAATCGGACAAGCCACAATAATGCAGACTTCTTGCCAGCGGCGGAGAAAGCTGAGGCAGGTGACAAACCAGCAAAATGCATAATTAATGTTATCACGGACTCAAATCACAGACTAAAGGGGAGAAACAAATATGTTAGTGTCCAGCCATCTTGGTGCTTGATTTCTTCTGCCGAGTCATGCAGATTATGAACTATCGGTTCACATAGTGTACGTCAAACCCATGCTGATGACTCATTACTTGTGGGAGACTGCAGCATTTAGATGTTTAACTATTGGGAAGACTTAGTCTGGCAGCTACAAATGATTGTTGATGCGCACAACTCTGCAATTCTAATAACTGCTCTTGCCCTTTGAATAATAAACTTGTAGTGATATCTATGTGGGATTTAATTGCACCTGTCTGACCGTTTCGAGGCAAAACAGAACTTACAACAAGGCCAGGAGACTTGTGGGGATGGGTATTATTCAACATACAGGTGACATGGGGGGATGTGACAATTATCATCCTGGACGATAAAGGTGCCCCCCTTCTCACTTTTTTCTTTAAATGGCAACAAAACTGAACGAGCAGTTCTCCCTTTATGACTCACTGTCCACCTGGAAATGTGTGCACATGACTCAGCCTCATGTCAATCCCTTCGCATGCCCACATTCAGCCATAAATGGTCAGTGCAGTGTTGATGCGTAGAAACAGGGCTGCTCATCGGTGGCTCTTTATGGTGAATCATGGCAGCATCTGAGAGGAAGAGGAATTTTGTGTGTGTAATGAACCCTCCCACAGAGCCACAGACAGTATTAGAAATGTACATTGACTCTGGGTCTGACCAACGGGGACTCCACTGGTTACAAGTAGAAGTCAGTTTCTATAGCAGTCTATGAGAAAATGACTCTACCGTCGATTTATAACGTCAGTGAACGTTTTCCTGAGGAGTTTATGGTCTAAATGCTAGTTTTAAGTCTTCTCCAATACAGCATGATGTTATGATGATGTTCATTTTGTAAATTATGGTCCCATGTAAGAGGAAAGTAAATGATGAAGAATGGTATGCATTGGGGTATGGATACAATGGGATTGACAGCTAGTACCGTCCAATGCAGGTCACAGGTGTAGGTGGGCGTGCAGTATCCTCAAACTCTCAGTCAGCCCCCCCCCAGATATGGTTAGTTCTGGTTTGAAAAAAAAACACTGGCCAGGGTGGCTTGCGACTTGGGTAGCAGCAGGAATGAGCTGCTAGGAAATCCGGCGCAAAAAATGTGATGCTATCATGTCAACGTGGATCAAAATCTGTTTCCAGCATGATGTTGAGGCCCCAGACAGAATATCTATGGTGTTCCTAACAAAGTGCTTGATTGGGATGAGTGTATGTGCCTAGCTATTCAGTGTGGTTAATTTGGCTAATATCATTGTGCAGTGAAAGTGATTAAAAGACAAGCTCTGCACTGAGAACAACCCAAAGGGATTATGCATATATTCATGTTTTCCACTCCATATTTCTAATTTGAAAAAAAAGTCCCCACTTGTGTAGAAACGCCAATGTTTTTTCTGTAATAGGAGAGACAATAGGAATATTTTAATTAGCTGTTTAGCGGTGGATTAATGAAGGGGTCTATTATTGGCAATCACAGGAGCAGAACCAATGGATTAGTCAGCACAGTTGCATAGGATTTGTGTCCTTCTCTAATGATATAAGTCTGTCAGCAGTTTAGGAGAAAAAAGAAAAGCGCAGGTCATTGTTTCTCTCAACTCAAATATGGTGGGATAGGCGTTTGAATCGCATTTGAATTGTGCACCACTTCTTTTCAATCTTGGCCATTGGAGTTGATGGCCGTTGTAAAGGCTAGACCTCTGATTCTCCTCTAATTATCATGTCTTTACAGTTGGAATTACAGATAACCATCAAAATCTCCCTTTCCCTTATTGGCCTGGATGACTGGATTTAGAAGGTGGCGCGGGTTGCCAGAGAGCAGGAGGGAGTGAAGAAAGGGAGAGAGGAGATGAAAATGGAAAAAAGGGAGATTAATTGTCGGCTGTCCTAAGATTGGCTTGCGGCATCTTCCCCTTGTCGCACATTTTTACGAGGTGAAGATGAAAGGAGCCCCTGTGTCCCACATTCCCATGCTGATGAAATGAGGCCCCAACAGAAAGAGATGGGGAGACCCACGGTGGGAGGCAGATGGAGAAGGGTGCAGGCTCCCATGGGAGGAAGTGAGGAAGATCTGAGTCAAAGCAGTGAGCGACAGAAATGAAAAGCATTGGAAAGTGGACGCCATAAAAGGCAGGGATTTTATTACTCCACTATATATTAGTTCGGGCCTCACTTGACCTGTTCAGTGAACCCAAAAAATGCGATACTATTAATTCTTGGAATACAGCTTGTAAACCCTCACCACTAATCCTTTTTAGCCTTCCAAAAATGGACACACGGAAATACAATTTTTTTTTTCTGTTTTCAACTTACTCTTATCCTGCTGGTGAAGGGATATCTTTGGATAATACAGTGTCTGATATTTAAGAGTTTATTGGAGGTTTTCTTTCATTGTGTGATGTTGAAATTACTATTGAACTGACAGATTCACTTAGATTGAGTCAGATTCAGTTTCATCCCCACTAAGTGCAGCTGTCACAGCAGCCCGTCTAGTTTGTACTGTTACTCAAATATTTCCTGGGCAGCTTCTATACGAAGACACGCAGGGAAAGAGCTCTCATCTTTATATACCACATTTCTGTTTTGTAATGCATGTTATTGTTATTATTGAGTATGAATCATCATATGCAGTTAAAAAACAGAACAATATGCAAGCACAGGAAAAGGTTTTGCCACAAGCCAAACTGACCTCTTAACTGCATGAACTAAGCTTGAGCTTCTAACTTCTAAATGAAGTGGGTTTCGGAAAAATGTTCCACTACGGTGACTGGCCTCATATCAGCTGCAATGTGAACGCCAATGTCTCTGGTTATTGCCGTGGCTCTATAGCGCTTGACTGTGGAAGTTAAGGTGCAGAGGCACTTCCAACATTTTCTTCACAGGCGCGGTGGATTTTAGTAGAGAGCTGTGGTGGTTCTGTAAGTGTCTTTGCATAGCGCTCGTGTTGGCCGCAGTGTGTGGCAACAGTGCTTCCATATCGTTCGAGTCTTGGCTGTCACTCTGTTGCCTCAAACGGTTTGAACGTCCGCGCCACGGTGCATCTTCTACGCTATCAGACACCAACATCATCCTAGCTGCAGCTAGACAGTAGTCCGTGAGACCGCTTTTCACCTCGGCGATAAATATCATGCCACGAGATCTTGTCACACCCCTACTGATTTATGTCAATTTGATTATTTTAGTAACGAATTTTGCAAATGCATATCATTGGGCTACTTGAATCATTTCTTTCAACTATGTTTTGACAAGAGAGAGAGAGACTTTTATTTGCGACTGAATGTTGCATGCTTTAACACAGTGGACATTCCTTAATGTCCTTGCGACCTCCTCCCCTTGAGGGCGTTATTCAAATGAAGTCATCAAAAGAAGAGCAGAATGGGGCGGGCAGATAGAATATTTGCGCTCTCAGAAAGAAATTCACTTTGATTCAGTACGTGTGTCTCTGTGCTTGTGTGCGTTTCTCATCAGAACGCCATTGTCATTCAAACTTTGAATGACGGCGACGCGGACGTAAAAAAAGCCAGAGGTGAGGGCCTCTCGCAGATTACTCAGAGAAATACGAGGAATTCAATTATGGTTGTGCATGCGTGTGTGAAGGGATTTGCAGGCGAGTTATTCTTGAGTGTTTCAATGCCGGCAGTGTGCTGGAAAATCCAGGGCAGTGTCCCTAAACATTAAAAGGTAAAAAAAAACAATTTAAAGGTTAATGGCACACATTCAAAATTTGGTCTCTCTCTCTCTCTCTCTCTCTCTCTCTCTCTCTCTCTCACACACACACACAGTAGTTGACTTGAATCATTGTTCCAACACCCCCTTTTTAGGCCTTTGCAAGCATTATTGTAATAGCAATTCAACCTCCCGACATCATTTCAATTGTCATTCCAGTATTGTGAATGCTATATTAGAGATTCAGACTCATTTGCAGGAGGAGAGTATATAGGCTGATGGAAGCGGTAGTTGTCCTTTTTACGTGACATCGTTTTCATTGATTGGAGAAAGGAAGCAGCAGTTCCCTTGTCGCTTACCGCTGCTGATGTGTCTAATCGGGGACTGGGTGACCTTTACAGCAACCTCCCCCCCCCACACACACACACACACACACACACGCAGCCAAGGTCTATTACTGTAATCTGGTGAGTTAGCAATCACCATGCCATATGGCATTTTACCTGTCATCGCCAAGTGATATTGACAGGTAATTGTGCACTCATTATTCCTTCCTGTTCAATTCAGGGGGGCGTCATTTTTCAACCGAAGATTTTCTCCATTCTCAGAACGAAAACGTTGAAGCGCCATAGGCGCGTTGTAACTCGTTCATACACACACTCCCTCAGACCGAGAGAAAGGTAGAACTGCAGGATCGAGAAAACTTTTTAGGAATCGCAAACTTTCTGCAAAAACGCAAAGAAGTCAATTTCAATCTGTTACTAAGTCAGTATCGCATTGTGAATAATGGCTCCTGCCCACAGGTCATCTGAATCTGTGTGCTCCAGACTGTAATTGTATTGAAATGAAATAACCTTGCCTAATTCTTCTTTGCTTGGGCTTTTTCACAGCCCAGAGAATATTCACAAAAACACTCGGTCCCGGAGTAAAACTCCCTAATAAAGAGTATGAATGGCCTTCACACCTTGAAGCCTGCTGAATGCAGAAATAACAATGTCCGACATTCTCGCACTCTTTACAGCTTCGGCAACATTTTCTTCATGCTTTAATAAACTCAACTTCTCTACCGCCGATATTATTATAATGTATGAATGTGGCCCTTAACAACTCAAGTCATTTCTAATGGATCTAATTTAGAAGCGCTCACTGTCGGGTCAGTTAGAAAAGCATAGATAGATATTAAGTAGATATTAACTGATGTGGATTCGGGTGCTCCTGGCAAAGACACATCTCTCACTGTTGTGCACTGTTGCTCTCTTACAAGTTTCTGTCTGTTTACCTGACCGACAGCTGACTCCTGTGTGTCACACGACCTCACGTGTCAGATTTGTTTCCAAATTTGCTCCCACTAGTTGCTCGTTTCAAAGGCACCTCATGTGCGAGACGCTATCTCACTTCAAGAGCAGCCCTGCCTTTGAATTAGGCCTCGCTCTGTGTATCTTCTTTTGGAGCCGGAGCCTCTTCTGCACCCACACAATCCCTTTGGGTCCCCACTCTCTGTCCATTTATCATTAGAGTCCCCACGCGCACCCACACACACACCCACCGACACACACACACACACACTGATTTACATTTACACACATTATGGGGCTCTGTCGCTGCCGCCTTTGCCTGGATTGCCGTGTAATTGAGTTTTGGGGATGCGGCCTGGCACCATCTCCTTGTATGCCGGCTTCCCTCATTACAGAAGCCTAATTGGGATTAGTGCAGCATTTTGTTTTGGCAATGTGAGCGATGCCTGTGGTCAATGCCAATATCTGGCTCAGCCTTCTCCCCGACTCCAGTTCAAAGAGTCGTTTGTGTGTGTGTGTGTGTGTGTGTGTGTAGCGGCATGATATATGACTTTGCCAATCTTACCTCTACGGTGGACATTGTTAGCCAGGGAGCCATTCTGTGGTCTCCCCACAGGACTGAGCAATAGTGTTATGCAATCTTGCTCTGTGTTAATGTAATAAAAAAATTATACAAACATGAGCCATGTCTATTATGTGCAGAACTATGTATGAATATTGGTGGAGTCATTGTGTGATTGTATAAGTGCAAGGATGAAAGAAAACACTTTTTTTTCAAACACCACACGGTGCCTGAAAAAGACTGCGGCTGGTGGAATGTGCCGTCTGTTTGACACAGTGGAGTGAAATGCAGCCTAGTAACTCTACATTGTTCAACGTCAACATTTTTTACATTGCTCTTTCATCCTAGTACAAGGCCTATCATCTTTGGTGAATCACGGTTCTTGGCCCACATGACTTGAATGTTTTTCTTCCCCTGAACAGATCAAATTCTTTGTTTAATCGGCCTTGTTAGGTATTTAAATACAATGTCACAGACTGAATGATTCATTTCCCTGTTAATTCGGAATTTCAGAAAAAGTTTTCAATGACCACTCTCACCTTGCTTCCAGTGCTTCTCCAGGGCAACAGTGTCTTCACTGTTAAATGTTTTCAATCTATTCATCCAGCCATCTGACCAAGCCTGAATAACAGTGGATCAGGTCTCCCTGCTGCCAAGCCATCGGGGTGAAAGTGAACATTTTCTTTTCTCCCGCCTGTCTGTCTGCCTCCCTGTGTGTGGAGGATAGATGGATGAATGGATGGATGGATGGAGCAGGCAGAGCTTTTTTTTGCATTACTCAGATCTGTCACTGGAGAAGACAGATTGTTTGCATTCCAGATAAAACTCCACAAAGAGTGGACACAAATCTTTGCTGAAAAAAAAAAGTTATTCACTTTCAAAATAAAATCAACCTGTCGAGCATATGAGATCATGTATTTTACTCATGCCCATCAATGATTATCTGTTCCTTGAATGGGAGCTTACACAGACGGGATGAATATGGCTGAGGCATCAAATGTAGAATTTGCGGTGGATGTGGAAGAATCCAGTTCAGATATTTGCACATACATGCGTGCAAGTACACTGTGCATACGGAAGGACACAAACAAGCAAAGTCAAGTAAAAGTGTCACTGCTGAGTTGGATATGTGGCCAAATCGCTAACACACACACGCACGCACACACACACACACACACACACAGTAGATTTTGTGTCAAGCTGCTGGTAAAGGAAAAGAAAACACTTTGCGATAATGGTGCTTGACATTCAACATTTCTGTCAATAACTGCCTGCCAGTTAAATCCACTTGGTATGGATCGGTTATTGGATTTTTATGATGATTAGGATGTTCTTGCTCCACTGTTACCCGAGTTAGGTCTGCCGCAGTCGTTTATTTTGTTTGATGAGGATCAAGTTATAAACCAATTTAAATGGATCCAACACTTTTTAAAAATAAATACATTTGACTGCTGACATCTGTCATCTGCAGGAAATGGGCACTGAAAGGTGTGGTGAGGAAAAAACACAAAGATTAAAGGTTTTACAGTTTTAATCTTTGGCAAAATTGACATGGATCCCCCCCACCCCCCCCATCATTCGCCTTTTCATTTCTGAAAATGACACAGTGAGCGCTTACCTTTCTCTGCATCAAGGTTTTTTTAAGGCTCACTGATGAGAGACTGAAAAACCTTGAACCTCCTCGTCACTGAAGAATCTCACCAACCAAGCCAGGCATCAAAGAACGCTCCAATACGACTCCTTAATGCCTCTGAGTCAACACCGGCGCGTCTCGCTGGCCTACTTTACTCCATTCAAATTCTTATCGCCTTAAAATAAAGCAAGACTTCCCCCTGCAGATCTGCAGGAGTCTTAATGGTCATGTAGTAATCAGATTGGCCGTTACTCTTGTAGTCTCACAGTCTTATTTATTTTCATCAATTCTTTATAAAATGGAAGTTTGATGCATCTGGCTTTCATTTCTGTATGTTAATGATATCTAGACTGTTACAGAATTGCAAAGTTAAAAATGAAAAAGCCAACACTTTTCAGTTAAAGAGCCTTCTTCAACTGTAGTCTTGAAATACTTCTTTCTGTGTGAAAGGCTTCAGAATAGCTGTTTGAGTCAGATTCCCCTGCAGACCCTTTGTTTTGTCTTGTGTTAGTTCTTTTTCGTGTCAATTTTGATTTATTACAGCACCATGTTGATTCTGTGTGCTGTTTGCTCTTTTCAGATTTGCTGCCTTGACAAATGTTGCTTTTGCCATCACATTTTCTGGTCTTTGTTGGGGCATATGAATATTATGAGCTTTCTGAATCGCTCGCGCTTCACACATCATCATTTCGACAATCTCGAAAAATGGTTTCCTAGGTGTTTAGTGAGAGATTATACAGACACACAAGGGGACAGATATTCAGCTGAGCTAGTAGTTGAAAAGGATTTTTGAAGTTTTAATCTGTTCAGTAAACTCTGTGGTGCTGTTATAGTGGGCTGGAGTCGTTTTGTGATGTTAGCACGTGTAGATGTAAAATTGGAGTATGATTATCATGCTTTTCTCATTCTAGTATAAGTGGATATAATTATTTTTTTTCAATTTTACTACCCTGATACAGAATTCTAAAATATCAGAGGATCTATTATGCCCATACTTATTTGTGAAGAGCTAGTTATCATGGTTATTATGGGCATCACTTCATGGTGGTGTGTAATGACTCTGCTTAATGACACAGTGGCTGCTTCGCCGCGGTTCAAGGACAGAACCAGAACAGGATGAAACTGACTTTCTGGCCCATGGTGTTGATTTGCATTTATGTACATTCCACGTCTTCCTCCTACTCTTCTACATATGGGGATAAAGATTATCGTACAGCCTAAAGTGGTCCATTACAACGGGTTACCATAGCGGCAGTTCAATACTACAATGAAACATTGTACAGTTTGATGGGATGATGGTGAGAGACACTGGTGAAGGGACGGACAGGCACATGAGTTTGCGAAGCATAAATGTGGACTGATTGTCACAGGTTATCAATATTGTGGCACTGAGGAATATAGCTAACGTACATGTTACAATCACTAAAATGACCGATAAAGGCTTTATAAATGTGGAAACAGACTCCTGTAGCCTACTGTACTGTATGTGTGTGTCTATGCCTTGTCTTAGACATGTCTGGAACAACACTTGTTTGCTTGGTTTGCCAAGAGTGAGATGAGAAGATCAATACCACTCATTATCCGGTCATTAAATATGAAGGGAGAGCAGTTCCTGTTGTTATTGCCTTCTCTCTGTGTGGATGGGGTTGAGTCGAGGGGTATATTGTTTTTATTGTTTTAATCCTGCAAAGCCCTTTGAGTTACATTGTTTGCATAAAAAGTAATATACAGCTAATAGGTGACTGATTTACTGAAGGAGACTGTTAACTCGAAACGGGAGGGAATCGACTGAACGATCCAGTCCACAGGTCATGGAACATAACGTTTTAATGTTAGTTTTTATACAAATTAAATAAATGAGATGGTGTATTAGTCAGTTAGCTTTAGTGGTGCTGGTAGATTTTTCAGTTTTTCCCTTTCCTCTAGTTTGTGTTTGTGTGTATAAGTCAGTAAAGGGAGCTCTTCTCCCCGACAGGCAAATCTGCTCCTGAAGCTCCTGAAACTCCTGAAACACCTCGGTAGTTGCCAGGCCGATATTTCAGTTAAATGGTGACACTACCGTATTACACATGTGCTTTTAGCAAGTCTAGCAGCTCGTCTGACACGCCCCCAACAAAGCCGGGTAAAGCGTGAGCGAGAGAACTTCCTCTCTTTCTATCTTCTGCTCTCGGCAAAAAAGAAAAATACACTACATCACACTGATACGCAAAGCATATGGTAAATTCTCCATTTGAGTTCATTAAAGGTTTTTGGCCCAGGGCCCATTAGAAAATGATGACTATTAGAAACCACAGCAGACTGATGTACAATGAATGAGAGCCTGTGTTCTCTCTGCCAGTGAAGTACTCAAGAGCCCATTAGGTTTTCCCCGGGCCTGCCAGCAGTGTCTAGAAACATTTGCTTTGACCCCGCAAATTAAAAATGTCTGCTCTTATCAATGCCCTCGGGCCTGGAGCGAAGGAGAGAGATGTCCCTGTCTGTCCTTGTCCGGTTGCCGGGCTGTCTTCCGTCACTTGAGAATCCACAAACCCCACTGTCAGACAGCAGAGCACTTTTGCCCTTGGTTGTGTGTGTGTGTGTGTGTGTGTGAGAGAGAGTGTGTGTGCAGGTGAATGAGAAAGGACAATGTTTATGATGGAAAATCCCTTTGAGAGGATTACTTGAGTCGGTCACTCTCAGGGGAGTCTGTCCCTGTCTACAGGACTTCCCCCTATGGCATGAGATATTCTCTGGCCAGTGATGGACATTAATAATCCAAGAGGTGACTTCTGTGTTCTGTTTCAGTTTCACCAATTGCCGGCAAGACACTGCATTTGTTCTAGATTTATGCCGGTGTTTTGCTCGCTTCTAGTGCCAGCTAAGTGGCTGCCATTGTGCACGTGACGCATCAATATTTTGTGTGTGTTTTTGCTGCTGTACAGTCGTGTACTGTATGTTTGGGTCACCAGTTTTCATAGTGAGGACATATGGCCATCACTGCAGACTGCCATCCGGCTGCACTGCAGAAATTCATAAGATTTCAGCTCTCACTATTTCGATAGCCCCCTTCCCTCTGCCGCTCCTCTGCAGTCTTGGTCTCCAAGTTTAGACAAACACACACACACACCCACACACCATTGTGTCAGGGGTTGGTCAAAGGTAAATTGCACGTTACATATTAATGGGCAGGCTGTTGTTGTGTTCACAGCCGTTGCTCTGCAGAGAAAAACAACACTTGTTCCCCGTGGTTTTTTTTCCCACCTTTCAGCTTATTCCATATCTCTCTCGCAATCTCATCCCTCATCGCATCATTTCATCTTTTCCCTTTCACCTACCGGCCATCTGTTGTGCAAGGAGATCTCCCTCGACACCTCACCCTCATTTCAACTGTCCGTCATCCTATTTATTTATTAATTTTTCCGTCTCTCTGGTCTGTCAGCCCAAACCTGCCTGTGTGCTCCTCAGCGGCTCCCTCTAACTAGCTTCCTGGTGTGGTATTATTGCTCTCCCTCACATACCTGCTCTCCTCCTCTCATTTTTTTCCTTTGTGCGTCTCCCAGGATCGATTTAACAAAATGCAGAGCTCTGCTATTACCCCACAGGGACGGCTATTTGACAGATTCAGTTCCTGGCAGCCTGGGCCAGCAAACACAATGGGGCAGGGATGAAGGTAGATAGTCGCTGACAGCTAGCAAATAGGCCCATGAGACTCAACAGGATAACAGAGCCACGTCATACACACATTAAATGCCTGATCTCTTCACTGATAGTGAAGGAACCAAAGCGTCAGTGAATGAAGAAGATATGAGCGTGATGAAGGCACATGATGTGTACTATTAAATGAAAACTAACGTTGTGGAGTACAGCTCAAATCACAAGAGTATGTCTATATATATATATAGACCCTTTTTTTACCGCACTGGCATTTAACAAAAGATCTGCTTCTGAGCTAAACGGAAGAAAGCCTTGAGCAATCAGTATTTGGAACAGGCAAAATAGAAGTTAAGAAGATGTAAAATGAAGCCCCAGGCAACAGATGAGACAATTTGGAACAATCTTGAACGTAAATCTCCCAATGCCTCCACGGTCCAATATTAACATGACTAAAAATGCTTGAAAAACACAAGCAGCAGTCACAGGAAAACAGGAGAAGAAATAACTTGACTGCTAAATCTTCAGTCAGAAGTAAGAGTGGGGCCCACGTTGCTCTTGTATTTGGCTTTCAATTCATTACTGTTGTCCAGTAAAGCATTTCATTTGTCTCTTTATTTCCCACAGAATATATGGGTTGAACCAAGAGAAGAGATATACTTCTAAGTGGATTATGAGCCCAGAAGGTAGATTTAATTTATTGGCAATCAGCAACATTTTTGCTGCTAATTTTTCTAGACAGGGAATACCAATCAGGTGTCGGACTTCCGAGCAGGCTTTCACTCTTTATCCCGTTGAAACAGATGGCCTGTAGTGGTGATATAACAAAGCTTTCCTTCCCTCAAAGGGAGCTTTAATTTTCGCTCATCAGTCATGGTTGAGAGGTACAAACTACAGGTCCTCAGCAAGAGGGGCTCTGGATGGAAGCAGGCAGTTTGGGTGATAGTGCTGACAGGCTCGGTCTAGTCGATCATCCATTAATGCTGCCGATGAAGCCCTGATCTTGTTCAGTGTGTCATCAACCCCTCTCGAACCCACTTTTCCACCTCCGCCGTTGCACCAAGACCTTCCGCATTGTTTGATCCACTTTGAAATGGAACAGAGGACGAGTTCAAAGCTGAGAAATGTTATTATTCGACTCAGATAACAGGTGCCGTATATCAGAAAATAGTTTTCACGGGTGATACTGTGCCAAATAGGAATAAAATATGTCCCTGTGGTTTGTATCCAAGTCTGTTGAGGGTTCAGTGATTGGATGACCTGCTGCATATGATTTACACTGTACCACTGGGGGTTTGAGGCTACAGTGTGGAAAATGACGTAGTCATTCTCTCCATCAAACGGTTAAGTAGCAGAGCCACGATCCCTGTCAAGGTCTGCACACAACCCCCAGAGTGTGGGATTAGTCAATTAGTAACACTGGACCCATAAAAAAGATGGTGCTGGAAGCCTGAACATGTAATAAAGCGGACACAGAAGTAGACGAAGGCAAACAAGCAGGAGGGCATCAGCTTATAAGGTATTTGATGGGGCCGAAGAATTATGTATTTTCATTGTATATTATATATTTGGAACATCTTCCAGTGACAAATCTTATTTTCAGTATTATTACATCATGTTGCCATCATGTCATTTGGTAGAACATTCATTCACAACTTCTAATTTCTAGCCAGTGCTCAGGGTTAAAGCAGCAGGGAATGTGCATACAGGCTTGTTAAGATAATGTGCTGGTGGTGCGTTGTTATCTGTTGTCAGTAATCAACACGATTGCTGTTGTAAATTTAAAGGTATTTCGAAATATCGGCACTTTCTAACACTTTTGTTCTAGCACTTCCAACAAATCCAATTGTGAGACATCTTAGCATTTCGCTTCGTGTCACTGTTGGGGTTGGCACTCTATAAAACTGGGGTACGCCCAGCTGTTGTGCCGGGCTCCACTTAGTAATGACACTTACTTACTTCACTTACTTTGAGTAATACCGTTTTCACGCCACTAAAATCTGTAGTTTAGTTGTCACAGGACAGGAGTCCAGGAAGAAACTGTCCCATACATAATCCCCCATAAAACCACCACTGTGCCATTTCACCTCTTTGGGTTTGTACAAATTCAACAAAGAAGATACAACATTTTAATTGGTATGGTAACAGAGACCTGTCCCTCCTGACTCCACGTCATTTAACAGTCGGACATGAGAATGGTATCAATCTTCTCATCTAACTCTTTGCAAGAAATCAAATGAATCTGTTTCCCAAATTGTTCAACTGTTCCTTTATTGACGTAGATTTCATAGTTAGAGCATGAAACATAAAAATATATTTTGGGCTGCCAACTCGGGGCAGCCCTTCTTGGTTCACTCCGCCCCACTTCAACCTCAGGGCAACGTATTGTTCTATTTACTTTGTTAACTGTATTTTAAAGTAAAATGAGCTAGCAATGTATGTGTTATTTTAGAATCCAATTCACTTGTGATAGTATTTATAAAATCTATGATATCAGTCGACATTATTCATTGCTTCATAGGGATGTCTTACATTAGAGCAAATAAGGTATAGGCCTTGAAAATGTAGGGATTGCAAATTATTCACAGCTGCTCAGTACCTCTACCTATGTAGATTTAGAGAGTCTCTCTGGCATTGTCTGCATACATTTAATCATATGCAGGCAGAGAATGATGAGGCTGACGGGAGACCTCCATTAATTCTCAGTTAGACCTTCAATACAGTAATGATACCTGTCACAGGGTTTACTAGTTTTCCAGGACCACTATGTTCGCAGAGCTAATTGGCAATGATGCATTTGCTGCACTACACTGTAGGTAGAAACTATTGAACCAATGCGAACGTGTCCGTGGAGAGATCAAATCGTAAACAGGAATAAATGTTGGACAGGAATGCACACAAGGGAGGGGAAAGATGGGAATGTGGACAATGGGACAAAAGGAATAGCGTTTAGAAACATCACACATAGAACGTTTTAAGATCTGAGGGACTGAGACAGCAGGAGTCCTCAAACAGACGGCAGGTCGGGTCTGCTGGGTCATTCCGATCGGTGATCACTGGAGCACAGTACAGAAGAGTGATTCGGCAACGGGTCACCGGTGTCTCACATTAAATAAAGAACACAATCGTACAGCATGGGAGCAGCAAGCTGACAGTTGTAAAACATAACTCTTACATACATTATTAGTAATTAACAGTACAACACAGTTCCCTGTGAAAATGTGCCTGCATTATATACCCCTCTTATCATGAAAACAGCAACAGATTTATATTTTTGTTAGTTTTTATCTGGGTTCACAATTGATGCTAATGCTGAACAGTTGACCTAGTGTAATAGTCAAAAACGTATCCCCCAGTATCAGTGAACCATAGTCCATGTCATTGTCAACCACACAGGTTTTCCCCAAGCAAGAGGTGTTAATGGGAGAGTTTTATGCTTATGTGGATTCACGTCGTCTCCCAATTAGTTGCCTCTTAAACATGAACAGTGGCACTTTGCTCACCATAGCTGAGACGGAATTCATTAAATGTAAGGTCTGTGACTACAGAGCATATCAAATTTAACAAGCTGGTCTGCAGACATGTGCCATTTGACGATTCTTGCACTTTTGGGTAATATCTTCATGGTTCAATGCACTTACTGTAAGTCGCTTTGGACAAAAGTGTCTGCTAAATGAATGAAATGTAATGTTACAAGCCCTGGGAAAAAGACCAAGTGATAAAGGGTGTACATTTTCAATTCTATATTTTCAATTTCTATAATTCTTCATAATACATCTTGGAGCTAAGCTGGTCACAATAACCACCATATGTTGCATTCGAGTTAAATTTCCAACTTTTGTAGGTACAGTCAGGCTCCTTAAACCATTCACCAGAACCAAGCCATCTAAAACATCGCTGGTGTGACATTTCTGCCAGTAGACACACAAAACTCTCTCTTTTAAAGGGGCAGAAAGTGATTCTAAAGCCATACACGGGTATTTAATGAATCTAATTGCTGCAAGAGGCAGTGGAATGAATTGTGTAGGGAAGAATGACTGGTTTGTGATTTGAATCAAAGCAGAATCTCTGTGGCTGAGGCGACAAGAGGGCCTTGCAGGACCGGGTATTAGCTCACCCCATCCTGACGCTTCAAATTGATGTTATCAACATGGTAATAGACCTACTTTTGCTAGCTCCCTTCATGCATTATGGGGGATGACAGCCTACTTAGGGACTACATAAACTACATCATATTTCCACTAGATTCTCTGTCTGCTCACATTTACCTCAGTATCTACAAGCAGATGGCCTGGTCTGCGTGTCTACCATTCTGCATGTTGAATTGAATTCAAATATGTGGCATTGTTTCCCTTCGAGCCTCGGATTAGATGACATTTTTATTGATACTATTGGAGATTGTTCTGTTGTTGCAGCAACATAACAAGATTTAAAAGATACTTAAATGAATAAATGGAAAAAAAGATAAATATAATCACATCAACCCCCATGGCTAATACTAGTTAAATTGTTATTGTTCGTATTCACTTTTTTAACTTGAATTTATTGGAACAAATGTTAAGACCTACTATGAAGATTTGTCAGCTATCTCACCGTTAATTAATTATTACAGTTATGAGTGGAGTTCTACAGTAAAACCAATGTTCTTTTAATATTGCCAGGGCTGCTGATCTGTTGGCCAGCCCATTCTGCAACGCTCCAGAATGAAGATTTCACATGAGCTGTACATGTTTCTCTGTTCAAAGAATCCTGAGAGTAAATATACTGCTATAACTTATAATACTGAAATGTGGAATATCAACAGGTGACAAATCCAATTCATATGCAGTAAATTGTCACAGGTTAAAGAAAAAAAAACTGAATTAATGAATGAAGAAACAACAAATGGCTATATGAGGGATAAATGTCACACATATGATGGGAATTAAAATGATCAATAATCAGATCTCAACACTATTGTCTTCCAATTCAAAGAATACAAGTGTTGTCCATTCAAGAGTGTTAATATTTTAATAGATGACATTTTCATGTGTTGTTACATCCGCTGTGAAAACATCCTCTCGTGAAAATCCCTTCTGCACGTCTGTTGTAATATTGTTCTGCGGCTGTGGTGTACATTCAAATATTCTGTCAAGTTTGAATTCTTTATTCTTCTTTAAATGGCTTTTTTCTCATTGTCTTGAGGAATGCAACTTTGAACAAAAATTCCCACAATTCATACAGTAAATGAATGTGTCTTGTTTGTCGTTGTGTTAAAGTTAACGTGGGCTACAACCCCACTGCCTCCTCCACTCACTGGGTGCACATGCAGGCAATCACACACACACACACACACACACACAACTACAGTACAAGCATACAAATATGGTTGCTATCATGACTGTGCCTGTTCCCAAGGAAACGGTTGTCATGCGGTTGCCAGGGAGCCACCCACATGTTATAGACTTGACAGTACACACACCCATGTGAAGTTGAACAGGGCAAATATGGACAATCTGTGTTTTTGGAAGACCATCTAACGCAGAGTGGTGAAACACACTGGTAGAGTGAGTGGGGTGTGTGCAGGCTGTTACCTGTGGAGGATACATCACTGTCAGTCCCTACAGGAGGGCAAAGCTCTCTTTCATTTCATGCATGAGTCACCTCTCTTCTGCATCTGGTTGTTTGTCTGCTCACTACTCATCTACCAAAGGAGGAAATTAATAAAAAGTAAAAAAAAACAATTCACGGTATACAAAAGAAGGCCTGACAATGAGGAAACCGGATCCTAATCATACAATGACAAGTGGTTTGCTATTTAGGATGTGAGACAATTGTCCCATTTACATCTGGTATTGACCTTCATTTTGGGTGATCAGATTGCAATCGGATCGTGCTTGACAAGATGGAAGGAAAGTTGGAGTGCGCCCAGAACGTATTGAGGATAGACTGTGATCCAAATGGCTACACCAGCTCCGCAAGTGGTGAAAGATGAACTGTGACCGCATTACACACCAGAGTAAATACAATTGTGTTGTGAGTCCAACTACAACAATGAGGTGGACATAAATATGTGTCCACTTTTCCGAGCCAGTGAGATAGCAGCTAGCAATCATTAGCCAGTAAACAACCAAAGCTCTCCTCAGTATTAAACAAAGGACATTATTCAAGACACTCTTCTTGCTATTTTTATTTTATTTTTTATCCAAATGAGAGGAGGATATGACATGAGCTGTACGGATCACTATCACATATCGATACCAGGCATGAATATATTCTGGGTAAACAAACCATTGATATCATTTGCATACAAGACACATTTTGATGGCAGGTGTAAATGGAGTCAATAAGAACTTTGGCGATCAAACATGTGCTTGGGCTATACTACAGTAGCGTGGTGTGGTTAGACTAATACTCAAATGCTTATTGGTCTAGGGCCTCTCGGTTCATTTTCGATACCCAAGAGGCGTTACCAAAGGACGCAGAGCAAAATGCCTCCGGCCTGCAATTGGATAACGAATCATATGATGTCTCTCAAGCAACGCAAAAATGTCAACAGACTAGAGCTGAGGAGATGTCCGTGATGATGATTCCACGATGACCGTGATGAGTTTTGCTGTTTTTGTGGGAGAAATTTGAAAGATCATCTATTGCTGAGATTAAGTGGTTGTAATGCTGGGCAATAAAGTTACGGCAATTAAGCTGGGCATAACAGCGGTTACACACAATATATAAATATATATCACAGATATACCTGCGAAATAACCCATAACCCTGTAACATGTATAAACATAACCGTGAAATGTAAAGGAAGGTCAAGACCCGAAGCTGCGCTACACGGGCTGCCAAAAAGGAGGCTGAGTAAATAATGACAACGTTACTCAAAATAAAGGGGAATTTACAATAATATCGGGTACTTTTGGCCAAATGCTCATAATCAGTTGTGATTGAACCGGCAAGTTTTCTGCTGGAGAGAAATCACTTCCCAATGGAGGGGATCCAGACCGTATTCTGGCAGAACGAATGAAATGAGCTCCCAGAATTTGTCTGGGTTCCAGGCTAATACCACAGTATATATGATGCATTCTTCTGGATGCTAGATGCTTTTCCAGCCTTTTACTACAGCCTCTCTTAGTTCTTGTGCATTTTGGACGGGTTCTCTCTTAAGTTTGTTTCCAGGGGGGGAAGTGCTGCTCCACTGGCCTGTCTACAGCCTCAAAATCTGTCACTTTGTTCCAGAGCGTTTGCTGCTCATCTCTGTGACTTTCAGATTCCTAGCTTTGTCATTCGTACTGCTGACGGGTGGTTTGCCTGTTGTCGTATGCCCTCTTTATTTCTGTCTTTGAACAGTGGATTGTGTTTCCTTCACCCGGCCTTGTGGAGGTCGGTGGTAAAGTCACTGACTTTTGTTTTTCTTCACAGCTCTTATAATGTTGCTGTCTTTGCTGCCCAATGTCTGTTGGTCAGTACATTAGTATCGTCTTTATTTTACAGGACATTCCAAAGTGTTGAATTGACTAGGCCCAGTGCTTGTGCAGTGGCTCTGATTGATTTTCCCACTTCTGCTTCAAAATCGCTTGCTTTTCTCCCATAGACAGCTCCTTGGTGTTCGTGCTGGTCTAAGTTTTTAACACCAGATGCCGTTCTCACAGCTGAAACCCACGCCTGAAACCAAGATACTGAGATGTATTTGGTGTTTTAACGATTGATGAGGAGAAACCTTGGCAACAAACTATTTGAACATGTCAGTGACATGTTTAAATAGTTTTCCTCACTTAGTTGTTTACCACATCTAAATGTAATTAACATTTGTTTCATATTCATCTTAGGATATAAGACCCAAATACCTTGAATGAGCAACAAAAATAAAGGAATTCCAATATTTTCAAGGGGACTGTTGGTACGAGTCCAGGATAAACCAGATCACAGAGTGAAATTAGAGTGACCCTTACATCCTATGACACTTTGTGATGAAGGTCACATACTGACATACTGCCTGCTACCTATGTTTTCATTCAGATATAATTACACAAGTCACACACACACACACACACACCAAGACCACTTTAAAAAATGTGTCACAGAAGGCACAGATCTCTCCTCAGTACGCTGGTACTCTCTCCATTAAAACATTAATATCTGTTGGTTCTCATGAATTCATGCACAGTTTCCTGTAACAAGACTGCCTTGTATTAGAGTCATTACGGTATTAACGTCCTCCAGAGCTTTGCAGGGACTTCCCCGCGAGCTCTACGATCCCTCTGAAAATCCGATCATATGCCAAATTACGATCGATCACGGTTTAAGATCATCAGATCGCCCACTCCTAGTATGTTGGCACATGTAACCTTCCAGGAGATATTTACTGAACTCAGGGATGTGTGTTGTTGGCAGAACAATGCACACTGTGTCACCTTGGCATTTATCTACAGATGCTCATTCCATACTTTGAAATCCTGATCCTTTTTTTTTTCATTGGGAAGGAGTGTGGTGCCTTAATGGACTTGATAATGGGGATCTCTCTCGTGACAGCCATTACTGCCCAGGTTTAATGTGCACTCTCAAGGCACTATGTTGACATTTTCAGCTTGGCACATCCAAAGGCTTGACTTGTCACGCATGCTGCTCCTATGTGCTCAGCCTTCCAAGGATAATGAGCTAATTTGTTTTTCCACAGGACAGTGCTGATGTTGAGAAGAGAGCAGATCGCTTGGGAAAAAGTATTTTCTTCTTCAAAAGACAGAACCATCACCTTTATGCGCCAGCAATTGTTTTTAATAATATATTTTCAAACCTGAACCAAAATTTATGTTCAATTATAAGGGCTCATACGCTTGATGTGGCTCTTGAAAGCATATGTTCATTATTTAGAAGGTCAAGGTAACATGTGCAAGATGACATGAAATCCTGAAAGTCTTGTGTTATTTTTGTTAAACAGTGAGAAGCAAACCAAACATTTCCTGTTTTCACATCACGGTGAGGAACGTGAATACTACAAGGAGCTTTACTGTAACGAAACAGTCTACGCTTAAGAATATGTTTATGTTGAAATAGACTAGTGATTGATGTTAAATACATAGGCAATCTTAACGATAGTATGCACTGGGAATAGCAAATGGTTAATGGGTAAGCTGCTGACTGCTGATTGTGATTGTACAACCACTGCATGTAAATTTCAGATAGTGAAAGAAAGTAAATGAAGCTTCCCATTCTTTTCAGAGAGAAGGAGATACAAACTTTGCATCATTTGCATTATTGAAATGGCCAATGCTTTATTTACTTAAATCAATTTGGCTAATTGTATCAACACTTCAGACAAACACAGCAACATGGACATGTCATTACCGTCCTCTTCCACATCTTCTCACAAATCCAGTATTTGCAAAAGATAAAACACTGATATTATGCAGTATACAGTATTTAGTATTTGTCTTTGAAAACCAGAGCAACTCACAGCTCGGGTTGGCAAACTAAAATAATAAGATTGAAGTGGCTGAAAGGGATTGGCAGTGGGCCTGAAATGATTCCTTAAAGAACACGTGTAATTTGAATATTAAAAACCCTTGATCCAAATCCTCTGTCTCCAACCACTGCTTGGCTGCAATATCAGAGCACATGTACATGTAACATGTTGGTGCTTTATCCAAAATAGCGTTTTGGTTCTGTGCAGTTCTACTATGGGTCCCTTACAAGGACGTTTTGTGCACTCCAGAAACAGTGCCAGACGCTGCATTGCAAAGGTCCTGTGTCTTGACATTGCATTGATATATTACTCAACCCAGCAGTGAGTGAATCAGCAACATAATATGCTTAAAGCGTCAAGAGGATTAATCACTTTGGACGACTGTTTCTCTCTATTAATCAGGTCTTAGGTGATGATAGCGATGGATCTATAGATGAGTCAGTCTGCTACAAGCTTAGATATGGACACATGTCTGGCCTTGTCCAAGCTGTGGGAACAGGTGGCTGTGATGCTGTGTGTCAACCTGAGCCTCAGTGGAGCTGGTTAGTCTTAGCAGCATTAAGGCCTACATACTGTAGACGCTACAGTCTGATTCATGTCAGATCACCAATGCCAGCATTGTGTAGGCCATTTGCAATAGTGAATGCATTTGAGGGCAGCACTGGTGCTGAAGGAGGTGACACAGTTCGTCTGCAGTGAACTGACTCAATATTCAAGTCAAACTTAAGCTTGAGAGCTCAAGAAATCTTTTGTGTAATTATGAAAAGTGGAAAAAAAAAATCAGATTGTGAAACTGGTGGGATAGATTGGTTTTCTATCTAACAAATAATGTTGATGCCCCTGTGGTGTTACACCCTTGTTGTTAGTTTCTAGTACTGTATTGTGTTATATTGTGTTAACCATAATATGATGTGTTATGTTGTAGATCTCTTTTCCTCCTCTCTCAACAATGTGCCAGCAGAAAATATTGTTGTCCTCCTGTAAAACATTTCTCTTGCTAAATCTAGACAAAACTCAGCGCAATCTCCTCTTCTCTGGTGAAGGGGCATGAAAAGAGGAGCTGCAGGAATGGGTAGTATGAGAACACTGATGCCATTACTGAACATTAGAGCATGTAAACCTTTTCAAGTGGTAACCCATATTTAAAGTATGAACCTGAATATGAGCAGAATATGTCACCTCAAAGAGACATGCTAGCGGGTTCTGGCCTAGTGGTAAGTGCGTCAGACTCCAATACTGGAGGTTTGCTGCTCGGCCAGAGCAGGAAATTCACAACAACAAAGAGCATAACGAGCTTTCTCCGAAATCACCTACTGCTCCTTTAAGTACGAGTGAGGCGTAACTCTCTGCAGTGTAGTGTCTTCACCTGGAACCAACAACCAGGTTTGGTCCCTCTCTGCCAGTTCCCTCTTGACATCCAAACACCAATGAGTCACGTCTTCCCAAAGATGCTAAAGGTAACTCTAACTGTTACTCATCTGGAGTGTCTTGGAAAATAGATGTATTACTTATTATGTAGGCTAAAGAGATTGTTTTCACCCCTGCCTGTTTGTTGCTTTGTCTGCAGAAGTAGGACTGGATTACATAGGCGACTGATATTTGTGTGTGCAAATTGGTGTGGCACCAAAAAAAATCTGGATCTAGTGGATTTTAATGTGATTCCAGTGTTCATAAGTGAACCGTTGGGCCTTGGTGGAGGACTCTACCGAATGGCGTTCTAGTTTCTTATTCATAACTGTTCATTTCCTGATCAATTTATTTTGGCCCCAATCCGAGTCTTAAAATTTTGGGTAACTGCCGAGTCCGATACCATACTTGATTTATATCACTTAATTAAATAGCCTGTATCTGACACATTGAAATGAAACAGATGCAGGCTAATTCATCTCACACCCCCTATTTTATTAGCTTCTTGATCCAAATAATGAAGGTCAATGTTGAAAAATATGAAGTATTCAATTTATTGCTATGATATGAATGAAAGTTCTGTTTGGATGCTCCCAGATGGTGACGTGACACGAGATACGAAGCTGTCTCACTCAGTGACCTACTCAGTTTGCCCAGGGCTGTACAGTGGTGTTACAGAGTGGCAGTTCTTCTCTCACAAACTATCTTTGTGGGTTAGTCTGGCTTAGTACTGGCAGCGGCATGCAGAAGGAACACGAACGGACATCAAACAAAGTTATCATCAAGTAAATTAGTTGCAGCCGATACTTCGAACCAACAATGTTTGTTGTTTTAACCCATGATGCTCAGCACCAGCCAAATGTTTTCTACACTGCATTGCTAATGCTAATGTTTTTTTTCTAATGATTATTAGCGTCAGAGCTTAGCGTAAACCTTTAAGTGTAACCCCCCCACCCTCTCCATGTCATCATCAGCATTTTGTTGTACGCATTGCCATATACCAATTCAGTAGACATCCCTAATACAGACATAGTGAGTAAACTTATAAAGGGAACTCACGGTTGCCAATAGAACATAAACTTCAATCTGTGAGATGTCAGGGGAAAACTATAAATCAGTCAGGCACTTTAAGAGATTATACTCCTGAGCCGTAAACTACCTCTTTACCCTGTTATCACATAAACTACATGTTAGACCTGTCAGGGAAATTAAAGAATAAGGGTCTGGGTAGGATAGTGGGGAATTCAGACTGACTCTATAATACTCTTTCCATTTGGCTCTGATTTTCTTGGAAAAAATCTTGTCCTTAGATGACTTTTTATTTAACTATTGGCTTTGCTTTTTTGTGTCTTAGTTTCATTAGCATTATTGTTGTTGGTTTTAAAAATATGCTTGTGGAACTAATGATTCATTCAAAATTATTTCATTCCATCCTCTAAGATTTAAATTTCATTTCCTACAACTGCACCATAAAGTACGAGAGTATCCCTGAATGAACTCACGGTCTTCATTATTTATCCAGCGCGGTTGAGGTGTTGCCCGGGATGAAGATGTGCTACGGAAGACAACGGCAGGTTGTGATAAACTGGATGAAAGGTGAGAGGAAGGCAAGTTAGGAGCAAACACAGAGAGATTGGATGAGAAAGAAAAGTTAGATATGTAGACGAGAAGAAAGAGACCAGACGACAAAGAAGCAGATGATATCAGAGCAAATGACACATTACCAAGAGAGCGTAAGATGTTTCCTAATTCCAGCACACAAGCAAACACCCAGTCTGTCCGCTATCTTTCTTTATAAAACCAGTCAAATCCGTCATCCCAAGACCCAAACAATCTGTTTGCTTTATAAAATCTAGTGTCTTTAGTCACCAGTTTCGACATTCAGCACAGTGCTGCCAATGGAGCACTTCATCTAAGGCAGGAACTGCTTCGTGTCAGTGTGTATGCAAAGGACTAGTATGTTATGCACATTAGACTGATCATATTAGCCCTGGAGGGAATAGTGGTTGTGCTAAGTTGATGAGAAAACAAGTGACAGAGAGTCGAACAACCCTGGAAAAGGAAAGGTCATGATAACAAGGCAACACAGACTGGTGGAGATTCATTTAATAAGCTTAAGGTATATACACAGTTCCAAAGTGACATGTGTGTTCTTGCCCAAACAGAGATATTAAGATGATATTGGAAGCAAACCCATAACTTCACTTATTTTCCAGGCTGAGACTCCCCGTCCATGTCTCCTCTGACAAGCACACCAGAAACTCAGCACTTGAGGGGAAAAGGGTTAAGTCAGTACCAATCGCTCCACCTTTGAATCTGATGCTACAAGACATGGCAGCTAGTTGCATCACATGTTGGTGTTGCTGTTTGTATCATTGTCGATTGGCATCAGTTTCAGTGTCAGAACAGCAGTCCGTGACTCACTGACACTTTTTAAGAGACAAACATTGGTTGTGTCTCCCCAGTGTAACAATTCTCTTCTGTTGGTTTTTTTTAAAGTTCTTTAATACATGTAATGAGTAGAATCAGTTACACTAGGTCATGCTCTTCGCCGAGAGATACAA
This sequence comes from Scophthalmus maximus, assembly GCF_022379125.1. Taxonomy (NCBI): domain Eukaryota; kingdom Metazoa; phylum Chordata; class Actinopteri; order Pleuronectiformes; family Scophthalmidae; genus Scophthalmus; species Scophthalmus maximus. Next base: position 23,860,785 of record NC_061524.1, on the reverse strand, counting down.
ACTGCAGGCCTTTCTCCGCCATGTCTTTTGGGTACCAACAGTGGACCAACAGTCCACAGGGCCGAGCAGCCATCTTCCTTTGTCAGCTCTGATGTCAGAAATAATAAGAGCAAGCTCTCATGAGTACATTTAACATAGAAAGACTCGGGCGAGGAGAAGCAATACAGAACATGCTGGGTCTCATTGTCAATTCACAAAACCATTTTGATGTTCAATATACACTTTGTTTTCTGATTGATTCGAGCGTCAGCAAGCAGAGGACACAAGGCAGCAGCCTCAACACAAAGCGTCAGACAAAAAGAGGGACAGAAAACTACAACACATTGTCTCTGCCTTTGCCGGCTACAAAGCCTTTACCGTATATACGACTGTTGGCTCATTTCGATTTCACATAGAGCAAAGAAGAAGCAGTTTTGAAGCAGCGAGCTACAAAGGCCAGTCTTTCCATGGTGCAGGTCAGGTAACATCAACCATGACTGTAATAGGTTCTTTTGTACACACACAGTGTGATTTTTTCTTCACTTCTTTTTCTTTTTTACAAATCCAATAGTTGAGGAAGTGGTTAAAAAAGGGCCCTGCAAGTCAACTTTTAATGCACTGATTGGGGTGTTTTTTTTCCCAATGAAGACTGATTCACTGTTTGGCCAAGTACGTCAACTGCTTTAACCCCTGATTTGACATATTTTTTACTATTTAATAGTCAATGTTTGTATTTTCCTGCAGGGATCCATGCATTTTTTTGATTCTCAAATAAGTTGTGAGGATTCATTTCAGTCACATTAAGGCAAGATAATATGCCTGATTAAAATAAAACAGGAATTAGATTTAGCATGGTTTAAAATATCTTCAAAGACTTAAGTGCTTAACTTAACAACACTTTCATTCAATGTTGCAGATCGGAGAAAAGGAGTGTTGACATGTAAGTCCGGTTGCACTATACTGATTATTAAAAAATAGATTATGCAGAATCAATATATCTCAACATCTAATTTATCAATCAATATATCTCAGGAGCACCTTGAGGGAATTTCTTCACATTTGGCACAAAGCCCTCTTGGAGGATGAAGGATGAACTGATTCAAAATCTTGAGGTTACTGCGACCGCACAAAACACATTTCTGGTCATAACAAGAGAAACACATAAATATCTTATGGGATAAAGTGAAGTGATGACATTTTGTAAAAGTTAAAAGCTCAAAAGTCATCTTGACTGTGACATCACAATGTTCTGCACAAATACTTCTGGTGATTATTCAATTAAAAAAAACCTGGGAGCAGAGGAGGAGATTATCACCATATTTCTGTCACTATGATTGATTTCCATCAATGAGAGTTTACCTTTCATTATAAGATTTAGGCGTTTCTTTTTTTCTTTTTTGTGCAGTGCCTAAACTGAATGAACAGAAAAAAAACCAATGCTGAGGGTTTTCTGCCACTCTGGGGAGAGTAGATCCAATTTTGACTTTAATATGAGATGATATTTTTTTGGTTCAAAAGAAAGTCCTTTCATTTCAGTGCTAGACAATTGTGTTATTCTTTTTGAATGGAGGGAGTACCCTGTAACTACAGTATTTTACTGTTCCATTACGGGTTGTATCTAGTCTTATTGTGTTGCTAGGCTCGCAAGTCTTTTCAAGTCCATCTATAGTGAGTCTGTCTGGGTTAATCAGCCTTAGAAGTGTTTGGTCATTCCAGTTTAACCTGCAGGAGTTCCCCTAAGGCTGCTGTAGCGTTTTATTCTGCCACAGATGAGTTCTCAGCGTCTCCCGGTGACTTTACTGCAGAAATGAACCAGGTAGACAATCTGTCAAACAGATAAAAACTACCTCTGTCACAGATGAAGAGTTCAAAACGGCTGAAGTGTGAAAAATGTGAACTATCAGAGAAAATAATGATGTGAGAGGAATCGACTCGCTACAGTACCTCAGTCAGCTGGCGAAAAGTGAAGGGTTGCGAGACCCGGCGCTCACTTAATGAACGTGTTTTGCTTAGTTTTTTGCTAATGGTTTTATGGTTGCAGTTTGTTAAATGGTGTTAAACGGAATTGTAACAGTAAGTCAGGTAATATTTACTGCAAGGCCTGCGCATTGTTTTGTACTGCATTGTGCTGGTCCTCAGGTTATTTTATCCTCTCCCTTTATAAAAACAGTAACTACAGAACAATGCTGTTTTTCTGTTTATTTATACATGCCAGTTGTCTGGAAGGTGTAATTTACAGCAGTTGAAATACTCCATCACACTTCAGACGACAGGGACAGTCTTAGCGTCAATAGTATTGGCAGGGATCTGCACCCTTATCTTAGTATGACAGGGGTGCAGGCATGGGAGAAGGGCCATGGATGTTTATCTTCCCGAAAATTGAGAGCAAGACGAGATTGAGTGGGTGAATGAAGGAGGGCAACGGAGAGGTGCTTCATTTTTCCAGGAGGTGCTGTGTTGCTGTACACTTAAATATTGAACTGAGCTGCTGTACGTTACTGATTTGTCCCACCTGTGTGGTGAAGTTATTTTGTTATAGGAAGCTGCCAAAAGCCCAGTGCAAGGGTCTATTCATAATGAGGAAGTAACATCCAGTCTCCCCTTAGCCGCGCGTGATGTGGATCATTTAAAGCTCCTATGAATATTCCATCAACAAAATAATTATTATATTATTATAAATATTACAAAAACTGCACTATGTACTACTTTTTTCCTGCTTAATACTTAAACATCATCAATGACTCATTCATCAGTTTGGTTTCTGCATCTCAGCATTGTTGTTGTAATAAGTAATATGGTGACAGCATCGATACATTGACAATCCAAATAACTATGTGTGGTAGATCTTTTTTTATGTCGTCTTCGCGCCAAAATTGTAACAATTTAAGTACAAATTCAACTGAATATCCAAAATTCACTCTGCAGTAGCTTTTTGTGAGAGATTGAAATCTGAAGTTGATGTTAATCTACAATTGGTTTCCTTAAGCTCTTTTGTTTAATCATCTCTAATTTACATTATGAGGTAGAGCAACTTCCTTATCTCATACTTTCACATTTCGATCGAATATCTGCTTATCTTAAAAGTAATGAGGATTTTTTAAATGAAAATCTATTTCTGTCTGCCTTTGAGACTGCACCTGATCAACATAAAACAGACTTCCCGTCCCATATCAGATGAAAGGAGGGGTTTTGATTAGATCAGAGTTGCATCATTGGCACTGCAAGTTAGAGTGGTGTTGGCGACTTTGTAGAATTCATCCCAGTGATGACTCTTTCCTTTGAACCCCAGGATTGTGCTCTGACTCAGAGCAAACTAAATGAGACTGCCTTATTTAGACTGTTAAATCACAGAGACAGCCCCAATTTATAGTGTTCACAACAGCGGTGGTGTGGTGGTTCATCTCATCCCTTCATGTTACATTGGTAAAATGAGGCAAAGACACTGATGACATCTTCTTCTCATGGGAAACAGATTGTGTGGCAAGAAGTTGTCTTCTCTCAGCCTGGTGTCTTGATGCCATATGCATATAACAGAAAAAGTCTGAAGGGGCATGGATTTGTGCATCTGCAACGATCTGCAAGGCAGATGTTCTTTGTAAAGTTTCCAAGAGTGTGGGGACATAAAAAAAATACTGCTTACCCTCCCCCAAGTCCCTTTGCTGATTTGGTCACTGAATTTGCTGACAGATTAGCAAATATGCAACATTGCAATGAGATGGTGCAGCGTTTATTAACAGTCTTTCAAGAATTATTTCACCTCTAAAGCGTTCAGCATCTGTCAATCCACCGTACCATTACTGAGAAGAAAATGTCTGTTTCTCCACGATGGCTTTGATAGATTCATAAATCCCTCTTTCTAGACAAAGCATCTCTTTGTAACTTCCGTCAGTTACAGTAGACTTGTTGACTCTTTTAAAGTCCGTCTAAAGACACAGCCTCTAAATGTTTTAAAATGAGTCCAAACAAACACAATTATCACACGTACAAGGTTTTAGGATGCTTCATTATGCATTAGCCTGGCAAAGGAAAGCTATCCCTTTAAGGTGTACGTATAAGTCCGCTGTCACGCACTGACATTGGATGTCAAATTGCCAGCAGGAAATGAGTGATGGCCCCTGTCTACTTCAGAGGGAACATTTAAGAGTCATTATTCCACCATTATCATCCTTGCCAATGAGAGTGGGGCCCTGTCAGTGGGCTGTCTGCTATATAATGGGCCTGGGGTGTCCATTAGGAAGCCAAAATGGCTGCTGTCGCACTTCAGCCACAGTTTACTAAAAGTGTAGGAGCAGGGGCTTCGTATCACAGGAAACAAAAAGTTTCTGCTTGGACCACTGTTCTCTCAGCAATATAACAATTTTGGAGTTTCTTGCAATGGCGGATGAAGGAACAACTTAAATAAAATAAATAAATGTGGCACACCAACACTAAAACTACTACATGAATGTTCATTTCAAAACTAATTTGATCTTGATATATTTTAGAGCTGCAACTAATGATTCACTTTATTCATTGTATTTCATATGTATTATATATATATATATATTGTATGTAATTGTGTAGATTGTGTAGTGTATGTATTCTGTGAAATATAAGGGTGATGCCTATTGTCTAACAGTCTAAAGACCCAAAAAGATTCAATTTAAAATACAGAGGTGAGAAGAGGTGATGCATACCTTGCAATCACAGTAGATACCAGATACAAGATATGGGGTTTTTTTGCATTTTCAACTCTAAAACAATGTCTAGATTGCATAATTATTTCCATAAAATTATTTTTGATCTATATAAGCATTAAGTCATGTCAATAGTCCTAGGGGGCTTTTTTGAACTATGCATGTTGTCACTTATCATATGACACCATTGATGGGGAATAATATTTTGATCAATAAAAGACAGATTATATAATAATCTTATTTGCCTTTGCGGACCTTATTTTCGTTGAACATGACCTTTAACCGTTCATCTTCAAAAGTTAATCACCTGGAGATACCCTCCCAGGTATTACCAAGTTTGGTGAAAATTGTAACGTGTACACACACACACACACACACACACACACACACACACGCTACAGATAATCCTTCTACTTCTATTGCACTGTTTTCATATAGTTGCTCTCTCTTCCTTGTTGTCATCCCATGAGCACAACTACAGTGATCTCCCTCTGCCTCAACTGACTGATATTCTTACTTCTTCTCGGTATGTTTTCAGTCGCCCCTGGACTCAAGATTTACAGTGTCTTAATGCAGTGCTGTGCTTGAAGTCGGCAGATGAAATTGTCATTTGTCACTTTAATGGTGCCCCCCCCCCCCACACACACACACATGGCCTCACACACACAGATCACCTTCGTTTCCCCCCCGCCCTTTCTCGCCCCTCCATCTCAGACCTCATCCCTAATGCCATTCCACAACCACCCCCCTTCCTCTAACACCTCCCCCCGCCTCACCTCCTCTGGTTTCAGATTGGATTTTTTGCTTCATGGCATCTTACTTGTTAACGCTTATGTTTCCATGTTCTGCAGTTTTTGTGCTTCTTACAATGCTCCACATCGAGTAGTTTGGATGACAGTAAGGGTTTTACACCGCAGTGCCTTGTGCTACATTCTGCATTGACACTGAAGTAGACCATATAGTCAGGTGGCATTGTGAAAAGGAGCAGTAACCCAATATTATATTGGCAATGTCGTACAGTTTATGCTGAAATAGTATGGGCCATTGTGTTCGAGAAATAGTGACTTGAATTGCAGAGAAAACATTTGTCGTAGTCTGTCTCATGTAAAATGCAAAATTAGAGTATAGACTGATCGCTTTAGGAGATGAGTATGCAGCTCATAAAGAGTAAAAGAATAGAGCTTGAAATTAAATGTAAGATATTCTTCATTTAAACTGTGTTCCATTTGGATTTACATCGCTATCTGTTTTCTGTCGACAAACATTTCAAAACCAACTCTTTTATTCGTCTAAGACACAAACAAATCTCACAATCTTATGAACAGTATTTTATCTATACACAGAAGTGTATGACAAAGGAGGTTATGAAATAGTTTTTAGCATGCACTAAACATTGTTATTGTCTTTTTTGATTATCGATCAACTGCCAGATAATTTAAGCAGCATAACAATGAATGCCTAATAGATCACTGCAACTGAGTTATGCTTACTGTTTATTAAATATTAACCACCAGTTAGACAGAGCAGCCGCTCTTGTGTAATGTATTAACACTGTCAACGATGGCATTTACATCTTTAAAAAGCAACTTGGCATTTCTTCCCAGTAGACATGCTGACCTACCTTGGGAGGATCTAAAGCAGATTTTGTCCCAATTACATGTGTGAATAAAAATGTAGGGGCGTTAAGACCCAACACAGACAGTACCAGCGTGTGTCCCCAGTCTTAATCTGTGCTGGTTGACAGATTGTCACCATGTTTCACCACATGGCAGAGAGAGGAAGGGCGTGTCGGACAGTGTTTTTGTTTAGGTTCATGGGAGGCACAGTTTTGCATCCAATCTTAAATTGCAGGGGATATTCCTGATTTGTGTGTATGACATATTCCTCCCACACATTCGCCACTTCTGGTCTGTGGGTTTTGTTCTGATTTTTTTCCAAAGTACGACACTGACTTCTTGAGCGCTGGGATTCATAACAAGCATTTTTGGCTTTAATCATCTGTCTTTTGTCCGTGAACAAGGATTTTAAAAGATTCCCCTCCCCCCAAGTGTCTACACATGTGCACATTATAATACTACTTCAGTACCAATCTCCTCCTTCCTGTGATCTCCTCTCCACCGCAGGAGCTCAGATGTAATCCTAAGTAGGATACGCACAGAACCATCTTCAATTCTTAAGCTCTGCTGAACACACTTTCTTGACTAAAGTGCAGCAATGTGAAAAATTATTTTTGAAATGAAAATCTTGTTGGAATTGATTATAGTTTGAATTGACTTTCAAAGCATATAACAATGTTTTATCTCCTTCCTTCTCCTCTTCTCTTTTTTCTCTTGTTCCCATGTTTTCTCCTCGTTTCCCCTCATTCTTTTTATACTTCTCCGTTATTCATCCTTATTGTCCTTCTTTACATTCCTTTGACATCCTCTACCAACCTGTGTCTGTCCTCCCTCTTCTTCCGCCTCAACTCTCCCTACTCTGGTCTTTCTTTCCTCTGTCCAGCATGTGAGTTGATGAACCAGGGGATCCTCGCTCTGGTCACATCCACCGGCTGTGCAGCCGCAAGCGCCCTGCAGTCGCTGACTGACGCAATGCACATTCCCCATCTCTTCATCCAGAGGAACGGGGATGGCTCACCCCGAACCGCCTGCCAGCTCAACCCAAGCCCAGACGGAGAGAGCTACACATTGGCTGCCCGTCCGCCTGTTCGGATCAATGAAGTGCTGCTCACCCTGGTCTCTGAACTGCACTGGCAGAAGTTCATCATCTTTTATGAGAGCGACTACGGTGAGTTAAGGCAAATGCAAGCGCTCGATGGCTAAATGTATCGCATAAACATGGCATTGTATGTAAGATGATCTCAGCTCCTTCATTTAAATGTGAATGCACCAAAACCATCTCCAGTGTCAGGAAGGCGGCTATCAGGCCGTGACTAAAGTAAACCTGTATTGACATAAGAATCCATATGCTGAAAAGAAAACGCAGAGCGGGAAAAGAGATGAACACACACATAAACACACAGATACTGTACAGATGCACAGTGCTAAAACAAAAAAATGAATCAATGCTCAGTAGAAATTTGAGAGGAAAAACAAGATCTGCATTCACCACCATTATTAGCATCCCGATGTAGAGACAAATCTGAGCCTAATTGTCTCATTTGTGGCAGAATAATGACGGTGTGCCCCAACAGCACTTTGTTTATTCCGAGATGTTCTCCAATTCTGTTCCATTATTCTCCCCATGACGCCCCTGTGGACTCGACCTGTCTTGACCCACATTTGGCAAAGGCATAGCACTGTGGATCGAAGAGTGACTGGCAAGGTAGTGCAAGGGCGGAGAGACGAAGAGAGTAGATTGCTGCATTGGCATTCCTCAGATGATGCTTTGCCACTGCCTGCTAATCTTTTTACTACTTGGAAGAGTGCAATCTAGAGGGGAGTGTAAATCTGTTTTATTTTTTCAGTACAGTGGAAGCTACAGTTGATATAGTGTATAGTAAAGCAAGCCCTTAGGGGAATCGGCTACAGCCACGCACAACCCCCACACAGGCTCTCGCCGCACAATTTAAACTCCACTGATAGTCAGTGATCCATGTGAATGCATGTAACATGTTTCACATTTAATCTGTCACATCTACTTTGAGATATGTTTCTGACATGGGCAGAGCAATCTGAGAGGCTCATGAGGTGGACCACTGACCAAAAGGTCGGCGGTTCCATCCCCGCTGCCCCCAGTGTGCATGCCGGAGTGTCCCTGTGCAAGACACTTGCCAGAAAAACGTCATATACAGTCCATCTACCATTCTGAGCATCAAGTTAATGCCACCATGCAGGACCAGCAATTGTCACATCCCATATCACAGGTGATGGAATCTCTCAATCATCATTTTCTTTCATGGACATTTAAATCACATTGCTCATTTGCTGTTTAAATGAATGGTCATTAGGAAAGCTCAATGTTAAACCTATATGTTGTTCCTCTGGCAGTTCTCCAAATAAAAAGTAAATCACCTAAATCTACTGTTCCAATACCCGAGTCCCTGATCCCTGACCTGTCTGTACTAACAGTAATGACATTGTTGATTCTGGTGTGTACCCACTGAGGTTTGGAGGAGTGTGTGCGCTTGCCTTACATAAGGTAACATTTATCTCTATATGTATCGTCATTAATTTACTGAACATTTAGCTAACTGCTTGAGATGTCTGAGTATGATTTGATTCAGCAAATTTTGTGAATGCTCAAACCAGCAAAGAGTCAATTCCTGGAGCAGCACAAATATTATGCAAGGTCATTTCACTCCCATCTATTGTTTCCCTAACCAGGATGAATCTGGCCTCCATTTCCTTCCATTCATATGTCTTTTCAGAAGCCGACCTATTTGAAATCAGGATGTGTCATCGTTGTTGTAAGCTAACTCTGAACACCCATCTGCCTTGCAAAAAATAAAAGAAAAAAGTTTTTTTTTCTCTCTGGTGCAACACAGCTCCGTTCATTGAATCAGGACTCTTTATGTCTAACATCTCACTTGCGCACAGTTCACATGAACCCTCACTTGCAAGTCCAGTGAGAGGGAACCTATGTCTAATGAATGAAGGCTCAGTTTAACAAGGCAGCGTTGGTGAGAAATAATGGATGGGAATGTTAGTCGTGACAAAATAGCCTCTTTTTTTTAAAGTCTGCTAAATTAGGTGCTACTAAAGTGAGCTCCGTTGACATTTGAGCTTGTGTTACACTGTTTATCTTGTTTAATTAAGGAGTGGAGCGGCTAATTAGGATCCTCATCACAGAACAGTCAAAATACCCATGGTGCCTGCCTACAAGCTGCACAACAGTGACCCACACCAGTGCCTCGAGAGGAGAGTTCCATCTGCAGATCTGTGTTTGCGCCGAGCAAATGTTGATTTCATACTTAACATGAGTGAGTCGGGAGAGACAGCTGCAGGATGTCTACTCAGATTGTGCGTGGTTGTGCTAATGAGTAATTGGACACATTATCTATGATGAGGAGTTTACTTTTATCAAAGTTGTGCGCTGGTGCTTTCATCTATTGATTGATGACGGCATTGGAGATTATCAAGTCGGCACACCTAAACCAGATCCTCTGGTAGCCAAGGAGAGTGGGCTGGAGGCAGGGGTGACCAAAAGTGAAACAGGGTTTTGGCGCTTAAAACGTCAAATGTCTTTATTACACTGGTTTGTGAAAACAATATGGGACCTCGGAGGAACAAATTCATCAGAACCATGATCTCTGTACCAAGGCTATCTCACATTGAACATGGCAAGTGGGAGGAACTCTGTGTGATGGATCTCTGGATAAGGAGTGAGAAGACTGTGTTTCGCTTGGCTGCTGTGTCAATTTGCTGACGGTGCATTAGTCTAGAAAGCAGATGTTATGAAAGATAGAGCCAGATCGTGCAAGTCGCCCGGGGCGTTGCACTGCAGCACAGAGAAATATCCAAAACATCATCACATATATAACACATATCTAGAGCGTGGAATGTATTTTTTTTCTTTTGTCTTTTAATCTTTCGTTGTTGGATGAAGAGAGCGGCGCCGTGCTCTGCGGTAGTAGAGTTCAGGGTGAATTTGGTGTTTCATTACAGCTTAAACAGCTGGTTTCCCTGACCTCAGGCCCGACGTGCAGCTCAGTGTAATGAAGTGTGTCGGGGAAACCAATTCATTCCGGTCTCCAATAATGTATCAGTTGCATAAAGAGAATTTGATGTAAAAAAATAACTTCTGAACCTTCTTCTCCCATTTATCCTTGTATATTTTCAGCCCAAGTTGCGATTCTCTGTTCAGAGTGGGTATATTTCATAATTTCTTTCATGAGTAAGAGAAATACCATCAGTCTTACTCCACTGTAGCTTGATAGGAGATAGGAGGACATTTGAATGTATTACAACTGGAAAACATCCTTATGTGGGTTTTTTTTTTCTTCCTTTTGTGCCTTCAGGCAAATAAGAAATAACACAATGATATGTTCTCCTATAGCAGCTCATTGCTAAATTTACACCTTTCTTTTCTTTAGGTTTAAATATTTGCCTTTCTCTTAATTTCTTTCTTTCTTCATCCCCAAACGTCTGTCATTGTCTGACCATGAATTAGTCCTGGGGTTATACCACGGGTTGGTGGGCAAATTGTTGAACCTTTCCCAGTGGCTGTTGCTCTTGAAGTTGATTTGACGCAAACAGTTTTCATCATGTGATCAGGAGGCCTTTACAGGCACCGTACAGACCCCCTCAGTGACCTGTTTTCACATACTGATAAGTCAAGTGCATATTTGAACAAACCTGATCTATTTTCCATTGACGAAGGTTCCCAGTAGAGAGCCAGAGAATCATTAAAACTCCCCAGAAGACATATCCCTAATTGTCATGATCCGCCAGGATCGAGAATAGCCTGGGAAGCAGATGAATTCTGGGAGCTCATTCAAATTTGCTCTGCCAGAATACAGTCTGGGAAGAGACTTCTCTCCAGCAGAAAGCATGCCCGTCCAATCACAACCGATTATCTGATAATGGGCGGGGTTTATACCATGACATGGATGGAAGCAACTTTTGTAAACAACCAAGATGGCTGCCGCTGATGAACGAGCAGTACCGGATATCTTCACATTTCTCCGACATAAACTGCAACGCTGGTTCACAGACATTGTGGAGTCATCATCACATCATCTCCTCTCTGCTCTAGTCACGTGACTCGTGGAAATCGAAAATGACCCGAGAGGTCCCAGACTAAAAGGTATTTGAGTATTAGTCTGACTTTTTGTTGTCATCTTTGTGGACTTTATTGTTTATTTATCATTTGATTAACGTTCCCTGTGTGTCTTTGTGAAGAGACTTTCCTGTTCCCTTGTGTGTTGTTTCCTGTTTTAATTAGACATTCATTTCCCGTTCTCCTGTCTCTTGTTTTCCGTCTCCCACTTAGCTGTCGCTAATGTGTCCAGTAATCCCTGCCTTCCTTGTGTATACAGGGGGGATTCAGAAAGTCCTTCCTATTGTCTTTTACAAACCACTTTTCCTTGACCTTAATGGAAATCGTCATGAGGTCAAGGAAAGGTGTAAAGGAGGATTATAGGTCTTAGAAAAAGCAGACAGCACTGCTCAGAGAACCGACTCCTGGTCATATTCATACTCTTCTTCTTCTACTTCGGATTTCATATTTTACATCTGTTCATGGCGCGTCATGTTAAATATCGCTGCCGGAATGAATTGTGGGGCGTCTATTTCTCCTTTCCTGTCGCATAGGAAGGTCCAGTGTACCCTCTGCTAAAGGAGACACGGATGGTCTCTGTGCTTCCCTTGTCTTTGTCAGTTACTTCTGCTATGTCTCCTGTTCTGCTCCTGCTGTTTTGTACCCCTGTCACGCCCTGCGATTCAGTTCAGTGTTTCCTTGTGTTTTGCTCCTTGTGTTCCTCATTTGAATTACCAGTGTCGGATTTTCTTTATTTTCCCTTTAAAGGCTCTAAGTCCGTTTCATGTTACTTCATTAATTAAACTCATCTTTCTCAGTATCTGTATTTGGGTCCAGATTTACTAAAGCTCACACTGATAGTAATAATCACTTTGACGATTCCTCAACTTCTCACGTGCGGTTGTGGCTCAGTCGGTTGTCCTTTAACCAGAAGGTTGGTGGTTCGATCCCAGCTCCCCCCAAGACGGCATGCCGATGGGCAAGACACTTAACCCTGAATTGCCTCTGATGACTCTTCCAACAGTGTATGAATGTGACAGAGAAAGAGAAGTAAAATAGCACAGATGTATGAATGAGTGTGAATGTGACTTGTCCTGTAAAGCACTTTGAAAGGGTTAATAATAATAATAATACACTTTCAAGGGAACTCATAGTGCTTAATAAGACTGGAAAGAGCTTTATAAATACAGTCCATTTACCATTTACCTTCATCAGTTTAAATCGTTAAGTTGTCCAATATTCAGCTCCAAGAACAAATACCTGTACAAACTAATCACAATAACAAACTCAGCTGTACTTTACTCTTTCCTTGGGCAAATGTCAGCCTACTAACATGCTCAATTAAGTTGCTATGTCAGCTGGTTAGCACTGTAATCCCTATGCCTTCTTAACAGCAGCATGTAAGCATCATAACCTTGTTTACATTCTATTTGGATTTAGCTCAAAACACCGCTGTGCTTAAACGCAGCTGCACAGAGCAGCTTGCATGTCTCTCAGTCTTGTTTAAAAGGTTTATAATGTGTTATGCTTTTGTAAATGCTGTTGTAGTACATGCTACACTTTACTCAAAAGACTGTGTGTGTAAAAAGGAAGCCAGCTATTGATTCGATGGGGAGGATGGCCGGTGGGTGAGCTATCTGCAAACAAATGTGCTCGTAAAATTGCCTTGTCATTTTATTATATCAAAGAGAGCATTGAAGGCCGACTGAGGCATGCTTATAAGAAGTTTTCAAGGAGGGTCGATTGTTTTTATGAACATCAGTAGCCTCCTTGACTGTCTGTCCGAATTAACCTGCTCTTGGTAATGACTGCGGAGCAGCTACATCTGTCTCTGGCCTCTCTGTAAGTGACGGGGTCTCTGTTGGAGGAAGAGAGAATTAGGACGGGGTAAGGTGTGAGATTGATTAAGCTGCTTTTGGTCGCAAGTAGGAGGTGGATTCTAATGTTGAAAGTGCATTTATAACACCGGCGGGGTGTAAATGTACAATAACACAAAGGATATCTCCTGCAGAGGTGGTAACTAGTCTGTAATGTATTATGTGAGGCAGGCTGTAACAGTGACAGCTCTGAGAAAATACAGCACGTCTTTTGAGAGCGCTGAAGATGCGTCTTTGTTATGACATATGCTTTAATATGCTTCTTATTGTGTTACTTTATTTAAACTTGACTAACACAACATTTAGGCCTATTCTGAATCAGGATCAGTCATTGTCAGGAATTATTCATTTTTAGATTTTCTTCTCAAATATTAAAGCAATTCCTTCCACATTTTAATCATTTTTGACAACACCTATTATTTCTATTTATTTTAAACTGGACGTAGTCACATGTGTATCCTTGCACAAACTTCCCAGAGTCCAACAAAGTTTGACAAATTGTTTTTATATGTGTGTCATGGGCAGCACAAGGATTTATATTTTATTAGTCAGGACCCACGACCCCTGTCGCGAAAAGGTTTTATGTTGTTTTTGATAAAAGTCAATTAGATTAATATTTTCCAAAACCATCATTAAATGATACAAGTTAATGAATGAAATATATGGGGGTTTTTTTTGTTTTGTTTTCACGAAATTGATGGTGTTGCTTAAGTGTTGCTACGTCAAATATTGGTGCTATAGCAACACCGAGCTACCCCCTGGCGCCGCCCATGATGGATAAATACAAAGATTTCATAGCCTCTCTTCAGATAAGATTTTCTGAAGTGAAATAAAAAAAGTCTAAGTCAAGTTGTTACCCTTCATTGTAACTCGCTCTGGACCATTTCAATGCAGAATGTGTTCCCTCCCTCGTTTGACAACCGACAGTTGGTTTGATCGCAATTTCTGTTGGATTCAATCCGCCCAACACTCAGCTCTCACTTCCACAGCTACAGAACAAGTACAAGCGTTGCGACATAGTTAGTGCACAGATTTGTCATCTTGTGACAGAGTGAGCACATTTGTGAAGCTGCAGTGTCAGAATTGAGAGGTCGTGGCTGAACTGGAAAAATCAATCTACACATTCTGGAATATTTTTTTGTGACATCAATTCAATTCCAGTGTGAATATTTTGTATAAGTGATAATTTAAACACACGCGATGAGAATGTAGTTCTACGAGTCCTCGCGTCTAATCTTCCAAATTGTCCCCAGACGGCTGTGAATGAATGATAGAGAAGTGCTGTATGTAGACGTGAAGAAACGCTTTAGGAATATGTGTGGAAATGGTTGTAGCTAGTCAGTCCATTCAAACCACACACACTCTCTCTGTCTGTCCTTCCCTCTCACCACCCACCACCCACCCCCATATTGTAGATGTTATTCTCCGCACTAATAAATGTTTATTACTGTAAGTGAGAAGTGACAAAATAAACCCTGCAGGAACACACAGAAGCACATCACCTTTTTTTGTGAGTGGGTCAAATAATTGGTAAGACCTAATTTGCATAGGTCTTTATTCATGCTCAACAACTGGATGTCAAATTGTAGAAATTCTACATAATGTCTCAGTTTAAATATCTGAATATCAGAAGATTAGTTTCACCCAAAATCGACCTCTTTTTAAATAATAATAAAAAATGGATAAATGAAATACAATTAATTTCAAATGTATCCATCTTGTTTAGAACGGTCTTCCTTCTGTTTTAATAGATTATTCACTCTGCATTATTTGCAATTCTTTCATTAATACATTTTTTACAATCCAATTGTCTTACTGGCTCCCTTTGAAGCACACAGGTATCTTCCCAAAAGCATGCCTGCCAAAATTGAGTAAGGCAATTCATTTTATTCCCGTCATACTAAAATGTTGGAGCCAAAAATGCAATCATTGTACAGCATCTCTGAGACCCTTCACCAGACCAAGACTGAAGTAATGATTCCACTCCAGACTGCTCATATCCTCTACCACGTTGTTGACAGTGCTTCCCTTGGAAACGTTCACACTCTTTGAGCAACAAAAGGAAACGTTGGTTCTGTTTGTCTCAGCCCACTCTGTAACACATATTATGAAGACTGGCAGATTAACTTGTGTATGACGTATGGATCTCATAACCATGGTTTTAGATGAATTTGATATTTGATATTTGTCCTTTTATCCAGAGCATTGTTACAAGCACAGCAGTGATTGCTCGAACAGAAACATCTCAATTTCGAGTAAGCGCAGGCTTGCAGTGTGCCCATTTCTCATGGCTTTTCCGCTTGAATTGCAACATGGCTTGACAGCTCAGTAAAAACCTCTGAGCCCTTTTATCATGATAGCCTCATTTCTGCACTGCTCCAATCTGGGGGGTGAAGTCCCACTCCAGTTACAACTCAAGTAAGTTAGAGCTGAAAAGGATGTAAAACAAATGTCATGGGGTATGCTCGGTCTTCCTTGATCTGCGGAATCTTCCCTGTCCTCTCCAACACACACAGTAGGGCTGTTGACCAAAAGTCTGGGACCACCAGTCACGATACGTCTATTTTGCGCTTGTCATCTCCGCCAGGGAGGTTGTGTTTTCACCCCTGTCCATCTGTTGGTTGGCTGGTTGGTTTGTCAACAGATTAAACTAAAACATTCTGAAGGATGTAACATGGGCCAAGATAATAAAAAAAAAACTAAATTTTTTGCGCTGATCCGCAATTTTGACATTCACAAATTTCCCGGGGGATAACTCGTCAATCTTGATGAATACTATTAAGGCATATTTTGGAGAGTGATATCTCTGAGTGTGTGCAATATGGTGCGGCTTGATTGGACTTAAGGGGATTGTTGGGCCTTGGCGGAGAAAAGCAGTAGACCACTGTGGGATCATTCTCTCTCCACTGTCTCCTTACATACACTCATCTGTTCCTGGCATAAATCCCAAAACATAGAAATCATCAATAAATGGGACCTTTTTTCCTCTATACACTGTGACATGCAGGTTTTTCTTCGCCCACACAAAGTGTTTGGCCTTGTTTTCTTTCCCTCTCTCTCTCCTGAGATGTGGTTTAGAAACTGCAACTCTGCCGCTTTTGACAGGACTTTTGCTGATTGGAGTCTTGTATTCTCTATAAATTAATGACAATGAATTCTGTATCCGTGATGAAGTTGTGTTTCTATTTATTAGGGGAACTGAGCTTGATTTATGGAAACTTGAGGCACAGTCTTATTCACAAGAGATGAACGCTTCCAAGTTTGGTTACTTGAACAAGCCTCAATGTCATCTGAACGCATGCTTCAATGGAAGGAATACAAACCAAGGAAATGTGGTCTTGTCAAAGAAGTTAAAGCTACAGTGTGTGTGCATTTGCGTTGAATTAACAGCGCTGCTGGAAACCGGAAATGGAATCGGCGGTGCGCCACCATAAAGTGTCCCCTGTCGGTGTTAAAGGGCATGGGTGCAGGAACAGGGGTGTGGTCGAAATGTCCTTCCTATCTACTATTCCTTGAACTCAGTGGAAAACGTCACAAGGTCAAGGAAAGGTGTAAAGGAGGATTCATAGGACTTAGGCGGACAGCGTGGCTCAGAGAATCCGACTCCACTTACACTAAACTACGTCAACATGCGGCGGCGGATGTTATTGATGTGCATCTGCCGTGGTGTAAACGCAGCGGCTCCATCAGCATGTTTCAGAGGGTTTCGCCACCGTGTGACATCAGATGCAAATGATTCACATGCAAAGGAGATAGGAAAGGAAGCATTGAAGCTCCTTTCCTATGCATTTAGAGAATCCGAACAGCTCTTATCATGGCTGCTGATCTAATACTTCCGGGTCACTCCAAGATTTGGGGAACTTCCTAAGCCAAATTGACAATTTGACTTCACCCCAGGACCCAAGTGCGGTCAAAAATTATGATTTTAATAAATAGAAAAGAAAACAGACTTACAATGAAGTAAAACAAAAACAGACTCCATCTAAGGGTGTCCACAGGTGTAGAAACAGGCACAGATAATCACAGGCATCACGGACCAGAACGGGTTGCAAACAGGAGCCATGAACACAGACGAACCGAGATCGCAAAGACTAAGTACACGAGGCAAGATTGAACAGAGGTGAGACACATCAGGAACACGTGCAGCCCATCGCAGGGGCAGGAGACACAGGGAAAAGTGAAGACACCAACTACAATAGGAAAACAGGAAGTGCAGAGAGATGAGGAAAATGGGCGACAACGTAAAACAGGAAATGACTAAGTCAAGATGAAACAGTCGGTTGTTCGTGGGGGCAGAATCATGGCAGTCGGTCGCTGAGTCGGTCGCGGTTTAAAACTTTACATCCAGTTGCCGCCAGAAAATTACAAAAACAACAAACTGGGGCTTTCAGTTGGTCAATGTCCCACATTTGATTGCTGACCTACACGTGTAAATATACCTACACCATTTTACACGACATCTGGTGGGTTGTTCTTTTTTTGTGTTCAAATATTAGAGATTGTCAATATGAAATAGCAATGAGCGAGTTGTCAGAGGGAGAGAGCAGGATGCTGATCCACCGGGTGGAGAGGGTTTAGGTTTTGATATCTAGAACTTTCAGAGGCAGATTTGTGTTCAGAAATGATGCATGGGTAAACATGTCCAGAAATCAGACCTTTAATTCCACGTTAATCCTCTTTTCTGCAGCCCTGTCCGTGGCTGACACGGCTGCCCCCTGGAAAAGCCTGCTACGGTTTTGGAACGCCGGCTTTGAAGTCCAGTGTTTCTGTTGGGGTACTCGGGTAGTTATCGCATGGTTGCTTTCCCCTGGCACTTCATGGGATTAAAAACTCTTGTCTATTTGTTCACAGGATCTGTTTCCTGTTTCCCATGAGGGATACAAGTTTTTTTTTCCTCCCAATATTATGTTTCTCCTTAGAATGGTTTGTCTTCTATGGTCAGTTCCCTTAAATCTCAGATGAGTTATTTTGAAAAAAATGTTCAACTCCACAACATGTTAAGTTATTTGTATGAGTTAGTTCTTTGTTTGCGTATTTTGACTGGCAAACACTAAAGAACAGAAGAAGAAAAAACACTGAGTACGATTCTATGATAGGTCTCTAGTCAATAAGAACAAATGTAACTGCAGCTGAATATTGTTTATACTGTAGAAAATACCATAGCCAAAATGAGTTGCAATGGTCAATGGGTTGTGTTTGTGGTCGAACACATGGAGCGATTACTCAGAGGTTGAGCTTTTGTGCATATCTGAACTCTTGCACATCAACCCACCCACCCGAACTCGTAGGTCTTCCTCTTCCATGCTGCCATCCGCCCGTTTGGCCAGCAAGGGGTCTGGAGCCTTCAGCCGCTCTGCCCCCCACCTCTGGAACTCCCTCCCACCGGAAATCTGTAACATTGACTCTGTCCACTTTCAAAATCCCATCTCAAAACTCAATCTTTTTAAACTGGCATACTCAGTCGGATTTTTACTCATCACCCACATTCATCACATCTTAATGATTGATGTTCTTAATGATTTTAAACTCTGTGACGCCTGTAAATAAAATGCATTATTACTAGTGTTGTTATTATTGTATTCAAAGTAAGATAACCAGGAGTAAATATGTGTGTGTTTGGGATGGAAAGAGTTCCACAAGAACCTTTTTCACTAGCAGCACTGTAGCCCCTTACGTCTGCACTCGCAGAAAATTCAGGAGCAAACCTTAAATCGTCCTGTAATGCAATTGTTCAGGTTTTCGCCAATTGTATCTGTTTTAAGGATAAATGCTTTACGTAATGAATAGAAATTACAAGATGCCTTTTTGTTTTAGGTTCACAGTGTCACTTCTTAAGTGAATGTGGAAAGAAGGGGTTAATGGTTTGCTTCGCCATTATTGAGTGTGACGTTAGCAGGGATTAAAGCGAAAAGGAGAGGAGCAACACCAAGACTTCCGGCCTCGACTGGGCCGTACTCGGCCGCAACAGAACAGGGAAGGAGCAACTCTTGTGCCTCGCTCGCCTGCACAACCCCATCAGCAGAGGAGGTCCTGGAGATCTACGCTGATCTCACGTGTGACCTCTCTGGAATCCAGTTCACGGAAATTAGTCCGACATGGGGAAAGGAAGCAACTAGAATCAATGAGCAGACTTTTCAGAGCAAGTTTGCCTTTTGTGCCTCTGTACATTGTCTTTTTGTCAGAATTAAAGCACTAGATGTTAAAGAGAGGTTGCACCACTGTTCCGACTGTGACAGCTGGGATTGGCATGCTTATTTTGAGCCCTCCGCTATGCATCACCTTTTATATGTGTGTGTACTCAGGCTTCTTCTAAGTGGTTTCTTGTATAGCGCGCGCGCGCGCGCACACACACACACACACACACACACACACACGCCTGCAGTTTTGTATCCTGTAAACCCCAGGAAACAGAAAGACGAGTGTCCTTGTTGTGGCTTGTCGTGCTTTTCAGATCAAGAGAAAGGAACAAAAACCTGCCTATAAGCCTTTGGAATGGAGGATGAAAATATAGCGTCTTGTTCAGCCGTTGAAAGCATCGGTTGTTTACCCGCATAATTCAATGCACCGTGTATAAATTACTGTATGACATGGCTCCTGCCTAAAGTGTTGTTTTTACTCAGTTTCTTTTTGCTGTCTCTCCCCACCACCCATTCTCTGTCTCTGGTTCTCCTCCTTCAGATATCCGGGGTTTGCAAACCTTCATGGACCAAGCTTCTCGGCTGGGTCTGGACGTTTCCTTGCAGAGGGTGGATCGCAACGTCAGCCGTGTGTTCACTGACCTCTTCAGCACTATGCGCACTGAGGAGCTCAACCGGTATCGGGACACTCTGCGCCGGGCCGTGCTGCTCATGAGCCCTCGGGGTGCACAGGTGTTCATCCACCAGGTGAGCTGCATTGCTGCGACTCCTCTTCATCATGTGATCAGCAACACAAGCAGAGAGTCGGTGGGAAAGATGAACAGAAAACAAGCATTTATTCAATAAACACGAGGACCTACGACCAGGAACGCTTCTCCTGACAATCTTAATCTGACATCTGATCAAACAGCTGAAGGGAAAGAAAAGCCTGACACAATAATTGAGTCATACGTTGCTTAGTCTTCACTGGGAACTTGCCACTGTCGGTGACCCGTTCCCTGTTAAAACTGATGAAACCAGATGCAATTGCCTGAGTGCGGGGTTCAACAGAGATCAGACTGAGATGGCTGTTGCTTATGGAGCAGGCACAAAAGAAAAAAAACAGGTGCCAATATACTGCATCGTATATTACAAATGTATCATTGGACAAAAAAAATGAATGCAGGCTTTACTACACTCCTGGGGGGGGGGGGGGGGTTCATCGACTGATCTGAACAGCGTTGCATACAGCCCCAGGCAAAGTTCATGAGAGTCAAAGTCAGCTTTCATATTGAGACTATCTCTCCACCCAGCTACATATTCCGTATGTACAAGGAGGTGGAGAGACAGTGTCGTCACTCAGAACCACGGTTACAACATAGCCTACAGATCTGTTTCTGTGTCTCAAAGGTTTAACTCTTAGTCTTTACTTTCAGTTAATCGATGCACCTCCCACATTTTCTTCACTGACGCCTTAATTTTTTCTCTATAAAGCACCAGATTAAATGTTGCTCAAAAAATGTCTTATTTTAAATTAAGCACCTGTGGTAATATAAATCAGTGCACAGTTTGTGAATTCACCCAGGCATTCATGTTTCATTAATGACATACTACTTTGATCTTTCTCTGTACTCCCTTGAACACACACACACGCACATGCACACGCACGCACACACACACACACACACACGCACACACACACATTGCTGTAGATATCTTTTCTCCTCACAAGACCGCATTTAATCTCGTCAATTATATTCTTTATCGTCCCTCATACAATTAACATGAGGCAATGGAAAAATAAGCACAGCCTCACATTCAGCAGAGCTCCCAAATGCTCCAGTGAATATTATGTTAATATATTAGAAGTGGTGGAGGTTTGTTAATTCACCAAAGCCTCATTAATACCTTGGTAACTGTGGTCACCGAGCGGTCCCGCTCCCCACTATCGATACTGGGGGAGAGAAAAAATGTAAATATGCTAATGTCTGAATTGAGAACGACGACGATGCCTTTGAGAGTTACA
Source organism: Scophthalmus maximus (assembly GCF_022379125.1). Classification (NCBI taxonomy): domain Eukaryota; kingdom Metazoa; phylum Chordata; class Actinopteri; order Pleuronectiformes; family Scophthalmidae; genus Scophthalmus; species Scophthalmus maximus. The sequence continues at coordinate 23,839,415 of NC_061524.1, read as the reverse complement.
TACTCCTGAGCTGTTTTAGCATGAGAGGAGAAAAAGTGAAGTTGCCAAGGTGACGGCAAGTTGACAAAATTCATCACAGATGCCAAATGTTTTTTTCATGATTGTAAAATCCATGCCAAGGAAAATTGTTGATTGCTGGGATTAACAGCATTGATTGTGTCAAATTATTTGTGTTTGGCATGATGAAATACGTTACGGCAGTGTTAAGTTACTTCAACTATGTGAAGTTTATTTACTATAGCAACATCGTAATGCTGTTGTTTACCACAGAGCCTCTGCTTCCTCCTCCTTTCTGAATCTGTCTGTTTTCATAGTTTGTTCAGCTCCATTATTTTCTCTTCTGCTCTGCTCTAGCCAGCACTTCTTCAATTTCAACTCTACATTATCCTTACATGCATGGTGAACATATCTATAGAGAGACACAACAAATAAATGAAATACAGCGTCAGGGATGAAAAATGATCACAAAAAGATGCAAAACAACTACAAGCCAGGCCACAACGTTGTGCAAAATGACTACGGTGACACAAAACAACAATGAAGGGAAGCAAAGAATCTACAAAGAGATGCAGAACAGCTGCAGGAATGCAAAATAACTAAAAGAAAAAGAAGATAAGACTTTAATGTAAAGAGATGCAAAATGACAAAAAAATAGATGCAAAACAGCTTCAATGTAAAGCTCAACAAGAACAAGGAGATTCTAAATGACTACAAAGAGAAATTGAAACAACTACAGGACATACAAAACCAGGACTGCAATGACGCGTCGATGTAATCGCTCACGTTAATGTGTCAATTTGCGTACAAGTCGTCGACGCGTCGCACTGTTTACGTTCATCCCCAGTGATGGCAACTCCAGAAAAGGAAACTCTATCCGAAAAAGCTCATACCAGAACTTCCAAAGTGTAGGGATTTTTTTTTTATTAGAGACCTAATTCTAACAACACCAGCAACTTATCGTAAGAATGCTCCCAGTGCACCGATTCCAACAATGCGTTTCTTATCACTCTACAACCGACTCTCACCCAACCAGCAACTGAAGAACTCTGGTTGTATTTAGATTGGAAAGACTGCTAAAAATGTGGAATGAAATGAGTTTTACAGTGAGAAACCTCAAATGGAACAGCGGTGCCAAATTGTTCCAAATTGGAGATTCCATCTGACCATGTCCCTACTAAAAGCCAGTAACTTTGCTATGCTTCACTTTATCAGCATGTCATTTGGCACAGATAATGTTCAGATGTTCTGTTATGGATTGGTAATTTTGTTTTTGTTTTTTTAGCTTCATCTGCGTTATTACATAGAGAATATTCACTCTAATTATCTTTTTTTTTAGGCAAAAGGAAATATATTATTTATGTTATGTTTGTGTTCCAATCATCATTTACTCTGACCCAGAAACTTCTATACTGGTTTTCTGCTGAAATCTCACAAGTGTTACCTTCATCTAGATACCAACATTAGAGAATTAGAGGTCGTTGCAGAGATGTAGTCTTCTAATTTTGATTATTTCATTTTCGAGCAGAGACATCTTTCATTCATAGATTTATTTTTGAAATGTGTCACTGATTTTATTTGGTATGTATATTTGTCACATTTTAATTACCAATTTATGCGCTCAAATAATTTTTGCACTATTTGTTTTGAACTTTGACTTAAAAAGTGAACGATGCCCTAAAATCCTCCCTTTTTTGCATTCTTTGCACATTTTTTTTTAAATGTTGAGATTTTAAATTTATATTTATAAGTATTCTCATGAGAAAAATGCTTGAGTCTCAGATTTAAAGATTAATGGAAGTTATGGTTATTATTTATTGGTAAGTTAACCGAAAGTGAAATCGACTAAACAGAAAATAATCGATAGATTAATCGAAACATTAATCATCAGAGTAATCAACTAATAATAAATAATAATACAATAAATCGTTGTTCAAAACGACTACAAAGATATGCAAAACAGCTACGCAGGGACGCAAAATGACTCCAGACAGGCACAACACGACAAGAGACACACAACTACAAAGAGATGCAAAGCAACTGCAACGAGATTTAAAACAATGACAAGAAAATGCAGAATGACAATAAGGTGAAAAACAACATCAGGCAGACTGATTACAATGAGCTACAAATAACTACAAAGAGACAGCAATGACACAAAAACACTACAAACCACCCCTCTTAGTCTCTTTCAGTCTATGTCTGTTGGTCCTATGGGTGGAGGCAGGTCGTATTTTACATGTGCGATCCCACATCTGTCCATACTTGTTCTTCAAGGTCAGTTGGTCTGACGGAAAAAAGGTCCCAATATGCGACGAGTAGATGATAAAAAGAGTCACTTTTGTCAGGGAGGACTAATTTGGCTAGGCCATATTCATAACTTTTAATTTCACGTTCTTAATTCATCCAACTAATATTAAAGGACCTCAACTGCATCAGCCAAAGTCATGCTGGGTCACATATTCTATTCTGTTCTCTTCTACTCTGATGATGCTCTCCTTCCTTGAGTAACATATTCTGTCACAAGTCAGTTGTCACTTCCCCAGTGTGCTCTCAGGCCACAGTCATTTCTCATACTTTCTCATACAAACAAGATGCATATGTCACTGACAGTGTCTGCGGTTTCCTGCTGAAATTCTGAGGTCTTGTTTTTCCCAGTCGAGGCAGTTGCCATCTCGTCTCTCGCTCACTTTGGCCATGAGAGGATGTAACGTATTCTGTCAGCTTCAGTGCCATCTTGTTCCTGACATCCAACTACTCCCTGATCCTTTCACGATAGTGCGACTTCGTTTGAGACACGCTCGCCTTTTAGAGGGCCATAAAGTGGAATTTTAAGCCCTCAGCTGTCCCATATCTACGTCCTTGGATTGTATTAGTGAGCATTTTCTAAATCACTTGCATAAAATGATGCACATTTAGGTACAAACACTTGACACATTTTACGAGTTACCAAAGTCACTCTCCAATTAATTGCCAATGGTGCAGCTCCAAGCTATATATCTCGAAGACACCCAAATTAGATCTTTGGCTCTCTGGGGTCTTGCTTTTGAAGATATGTATTTCATTTTCAACAAAACTGATCAAAATGGTTTAAAAACCAATTGGAATACATGTACCTGTTAAGAATGTGTATTCTGAAATGTTATTATATGTCTTGATAGTAAGACTAATAGATACATACTAAATTAGGGCAAAGTGCAAAATTAGATAAAAGTCTATTATTTGTAGTATGTTAGCATGCAAGCTTTTTATGGATTTAGAGTCATATAGGCCTTGGAGCATTTCAGTCTGCATCAGCATGTGTAATGTAATATAAGTGAAATACTTCCTCAGACTGCACTGCATCTGTTCTCGCTGTACTTGCAGGACGGCGTGCTCCTAAAAGTGTCGATGTGAGGGGAAACAGAATGGGTGGTGTCAGCTGGCACGCCAGCTCTGCAGGCCAGCTGAGAGATGGAGCAGGGTGGCTGGGTGAGGTCTGCCTCCTGCGCGGTCGCTAGCTGCAAGATTGACAAGCACTGCTGCCTGCTGCCAAAGTGCGAGGGAGAAAGAGATGCGGCACAGAGTGGCAGGAGGGTAAAGACAGGAAGACAGAGAGAGAGCGAGAGCACAACTGTAAGGGATTACAAAGGCAGGCCAAGAAATAAAGGATGGGGAAGTGGATGCAGGGAGGAAAAGGTCAAAGATGAGAAAGAGAGGTGAACTTGAGAGGGCTCCTCAAACACAATAAAGCACCTCTGTATGGAACAGTAATGATAAGTAATGTGATCTAATGGAGGATGAGGCAGTGAAAAGAGACGGAAGAGCCGAGTGCTCAGAGACTGCGTCTGAGTATAGTAGCCGGCAGACAGCGCCTATATAAGACAGGAGGATTTTAAAGCTAGCGGGGGGAAAACAAGATGGCCTTTGTGTCCACAGATGATTAGGGAATGGATTTCGACAGCCGCAACCATTTAAATCCACAGCCTGTGAACGTGTGTGAGCGCTGCCCAGGTCACACACCTAATGTGGGAAAGATGAAGCCTTGTTTACAAGTCTATTGTACATTTCTGCCACAGTCACATCTGAAGTAAATTTAGCTGGAGGGAGGTGCAGCTTATTTTTGTATAGACTATATTGTAGCTTGTTTCTATTTCTGCCTTTAAACTTGAATAAAAAATATCACCTTCAGAGGATTTTAAAATACAAAACATCTCATAATCATCTGTTGTTGAAGTAACAACACTCATTATCACTATTATTATACATAATAACAGCAATGTTTTTCTCTTTAATTCTTTAGAAGTGGATTGTGGTATTTGCCAGCCAGTCTTTGAGTAGAATCCCCTTCTTATTTTTGAACCATGTTTACTGAGGAATGAATACTTGTCAGAACTATTGTCTCAACTGCGCAGGATATGCTGTATTGTACACTTCCTGTCATTGAGAGTAAATACAATCATTACCTAACTTGTCATGACACATTTGAACACAGATATCCTGAATCTGTCACATTCACTGAAATTCTTCTTTGGGGTTTTTTAAACTGCAAAAGGATTCAACACATACAGTCGAGGAGCATCACCTGCGAGACTGCTGTTGGAGGGTTATTGTATTTTAGGATCTTTCTTGCACCTTTTCTAATCTTCAACTTTGCACCATCTTTGCCAACTGGAACATTTGTCCTTTAATATCCAAATATGTATAATGGAGGGTGGGAGGCAATGTAAATGCCATCATCAAAGATTCTGATAAGCAACAGTTCAACAAATCTGGCTTGATGTTGGAAATTATTTATTCGTTTCTGTTTTAATAATAATAATAATATATTTGATTTATAAAGGTTTATATTCATGCACCCAAAGCGCTGGTACAAAAAAAAAAGAAATAAAATAAAAGTGGAACGGGGGGAGCTAGGGATATGCAGAGGAAAAGATGTGGGTTTTTAGGCGTGACTGAAAGGTGGTGAGGGAGTCAGAGTCATGGATCTCCTGGGGGTGGGAGTTCCACAGCCTGGGAGCAGCCCTGGAGAAAGCTCTGTCTCCCAGGCTGCGGAGTTTGGTTTTGGGGGTGGAGAGGAGACCGGCAGAGGTGGATCTGAGGGACCGTGTGGGTTGGTAGGGGGAGAGGAGATCAGTGAGGCATTGGGGAGCAAGATGGTGGAGGGCTTTGAAGGTGAGGACCAGGACCTTGAAGGTTATTCGGTGTTTTGACAACACGGTTTTTAAATGTCCTGCTGACAAAAAGAAAAAGAAAATAATCAGACCTGATGGTGGAACAGGGACCTTTCTGAATGACAACATGAGCACAGAAGGACTCTCAGAGCATGTCTGTGAACACTTTTCGACTGCGTGACTTATGAGGTCGTGGCGGTGGAAACAGATTCACTCGTCAAGACCTGAGACCACGAATCGCTGATTAAACATGGACCCCTGTGACACTTGAGTGCGAGATGTAATAAACACATTCGCCCTTGCTAGGAATTATGTTTTGATGCCAAGGACTCCTCCGTCGTTCTGTCACACATGCTTGTGGACGGTGATATAAAAGCGGTCTGAGTTGACATGCCATTATGGGGTGATTTGGAAAGAGACAGCTGTAATGGTTTTCCTTGCTGGGGGAATTCAGCGCTGTTGCACACACACACACACACACACACACACACAATTTTTCACACACTTTTCTGACATGACAGTCATCAATGCCTCTTGACAGTAAGCTCTCACTTTATAACATTTCTATGTCCTTTCAATTATTTTGTCAAAGTCAGAGTGTCACACTTTGAAAAACATTATGAAAATAGAAGGGGGATTGAAGACTGCATCCCGACTAATGTAATCATGACATGGTGCATATTCTAAAGGGAGGCTCACAAGGTGTGCAATAAGCAATGTCCATTAATACAAAAATGGTGTCGGTACACGGGTAAGCAGTCAGATCAGGCAGACAAAGGCAAGGTCAAAAATACTGCCTATGGTCAAAAACAAGAAAACAAGGCAACACTAGGAAATCGCTGGAACGCTTACATGGAAAAAAAGAGGAACTGGCAAAGAGCAGAGGCATCACACAGACTCAAGACACGGGAGGAGTTGAGATAATTGCTAAATGGGAATCACATTAGGGAGGGGCAGACAAGCACAGGAGTGGGAAACACAAGGGCAGCAAGTGGAGACCTGAAACCAGAGTAGGGGTACGGTTGAATTGTCAAATTGGCTTAGGAAGTTTCCTAAATCTTGACGTGACCCGTAAGTTTTTGATCAGCAGCCATGATAAGACCTGTTTGGATTCTCTAAATGCATAGGAAAGGAGCTTCAATGCTTCCTTTCCTATGCATTTCCTATGCATTTGGATACTCTGAGCAGCGCTGTGGGCTTTTCCCAAGTCCTATCAGTCCTCCTTTACACCTTTCCCTGACCTCATGACGATTTCCACTCAGGTCAAGGAATAATAGATAAGATAGACATTTCGACCACAGGTGAGAACACACAAAAAAACAGGAAATGGAACTGAAAATGTCATAACTTAGGTTGTCGATGGAGACATAAAACATAATGCCATTTTTGCAGAAGTAATCAACTGGAGACATAAACAAGGTAGACTCTTATCTGACAAGTTCCAATCCAAATGTTGTCCCCTTGTTATCTAAAGATCTTTAACTGGTTATCAAACTGTGGAAATGGTCCAAAACCACTTTCCACCGACAGCACTTCTCAGCAGTAACAGACATCCCCTGTGTCTGGACTCTTATTTCTTGTGTCCAGTACATTTCCTTTTGCTTGCTTCTTCCATTTTTTTACCCCGTCTTCATTGTTGCTCCAGGTTTTGGCAACATTTTTTTTTATTCTTTTACTAAAGATGCATAACTTACATCAAAAATAATGATGATGATGCGTAAATCCTTGTAGTTGCACTCGTGCTACCTAGTTTGTTTGTGTGTTTCCCTTCACATGTTTCATGTTATTCCAGCTTGCAGCACAGTTGCGTCTTGGCACCTGGACTTCGCTGCTCCCTCAGACAAAATAAAGCTGGCCGTGACCTGGAAGCGTTTATCCCAGCACGACTCATTAACCTGACACGGAGAGCACGGTGTTTGCGCAGGGGAGCGTAGTGTTGGTACAAACAACAGCCTCTGCATTCATGCACACACAGAGAAGGGAAGCCCCCCACACCAGCACACCTTCACCGAGTCGCCCCTCATCCCGTCCATAGATCCATCACTGCCAGTTGCGTCCACGCCCTCTCCCTCAGTGCTAATGGGCGAGGCCGGGTATAATTAAAAAGCTCCAAAACTCCTTTTCCGCCTGTTGTTGTTTTGGGGAGGGGAAGTTTCAACCATGATAGAAAGACCCACTTGCAGCCACCCAGGAGATCCAGTTAAGCCGTGAAGCGAATGCATTTGAAGGCCACAGTGCGCTGCTGGTTGAATGGCGTCCTTCGGAGCGGTGAGGTGACAAAGAGACACATCAGAGATGGTCAGCACTAAGTACGGGAGTGCAGGTGTTAAGCAGAGGACACATTATGAGAGCCTTTTAAATTCAAACATATCATAGGATTGAAACATGATATGTTTCCATACGTCCAAATATAAAGGTTAGCACAGTTATTTAAAAGATCAAATTTATTATCTAATATGAGTCCCCACGTCATGAGATTTGTACTGATGTAATATTTTATTTCCATGTTTTTTACTATATTATTTATTATGGTTATGTGGAGCTGCAATAAACATCATGAATACAAAATAGATCATTTGTGTGATTAGTGTATGAAGGCACCGTCTGCAGCGGCCAGTCCGGGTGGAAGGTGCGAGTTGAGGGATTGAAAGATTAAGATCCAACTCTCTGTAAAATGGATTGACACTTGGTTTTGATTCAATATTGAATTAAAAATGGTTTACATGGATCACTAGTCTGGTTGGGGGATCAATAGCAGTAAATAATATATATTATATTCAGTAGCTAACTCTAAATTCAATACACACACTTACGCACACACACACCCACACACCCACACACCCACACCCACGCACAACCTATAACCACATGGTCCACCAGTATATGATTGGACAGAGAACTGTGATATCAGTGATCATTTGTAGAAGGACGGAGGTGAAGAGGTGTTCGGAGTTTACCTCACTTAACCATCCACTTGTGTCGCTCCCTCCCGACTTAATGCTCCCACCTCTGGACCCCTGTCCTCTCCCGCTGACCCTCTCGAGTCCATTTTCCCCCCCAATAACAGCATGACAAATTGAGCCTGCCAGAAAACGATCTATCATTGTCCCACATCTCACCCTCTCCTAGCCCCTGTTCTCTCTCTCATTGTCTCTCTTTCCCCTTCTGTCCCTGTTACAGGATATTCCCCCTTTTCCTCCTTCTTAATGGTTTCATGTTTCTCTCTACATGTGTGCTTTATCTTTCTGCCCTTGCTACTTCCCCCTTAACTTCATCTCCTTTTGTGTCCTCCCTTATTGCACTGTATACTTCTGTCTACGTCTCCATTTTTCTTTCTGCTCATTTATTCTTACTTTCTCTTCCCCAAACTTATTGTGTTCCTTAATATTTCCCCATTTTCCCCTGTCGTCTCTCTGGTTGTGTCTCAGACAATTGCAATATGGTATAGATTCATACCCAGTTTAAACCATCTTTTTTTCCCCAATCCTGCCGTAATTCAGTAACATGGAAATAGTCTCTTACTTGCACAGAACAAACAATAATAGAGCAAAACATTAGCCGTGAATAGTGTTTCATTCTGTAGCCTTTGAATACTCCAACAAATACTTTCCAATCCCGCCCCTGGCTTGGAGCAAAACAATTTAGTCTACCGTGATTAAATTCAGCAACTCTGTGATTTTTCTCCATAATAAGTTTTGGAGCATGGAGAAGCCACAATACACACAGAGGAGACATCAGTGCTTTGCCTGATGAACAAATGCTACAAATTGACAGGTAAATAATAAATGGCTCCTTCTCTGTCCATTATCAATTAATGGTACCCCCCGGGAGTATGTGAGGAACTCAGCAAGGCTCAGGTAGTGAGTTTAAAAATATCCAGGATCTGTTTGTAACTGCATGCAGTAGGTCACCTGCAATAGTACATGTTTTTGTGACAAAGACATTTATTCCAACACAATCTAAATAAAACCACCTCTTCAGCTACATATTTCATTGAAGGAGATAATAATCGAGAGTGAAATGGTTGTATATCCAAACTCCCGTATTAAAACCAAGGCAGTTGGCAAGTTCTTTACTTGATGGATTGTTATTACTTGCACTCGTATGAATCATCTGCTGAAGTTAAAGAGCTTTTCATAAATAATTTGCCTTTTCATAAGTAATTCTGGTGAATTAAAACGGTGGCGTAACTGGAGGTGATGGCTTATCCTTTCACATTAATCAATGTCAGGGGACTAAAAACTGGGAAAGGACCCTAGAATGGTAAATAACCTGAGGAGTGTGTTACCGATGACGGTGGTGGCAAAGAGGAAACGTGATGGAGGCCACTGCCACCCACAGTTGAGGTCATCGCGGTCCAAACCACGGCATTATATCTGTATGATAGGCAGTTAGTCATAAAATAATTGCCTAAAAAACAGCTCCTCTGCTGCTGCAGAGATATTATACGATGCCGCGACTGACTGACTTTTTTATCTGATGACCGGCTTTACCCGTGTGGACTTTTCATGTTCTCCCTTTCCCTCCTGATGCTCCACCCACAGTCACAAGACATGCAGGTTAACTGGCAACTCAAAATTGCCTGTAGAGAGAGAGTGGTTGTTGGCTCTATGTCAGCCCTTGCTATAGACTGACAAGCTGTCAAGGGTTCATCCCACCTCTTGCCCAATGTGAGCAGGGTTTAGCTCCTGCCCCACCTCAAAGTAATAGTGGCGAAGCTAATGGGTTCGTGGATATCGCTCGACCCAGTGTTTTCTTTCTTCACCGACACGGATGGAAATTAAAAAAAGACAGCTTCAATAAAAGCTCTGCTCTGGAAAGAGAAGACATATGGGGAGAGGAAAAAAAATAAAGGGATGGAGGTGAGATGATGAGATGAGAGAGGAACTATCTACTGTGCTCTTGAGAGGATTATAATTATACCCCTGTGCTGCACAAACACAAACTGACATGATCATGTTCTTTGGTCATTTCTGTGGAACACACAGGCTCAATTGAACAACAAAAAAATTTATCATAATTCCAATACCCTAACCCGAACCCAGTCTCATGATATAGAGTTATTATATGAACACATTTTGCTTATGTTTAGTTCTTAATTTCTGATCATTTTAAGCCTCTTCTGTGATTCCAGATTGCAGTGTGGATCATTTATTCCCACATTTAACCTGATTCTCATGCACTTCTGCTTTACAGATAAAATTTGCCACTGCCAACGCACCTGCAGCTGTTGTTATCCAATTTCTAAAATGTAAATTTCTTAAAATGTGCAAAAAGTTTTGTCCGGGGCAATCAGAAGCTCAGTTTCTGGACCTCTGTTTTTTTCTAATATCCTGCATGCGGCCATGATGAAAACAACAATATTGGCAGCACTGCCCCACGGTTGATAGTTTCCCCGCTTCTGTGATCAGTAAATGTGTCATTTGGCCCCTTCTCAGTATGAACAAGAAATATTTAATACAGTCAGGTGAATAGAACAAAACCCCTTCTCAGTTTATGTATTTCAGTGGCAGCACCCAAAACACATTATTTTATTGACAGATGATAATAAACTTTGATTGATGTTTGTGATTATGAGTCAAGCTAAGCATTATTGAAACAGTAAGCCCCTTGGGCATTTTTTATTTCTTCAGGAGGGAAAACAGTTAATCCCATAATAGGCACTCAGCGAAGTCTATCTCATTTATCTGATGACCTCTAGATTTGCAAGAGTCAGAAGCAGAATAGCATATCTGCTCCCTCATAGCCTCTTGTTTTGTTTCTGCTTCAGTAAGTCAGAAACCACTAGGGTTGGAGCACAAAGTCCAGCAGGTTAGAACATATTAAAGTGCACTCAAATATGTCTAATAATAAATCTTTTTGTGTTGTACAGGAATTTTAGCTATTTCTAAGTTTCTGCAAAGCACTTGTGTAGTTCATATTCTTGTTAAATTGGAACAGTTATTGTGTCTGTATACGTTAATAGCTTTATCACTTTCGTCTCCCTGCAGCATAATGTGAGATGCAATTATACCAAAACCCTACAATATTGTTGAAAAGTTCTGTCTCTGAAATTGTTGCTGTGGGCTTGGCATTATTGCCCAGTTCCCAAGTGCCAGACTCCAAATACAGTAAGAGTTATAAGGGTAATTGCAAAGCCAACCACTTGGAAAACAAGTACTGTATTGGTACCCAGCACACATCCTATCAAAGTCCAAAAGCTCTAAAGAAAATGTTCAATTAAAGTACTGCCCCTGTGGACAGAATATAAATACCTGCATGCCAGTTCAGTTGTTTTTTCACACTCTTACCTGTTTTACCTTCCTAAATGTTCCTCCACTTATGTTGCTCTCACACAAATATGGATGAGTCAGTGATCAACATGTGCACATGCGAATTCATCTTTTCCTCTTATGTCTCATTCACAGGTCGGGGGTTAACACCCACGTTTGAAAGATATGGTCATATACTGCATCTGATTTATGCATAACTACTGTAGGTAGCATCATTCAGTGTGGGACTATAATCTGCTCCCTTCAGCCTCCACAAAAAGGTGCTGTTCAAACCAGACAACAAGATTTTCTAAAAATGTACAAGCAACATAGATTATTTTTGGTAAATTTCTTTCTCATTCGTCTGCCCCTGAATGTGAAACACCGTGAAAGTCTCATCTACTAAGTTTGTATAGCAAATTCTGCCTGTCTGCCAAGGACATTAAAAAACTCAAAGTATGATGTAACGGGCCATTGGTACAGGCAGGATTTCTCCTGGTGCTGATGAGAGAAGAAAAAGAGAGCGAGAGAGAAAGCGAAAGAGAGAGAGAGGCAAAGAGCGCTGCACACAGCTTTAACATGAAGCAATGGTGATTAAGACATCTTCTATATTGTTTAATTAAAAATGTATCATATGGAAACTGTGGCAGGACAGACATTCTAAATAGTACATATACATAGTATATTTATTGTATAAGCAACACACGTAGGGTATGCTTCGCCCCTCTGATGCTTCCCACTTATTCATAATCATGGGTAGTATGGATTATCTTCCTATCAATCAATGAAGCTATTATTTGTGCAACAGGTTTTTAACACCTCAGTTCTGAAATCGGCTGTGTTCTGATAAGAGTTTATGCCACAAGCCTGTGCACTAACAGCCCTGTGAGTGCTTCAGCAATTATATTAGTGGATTGGCTATGCATTGGAAGGGTTGAATGAAATCTGATTTTGGTGTGAAATCCGGGCACAAAGAGCACTTTTGTGAGAATCACTGTAAATGCTAATGTGTAAACGAGCACCGAGACTCTCAGTAATCTGATTTCACACTCTGCCAAGAATGGCTGTTTGATTCAACGTGCAAATATTGACCCATGGTCTTGTGTTTAATTAAAGCATAGTTTGGATTTTAAATATTTAGAACACCGTCAAATTAAAATTTGTCTGAAAATTAAAACTGTGAATTCACTATTCTGTTATGGGTTGTATCCATCTGCCCTTATTAACCCTCATTGACTCCACTCCCAAGGGTGATCCCGACAGCTTTATTCTCTTTTGTTATTTCTCTTTTTTATTTACTCTCTCTCCATTTTTCACAACTCCCATCAAACATTTTTGCATGCACACATACAGACAGGCATAATCAGGCATGCAGGCTCATGCACCAGTGAAACATGCCAGATCTCGCTGCTGCTGTATTTGACTGTGGCTGTGACTATTGTGGCTGGCTGTGATTTTATCCCAAGCAGATCAAAACTGAAGGGCTCAGAGGTCTCGTTTCGGGAAAATAGACATTTGCTTTCACATTACAGCCATGATCGAGAGACACTCCTTTCACAGCATAGAATATTATCATCGTTAAAACAGAGAGGTGGCAAAAGAAGTTATTAACCAAAACTACACTGGTTGGCATTTACAAACCGCAGAATAAAGGACACAAATTTTTCTGCTCTCTAAACTTCCCAGAAGAGTTTTCCTGAACCTGCTGCATTCAGCAGGAAATTTTGATGCTTAAGATTATTAAGATTTTGGATGTGTATGAATTCCTCCGTGCATGAACCTTACATATGGCTTTGTGTTTCTTTCCTTCTATTCATTTTACTCTTCATCTCCTCCTCAAATTTGTCTCGGCAGTGCAATGATGGATCCCTGGTAACTTGCCTCTATCTGACCAAATTGTCCCAAAGTCCTGTCGACTGCCTCCCACACACTGTCCGAGTGATCCTTTCATAAATCATCACAGCATTTGTCCAGGTGAACTGTATTTCATGATTATTAATATTATAATTTATAGACCAGGCTTGTGACGGAATAGAAGTGGAGGTGTGCCCCTCTTTGTTGAATGAACAACCTACACTGGTGTTACAGCCATCTAATATTAAGACAATATGGAGGATACAGCAGCTCCTTTGTTGTATGCTTTATGCGTAATTATTTCCACCAAATCAAATTAGAGAGGATATCAAAGCTGAAGAGATTACTGTCATAGTGTTGCATTGAACATCTTTCTAAGTGGCACTTGAGACTGGTTTATATAATGTTTTTTTGTCATAATGCTCGATAAGCATCCTTTTTGAACAACTTTAGTGTAAATGGGGAAAAAAACATATTAAATGAAAATTAACCTTTGAGTGACTTGAGTGGAGCATCAAAACAAAAACACTGAAGGATACTGATATATATTAATCACAATTTACAATATGCTCCCCCCAGCTAAATGGGGGCTACTGGAGCATGCCTCAAAGTCTGGGAGACGTCGGAGGGGAATGGTTGTGCTGGTGCTGTGAGACTTCAGGGTGTGTGGCAGGGGGGAGAGATGGATGAAGAGGAGGTAGTCTGCTGTCCAGGACGCCCTGTAGAATCTCCTCCAGATCCTTCTTTCAAACAGGCCTTTTTCAGCCTTCTATTCAAAAACCAGTAATTGCATCATTTTTCAAGCCCCTCGCCTCTGTCTGATGGTGAGGCTGGCCCCATTAATCAAACTAATGGAGAAGTAAGTGATTTCAAAATATAGGCTTTGATCATGCACCCGCTATCCTCTCCCCAACTCCGCCTTCTCCTCAGCTTTGGGAACCCCTCTCCTCCCAGTCTCCCATATCGTTCTTTTCTCACAGCACTCCATCTGCACGTCACTCCGCACTATTCAGAAAGACTTGCATGAGGACTTTTATTTTCATATCATGGCTTTCTAGGCCTCTGATAATTTACGTAGGAGCTTAGCTATTGCACATTCTGACAGCGCGTTGGCTCTCTGGCATAATAAGAACTTATTTAATTTATAGCAGAGCACCATAGAACATACAGTAGGGACCAAGAGTCTGAGACAGATTTACCAAGTGGTTTCAGACTTTTGTAAACCCCACTGTATGCGAGTTGTAGGAATGGTCCCTCTAAAATCATTGTGGCCTATTAACAGGCAGTATGTCCCGAAGAGTCGCAGCTCAGACACATTTATTGATCTTGATGAGACAAATTAAATTGAAGTGCTTCTCAGGTGTATTGAAAAGCTTGTGCCAGCTATAAAGCAGCGTAACTGTTACTTGAGGCCACTAGTAGAGCATGCTGACAAATTAGATTCCTTTCAAGCAAGGTAAACCACTGCTCAGGGAAAAAATCTTTCTCTCCGTATCTTTGATGCAGCCACACTGGCCTTGGGGGAATGCAAAAAAAAGGCATTTTTGCCTAATTTATTGATTGTACAATTACGCCCCTTGGCCCTGCCTCTTCTTTTGGGATCAAGAGGTAGTGGTCTTCTAGTCCTCCAAATGATCCAAGCAAATAGCTTCCCTACGCAGACTCCAAACATACGGTTTGTGAAATGACTAACAAGTGGATATCCATTTAATTCATTTGATTTTCACCCTTACCTCTTATAGCATAGTTTTGACGGGTTACCACCGATAAGTGTGCCTGTGTATAATAATCTATGTATAGCAGAAGGTATATGTCTGTGTGGTTGCCCAATGCCGATCAAGCAAACTGTACCAATAAAACCTTCGGAAAACAAATAATCTACATCATAGCAGTATCTCTCGCCCTTTTTGGGGGGGTGTAGTTGGCAAAGTGCCATGGCTGACACCTCCGCCTCTCCTCTCCTCTGCAGCCTCCCTAGCTGTCAGCACAGTTCGGAATTAGCATTATGTCAAAACTTAAACTTTCACACCACCGCTTTCCCTAACTCCTCTTCTTTCCCATGGTGTTCTGAGAAGACAAGCAGACACGTCTCACCCTGCGCGGAAATAATTAGGATGAGATTCATGTTCACGTTTGGCCCAGCTAACCTCCCTCTGCTACCTCTCGTGCTCCCTCTGTTCTTGTTTGCTTCTTGTTTGCCTTCCCATTCATCTTGCTTGCTTGTGCCTAATCAGGCAGAGTTTGGTGCATAGAGCTTGTCTATTTACTTTGACCTATAATACCCAGCAGCACGCAGAAGTCCTTAATTTCTCAGAAAAAGAGGAACAGCATCAATGCAGAGCCATCAGGCTCATTGCAGTATTTTATTAAAATGGTTCTATTTAGTGAGGGTTTTAGGAGAAAACAAAGCATCAACACCAAGTACCCGATGTACCTGTTTGTCATATTGTTATGGTCTGTTCTTGTATCATTATCTTAGCCTTCACTCTTGTCTATGTCCTCAGGCGGCCCCTGTTTACTCTGCTGAAAATTAGAGGGAGTGGATGAAAGACCATCACAAGAGAAAATGTATTTGAATATTTGTATTCAGTGGACACCAAGTCATTTTTAACCTAAATACTTACAGTAGGTTTTTAGCTTTTGTAGCAATTTCAGTAGCTCCTTGCCTCGTATTCACATCTACAGCACAGGAAGCTCTAGTCTCATAAAACCTGCCGCTGAGCATTATTGTAATTGCCTTGCCTAACAGACTTTGATTCCAGCTGCGTTGTCAGTCACACATTCACGCTGCAAATCTCCCTTTCTACCCTTCATACCATGGGTAGAAAGGGAGATTTGTACGTTCCATTGGATTGGGATCAAGTGACTCGGCAGGCCACCGAGGTACCCTGAACTCACCGTCATGTTCATGACACCAGAGATGACGTTTGCTTTGTGAGATAGCGCAGGATCTTGCCGGAAGAAGCCATTTGAAAATGGGTAAATTGTGACCTTTACCTTTTATTTAATTATTTATTTTTTACTCATACAAGCTTTTGGGAGCAGTGACTATGTCGAGCATTATATTGGAGGTGTGAGCAAGCAGGTTGCCAGCATGAAGATTAAACGCTCCATTGGTTATCGGTCGGAAATATTGCATCATTTAACACAATGGACAGCAAAACCAATTCATCTTTAAGCAGTCTGATTAATTATTCTCTCACAATGAGCTCCTTTTAGGTCAAAAATTCATTAGTGAAGAAATAGGACGGTGTGCAGTGAATATACTTCAACAGAACCGTCTAAAAGGATGTGTAGAGTTTAGTACACATGCACTAACCACAGACTCCTGGTTAGTGTCTGGCTGCATGCCCCAGCGAAAAAATTCAAATTAATCCGACCAGGCTAGTTTTTCAGTCTACAGCTGTCCAGTTTTGGTGAGTCGGAGCCAACTGCAGCCTCCGATTTAGTTTTCTCTGGCATGGAACTCAACGTGGTCCTCTGCCGCCGTGGACTATCTGGTCCGACTGTCGCTTTCTGCTCTCCACACTTGTAAAGAAGAACCGTCTGAATTATTGAAGCCCTTTTGAGGGTCATTCTTGTCGGACCTCTCTAATCAATAAGCCATTTCCATCCTTCCATCCTCCCCCCACACACACACCACTGTGAACAAACGCTAGAGATATCAATGTTTGATGTGACCATTAAGTTCATGACCTGAGGCATGATTTTAAGCACTCTATTCTGCTCCCATATTATTTGGGGATTTGATGACTAAATGTAGTCATGACGTGTATAATTACAAGTAGTCCCTAATAAAATAATAAAATGGTCGGTGAGTGTAAGTAATACAATAATAGCTGTTCTTTAAGTGATAAATTCATAATATGCCATCGACGAAAATTAATTTGTCAAGTTAGCAATTGCATTGGCCAAAGATAAGGAGTAACACTTTTTAACGGCAACTGAGGTTAGTGACAGTGAAATGTGAAGATTCCAGAAATATTACTATTCCATGCTCTTTGTATGTATCCAAAATGTGCATATGAACTGCACCTTAGATTATTTTTTTTTAGACAGTTTTTTACAAAGGTTTCATATTTGTTCTTTGGAAGAAATTTCAGAACATATTGTTCACATATCATGTGCTCCATAATCCTAAAGGAGGCCTCCGCCATTAAATGGACAGAAAACGGTTTTAAACATCCCACCTTTTCTATGCTGTAGAACATTGCCTGACACTGACACTCCCCATCACATGACTAAACTGTGATATCTTCCTACCAGGTAATATTTTTTCCTGGTTTCTCACCTCACATTTGCTTTTACTCTTCTCCCTGGGTATCATTGTTTTTTTTCCCTGATACCGATGCTAAATTGATCCTTTTTAAACGTTGGCGGTACCTACTGAAATGGGGCCAGAACCGATAATGATTTTTAAGCTCAAAATGATGCTCAATAATAAGAACAGATTTTTTACTGCTAAGGGAAATTGGAACTTGAAATTTGACGTATTAAATGTTTATAGTTTAAAGTATACTTAAATTAACATATGAATAGGTGCAACAACAAAAAAAACCCACTCAACTATAATAATCTAACACTAAATAGTTTCAGTGCTTAATACAACAAAATACTCCAGTCCCAAAGTTCAAGCTCCAACCTGACGCCCACACTGCGGCTCGTGAGTTTAAGCATGTTGGCGTCGGGTCACGCAAGCAGTCAAACACGGAGCATCCCTGTGAGTACAGCCACTTCCCTGCCTCCAAATCCCACTATGTTTTTTTCTTTTGGCATCTGCAAATATGTGTCTGGATGTTCTTACCTGGTCGGCGGCGATTCCTTAGAAGCAACATGAGAAGCAAGTTCACTGCACACGAGAGGACCGAGAGGCCTCGGCAGCCATGAGTGTCATGTGGGGACACTGCATCACAGTGATTATAGTGGTGTTTAGTGAGAGGGCTCTAACAACTGTACTGTAATGCTCCACAAGGACCCTTGTGCAACCGTTTTAGCATGTTATCACAGCAGTTTATTCCTGGCTGCACAAAACGGAGCAAGCTTCCAACTAATCAGCTTTTATGTGAAACAAAAGAGATGAAAGTGTCACTCGCTTCTATTTACTCCAGACACTGAAACACAAAACACTTCTTGTAAGGAGCTACCTATCCTGCCCTGAATTCAACTCTGAATATGAGGGACAGCTTCATTATTTATATGTTTCCAAATAAAAATCACTTACCTCTCTCTTAAGATGTGTTTTTTCGGGTGTGAAGTTCAATGTGAAAGGAAATTCATTTTTTCGAAGCTAATGGCCTTGAAATGGTACAAAGTGCTTTTATGGAAAACAGTTACTGTATTTTGCTCACCTGAAATCACTTGACTAATGTGAGATAATGGTGGCATGTATTATTCAGTTCTATTTTAATGGCATTCTTTTGCTTAACTTCCGTCGGCTTTTGATTGTCAACCTGTTTTTTTATAAATGTTGACACTCGTGGGTTTCGGCCAAGTGTCCTTGTTCCACGTAATCTGCCAGTTTGCTCCCTAGACCAATGGTGTCTATATCAGCCTTGATTATTCTTAACTGCTAACACCAAAAGGCAACAGAGGCGTGCTGCAGTCCTGTGAAAATTCAATGAAAAACAAACAAAGAGAAAAAGAGGAAGTTGATAAAGATGACGGCCACATCTGCATGTTTCCAAAAATAATATTACTAATAAGCAAGTAATATTGCCCTGTCCTTTTACGAACTGATATATCTGTCCGTTATAATTCTACATCTTTGTTTCCTCAGTAAGTAGTAATTAAAAATAACCTTGCATCCTAAAGTGTTTGTGTGTGTGTGTGTGTGTGTGTGTGTGTGTGCACGTGCGTGCGTGTCCTTGTATTGTAACTGTAGATGAAAAAAGTTAGTTTGTTATGATAATCAGTTTGTTCTCCGGTTATTATCCAGGTTAATTACATCCATCAGCTGTGCAATAAAAATTCAATTGCAAATATCATCAAAGATCCACGACATAAATTTCCCCCAGGTGCACGGGTTTAGTTAATGTTCCCCAAGGGCAGCCTGCAGAAATGCAAAGTAATTCATCTTCTGGTAAAGAAGTGTGTTTCAGTGTCTTGTTAAGGTGTTAACCAAGTCAGTATTTTGTTCAAAGCGAAGCTGGTTCACAACGTATGGTCTATCAAATGAACCGCACCATTTGATACATATATGAAAATCTAATTTAATCTAAATGAACTTGAATTTTGTGGAGTTGGAGTGTAACTTTGTAATAAACCCTGGTCAGTCAATCAGCATTGCTCCTGATTGCTCCAACACGCTTGCAAGCTTTGTTAACTTGGTTAACTGTTAAAAGCGTGCAGATAACTTTTTCTGTTACAAGCACATGACAGGTGACATGCATATTTTTTAAAGAGCAACATTTAATTTATTATAGTGTTGAAGATTTTTGGAGTAAAATAAAAATAATAAAAATCATATTAAATTATAATAATCTCAAAATTGTAAACATAATTTGGCTAGTGAAATGTAGAAGACAAAGCTGGGTAACAATGTGTATGAAGCCCACATCTATAGTGCATTATGACGCATTCATAGTGCATTACAATGCATTCCCAATATTTTATGAATGCATAATTCATATGTTAATGCACTATAGATGTGCGCTTCATAGAAAGGGGTTACTAAGCTTTAAATATTGTAAATATTTCATGGCACCAGAGGAAAATAATTGGATCCAGTTCAAGTTTGGTCATTTCACCTCCTCTCACTTCTGCCTCAGACACCTTGTGGGCTGCTGGGTTGAATCCATGTTTGCACTGTAGATGCTCCAGCTACTGATGCTACTTTATGAAAGTGTGAATGCAACTGATTATTTGTAATCTTCAAGATGTACAGTTGAAAGAAATTTCATAACATTTATTACCACAGCAGAACATGGCTATAAATGTGTACCATATGATAAACAATTCATGAAACACTGTATTGCAATCACGGGTACAGTGTTAAGCTGCCTCTGATTTTAGTTCATATAATGAGGGTTAATGTTCCAACTTGCCAACTGTAGAGTCTCCTCGTGGGGACATTAGCTATTCTGCTAATAGCTATAGCAAAAGCCTGTGGGAAGGCAACTACAGAACATGCTGAGAGAAGCTAGCAGCCTCAGTACTATGGCAGATGGCGGTCCTGATTTGTTTTTAATGCATCTCACATGTACCAACTTCCTGGGATGGCCACCTGGTCTTGAATACTGCCAGCCGGAGGTCAGAAGAGATGTTTTCAGGTGTTAGATTGTCGCTGAAGGTGTGCGGATCAGTATCCCGGATGACATTTATCTTGGTTTTCATCGGTTACTGTATCTTTTGAGTAACTAGCATTAGGTTGCTTGTGAGGGGGTGCTGATGAATCCAGACTTTAACCCATATACGTATGGACTAAATTTGAACATTAACATGTGCAGAAGGCATGCCGGCTCGTACGTCTGTACCATTCTGATGGTAAACTGAGGGCTGTCAGCATCTTTGTATTCCTTGTTGTGCTGATGGAGCCCATTAATTGGTCTGAAGGTGTTTCCACAGCAACAGGTTCAGAGGGTCTAATGTCTCTCTGTTATGACAGACCTCATTACTCCCTCCCGGCGTCTCTGTGAGATCCTATCAACAGAAGAAAGCAGAAGCTGCGACAGCTCCAAAAACCTTTTGATTGTCCACCCTCTTCAAATGATAACCAAATACCAAGAATCCACGGAAGGCATCCATTTCAAATCAACAGAGGCCTGTGGTTGCTATGCATCCAGACCTGACCTCAAAACTATGGTGCATTGCCTCAAATACAGACAAATCTCTGGTCACTGAACACGAGTAAGATACTGTGTGAGAGAGGGGTGGGGAAGAAACCTACACAAGTGCATTCTGAGAGCATTTCAGAGACAATAGACAATTAGTGCACAAATGAAGTCTATTAAACATGGGTGGATGGGTGGACGGACAGATGTTAGGGTTTTGTGATGTGCTGTGACTCACAGCCAATTAGATTCAGCCACAGAGGTTTTGATGTTTGTTATTTATTTTATTCATGTAATTTTGAACTTTTTATCAATACTTTGGAATGTGTGATTAAGATCATGAAATCATTAGGAATACTGACTCAGAAATGCCCCAGATCCAATGTCTCCTGATAGTAACAACACGCAGTGGTACAAGAAAACGTTTGAGTCAGTTCTGGAATCAGTTCTCAAATGCTAATAAGCATTGATCACATCAGTTTCAAGGTCTGTTTCATCCTACTGAATTTAGTATTTTAGGAAGTGCGGCTTTGGGCGCATGTCTTTGAAAATAAAACAGCAAATTGCCTTGGGTACCAGGACAAGTTAGGAAACTTGAAATAAGCATTACTGCTACCACTTTAGTGTTACTACTAAGTTGAGATGTCTGTGGCTTTTAATTCAACTTTGAAATTAAAACACTGCAAGTGCAACAATGATTTCCGGCAGCGTTGTATAAGCGAGTCAGACATTTCTTTTTGAGAGGCAATGTTGTGGATTCCCTCGTATATTTGGTTGTAAAGCTCGATCACCACTTAGTAGTTACAGATTCCAATTGGTAAAGATTCATAGATACATTGAGTGATCAACATATATAGTATGCAAGTAGCTGATCTTGAATATTGTTGAATTTAATAATAAAAAAGTGCAATCATCAACATTGCTGCCATACAGCAAGCAGCTAATTATCACAAATGATAATCAAAATTAATACTCCACTGTACAGTTTGGTTTAACTTAGTCTTACTGCTGTTTTATTCACTCAATGATTAATCAAGCTCTGTAAGTAATTTTACACTGACATTTTGTTAATAAGAAAAGCAGCATGTTAGTGTCATCGATGGCACATTTGATGGAATTACACCTCCTGATTAGTTTAATCGTCAAAAATGATTTCATCGTGTTGCTCTAATGAGCGGCAAACCTTTGCTCTGTGTCCTGTAATCTCCCACACTGCAGTTTATTTAAGATACAGTGGGTGGAATGTTTCTGCGTGTTGTTTCCGTGCTGTCACCTTGTGCTTCATCGTGAACATCCAGCAGAATAGATAAGGAGACACTGTATTATCTGTGCAAGTCATGCCTGATTTGACTACATCTAAATAACCCGTTTATGTAGCTGTGCAGATGCAGGCATTTGAAACATGCATGCATTTATAATGTGCCCAGAGTGCATACATACATACAGTATATATCCATCTATATACATAATACATTACATCCACTGATATAAATGGGTGGACAAAAAAATTGAAACACCTATCGCTATAACCAAATTAAACTGCAGCCATTAAAAAATCTGCATCAGCAAGTTGAATTAAAAAGTGAACATGACAACCAAAGATTCATTGCTGGATGGTTGTAAAAGATCAGTTTTAGCTAGGTGTACTTAGTAAAGTAGCACCTGGGTGAATGATCCAAACTGACTCCATTATTGCTTTGAAATATTTAGAAATATGTTGACTCTTTGCTCGTCCATGTTTCCATATGCGGCAGAATCATGCTCAGTTCCTTCCTTCGCCCACCTTTTCTTCACATCATTCTAACCACAATTCCCCTCAGTTCCTTTTTGGCTGTCAGTTTGAAATTGGAGTTGGCATTCTCTGGCTGCCTTTGTGGCATTGCTACTCTATAAGAACATGCCTGGGGTACTTTGCCTCTCAGATTATAGATCTTACTGTCGCCAGGCTTCGGCTGTATCAACATTATAGAATATTGCTCAGCTGTCACTCCAGACTCTCGTCCCTGCCTCCTCCAAAACCACATTTCTTGGCTGAGTTACGCTATTACATCATCTCCTGTAGTGAATGGAAAAGAAAGAAAACACAGAAAGGCAAAATTACTCTGCCTGGATGTCGATAGCATTTAGGGTCTCAAATGGATTCTTAGGCTTTGGTTTGATAAATTTGAAGCAAATGGGAAAATCCTTGCTTAGTTCAACTGAAATGGGACGATGTGTGATTAGAAGAAGAAGGCTGTTTTTGTAAAATAATGTAGGAACTGTACTGAAGACACAAGGGGATTTTGTATTTTAAGTGCTGGAACTTTTTGAATGAGAACTCTGGCTTTGTCATTTCTGAGCTCGCTCGATCCAAGCAATTTTCAATCAAATTCTTGTTTCACAATTTGAATGAACAACTATTTGAACTAGGGGCCACTTATAGGAGGTGAAAGAAAACAAGCCATGAATGTTAAGTATCAGTATAGTGTTCTGTGATATGCAGGAGACAATCAAATTCCTATGCAGTTTGAGTAGCGGTTCTCCCCTTTGCTTTCTTAGATTGATGCTGGAGAAAATGTCAAGGGTCACACACAGTGACCTTGCCGTGAACACACAAGAATTCGGCAGAGCTCTCTGTTCGTCACTGCAAGTGTCAAACACTTCAGCAAGTCAGCAGCCGTTATGTTTGTCACGGTCGCACAGCAGTGAGGTTAAACAGCAGCTCACAAACAGCAGCTCACAAACAGCATTTATTCGGCTTTGTTCCGTGAGTGTCTCAAGTTGTTAGTGTTCAGTTGTTCTGCGAACTGATGCTGAACCTCAAGTCGAGGGTTCTATTGTGCCCAAGGCTTCAACAAAACACTGCATCCCAGCTGGTACACATTAACTAACTCACACTACACTACTCGACTTTGTTTTCACCGTTATGTCATCTGGCAGATTTCGTCTGGATCAATGAATGCAGTTCAAGGAGTTGCCATGTCTCTTGAATGTCAAGGTTGTTCTGACAGTCAGTGGTTCTCAGTGTCAGGTTTCATGTTGAGCCAGAGAGGAACTATCGTCATTTTGAAATAATGGATTACTCACACATGGATGGATTTAGCTGATATTCTTCCATCATGTAGATTATGCCCCCCAACCGCCTATGATCTATTAATTTTTTTTTTTTTACAGTGAATTGTTATCTAATGTCATAGCTGCACAGGCCATGTTTTACAGATGACAGATAACAGTTATTAAAGTTATTTCTCTTGTCAAATCAAATAGTCCCTTTTTTTTCGAGGATGTGCTAATGGGATTTTCCATATGAAAAAATCTGCCTTGCACCATCTTCAAAAAGGATATGTTTTACAAGATGCATTAAGAGACGTTAACTGGAACTGATGTAGAAAAACACTAAGAATATTTCTTTATTTCCACAAAGCTGCACATGTCCCCACACAGAGGAAAGCACAGTTCACTTTCATCTGCCTGGTTCTGCTCTTTCTTTTTGTTCGTTGTTTGCCAGTAGCCCCTGCAGATCTACCTTCAGCACTGTGGCATTCCTTTTTCTCTAAATCGTGCTTTGTTCCACACCTGCAAACAAATGCCCACACGCCTGAAAGTTGTGCAACACAGTAGTGGAAGATTTTCTTTCTTCTATACCTTTAACACATGTCAAATTAACTTGCAGTGTTATAGTTGCCTACAGGTAAGCGGTATCATGATAAACCGTGGAATCCCTGACGGTTAGTAGTAGAGTCATGATAATGCGTGTACATGCAGTTGAAAAACCTGATTATATTCGGGTTAAGGCATTCGGTTTCTCAAACGCCATCTAGTTACCCCGGCTAAAATCAGAGTTAACAGACCTAGATAACTCCTTTAGTAACCGGGGGATTCGTGCATGTGTACACCTTAACCGGGGTAAACTCGGGTTACGTGTCCGTTCATGCTCCGTAGGTTATAACTGCCCCTCCCCACTATAACAACACAAATTATTTTCCTTTAAACCCAAGGACGTCGCCACGGCAAGAAACGTTATTAAGGCGTTGAGAATGTACGAAATGTACAGCGCTGAAAAGTCCCCGCTTTCCAAGTTGTTGTGATTTTGGCAAAAGTCAACAAGAAAAAAAAGCCTTATTCCGACCAGTTGTCATTGGCAGAGCGCCACCTACTGTACCGGAGGCTGAGTTATTCCCGTCATTCTTTCCAATCTTCCCCGCTCATGTATACGGGGAAAAGTGGCATAACCCAGTTATTCACTTAACCGGTGCTGACCACACTTATTACCATGGTGATTTGGTTGATACCGTCCAGCATTGACCATAGTTAGTCTCTGTGACACACGTGTGCAGGCGCAGCAAGCATCGTGGATTTGCTATGTGTCATAACAACATGGAGGAAGGACCGGCAGGTTGTAATAGCAGGAGGGGCGCTAGTGCTCCGACCATGACTTGCATCTGCTACAGTAGCATCCACTAGTGCCAAACTGCGATTAACAGATGCTAATATTTCGGCCTGACTCTCGGATGATTGGGGTCAACGTCTGCACTTAATGTAACGAGATGTCAACCTGTTTCTTCTCCGCACAGTGTGTGTTGAGCTGATTGTTTTTCCTCAGAAACGCAGCTGTTTAAACCATTTAATTTTCTTCTTCTGTTGGATTTTCATCATTATTTGTAATTTGCTCAGATACAGTAAATCATAAAAAGTCTTGTTATACATATGCTTGTATTGTTTTTAAATGTTTTTATAGGCACATTTGATTATCTTATTTTATTGTTAGCTCGTATAAACCTGAAACCATGGGATGTTTATCAATAAATAATTAATAATAATAATATCAATAATCATATATTATTTAAACTCTAACTTGGGGAAATTACTTCAGTTTCTGTCAGTGCTCTTTTAACAGCCATATTTAAACAATACCACAATAATATGGTGATAATTTTGGTTACTATGATTATGACAGCGTTTCATCTCCAGTTACCTATGATAAATATATACAGATATTAATGGGGAAATTGCTGTATTGTTCAACATGGGTCTTATGTTTATAAATGTAGGTGTGTAAATGAATGGTACTTACAAAATCTTTTGGGTCGGTCCAGTAGATCGCCTCAGCTGGCAAAAGTGGCTACAGTGTAAACTTACGGGGCAACTGTGACAAATATGTCCACTTAAAAATGCATGACACTGTACTCACCTGGTACAGCTTGGTGTTTCATGGCATCCATTGATAATGTTGGCCTGTCCATTTGGATGCCCAGGCTATACCATGCCTTGCAGTGGAGACAAATATTTAGCAACACTCATTGCTTTGTGCAAAAGGGATTAGTTTAGACACTGATAACAGCGATTTGCAGCCGAGCCATTACGCATGACAGATGTCAAATATGTTCAGACGTGTAACAGGTGGAGGAACTCAAAAATGAAATGGACATTTATGGAAATTGCAAGGGTTAGAATTTAGATTTAGTAATCTCACATACACTTAGTGATTCATCCTTGTTATGCAGATTCTATTCAATATCTGACTAAAACCAAACTGTACATAAAACAGATTTTTTTTCTTTGTAAGATATTATACAGAGTTGTGCTCTGTAAAAAAAAGTGGATTGAAGTCTTACCACAGAGCTTGTCCTCTCAGTAAATATGTATAACAGACCACTTTCCTCATGATCCAGAAGGGTGTCTGACTTGGACTATTATGTATTGTTGTATTAGATCCCGAGGAATTATGTGAAAGTTCAACAAATGTAATACCTTAAACTGTCTCTGTCTCTTTCTTCCTCTTTTTTATCTTTTACTTCAGGCTGTGGAAACAAACCTGGCGTCCAAGGACAGTCACTGGGTCTATGCCAACGAGGTAAAGCCAAACACAAACACACTTAATACACCTTGCAGCTGAGTGAATTTAGGACTCATCGTCAGTTTAAATCTGTCAAGAAGATGGGCACACACAAGACACATGAAAACATAAGGTTGTCAGTCTGCGCTTCCATATCCAACTGGATTAGCAGCACACTGTTTTTCTTTTTTTTTCAACTTGTCTGCCTAATGGACTGTACCAGTATTTCATATTGTATGATTGTCCTGCCTTAAGTTGTCGATGTTACTGTGCCTTTGCTCCCACAGCACCCGTGGTCTGTGTCTGACATTGACATAAATGGTCTTCTAAAGTGGCTGTAACAGCACAAAATTTAGGTGCACTCAGTGAATACAGAACAGTCGACTCCTCTTTAGCTTTAGTGCCTCATTGCTGCATTTCAATTGATTCAAAGTGATTCGGAGATGAGGGGAGTCATAGGACCGGTCCAATGGTAAAAGCAGTGGATGAAAGACAATATACAAAAGGTTGTTCCGAGTTGAATTACCTCCAATATTAATATGGTCGTACCTAATAGGAGTCCTCTCTTGAACACAAGCACACATACATCACTGTCCACATATTTTAATGAAATATCACATCCCTACTCATGAGAACATCTGAACCTGTGCTCACCAACCAGACCATGGCGCATATTGATCCATAACCCAGAGCATGATAAATATGTGTGTGTGTGTGTGTGTGTGTGTGTGTGAGTGTTCCCCCACATCTTGTTTAAGCAGCACGCACAGAGATAATAAGATCCAGATTTTTGTCTTTCCTTTTTAATTAGCACTTGTTCTGGAAGTTGAAACACAAACTGGCAAAAGTACTCAAAAACAAAATATTAAACGCTTATCATTTGTGTTTTAAAAAAGGAGTTCACCGTGCTGCAATCCAGTATATCTCAGTAGCTTAAATATTGATTCACAAAAGTTAATGAGGCTCAAAGTGTTGAAAACCTGCTATCTGACAGTTTACGTTCCCAGATTTAAGACTATAATTAGTATTCATGAAATATCAACTTTGAGTGTTTGGAATAATTGTCACCATGTATTTCCGTATATACATAACAAATAATGATTTGCGATAGCAATTGAGTTCTTCAAAACTTTTTTTTAAGTAAAGTATTTACATGATATGTCTCCAAAAATTGCATTTGTAGTTTCAAACAAGATGATGGGAGACTGCAATTACTAACTGAGGCAGTTTTCACATACAAACACATGCATGCCTTTCAGCCAAGTTCCACTGACCTCCACCAAGACATTATCTTTAATTGCATCAGATGCAGGGAAGTGTGAACTAAAAGCACCTTTTATGGCACTGCCTTTGTGTTTGAAGGCGCACATTTAAATGGAAACATATGCCTGTTTGTGTCTGTGAAACATACGCCCATTGTCTCTTCTCCTTCTTCGCTCTGTCAATATATGATTTTCATTTTCCTCTCCACTCTCTCTCGCACGCTGTATTTGTGATGCTATATATTTTTTTTTCCTTTTTCTCATTTTTCCTCTCACAGTAATTTTTGTTTATCTTTTTTTTTCCTACTGTCCTATCTCTTTCTCCATCTCTGCCTTTCATTTCATCGCCCCAGATAAAGTGCCCATGAAGCTGACGATCACCTTGAAATGAGAATAACAGAGACATGTTGAATAGGCTAAGAAGAAAATTCTATTACAACTCATGTCAACCTCACAGTATTCGTCTCTGGAACTCTTCTCATGAAACCTCGGGGGGAGCTGGTTCGTCGATAACCTTCCTAATTCTTATTTCCCTCATAGAGGAACTAGCCTGTGAGCTGCCTGTGAATTGATATCTAAGAAGCTTCTAACATAGCTGATGGTACAGTGTGCACAAGGATTGTTTTTAAAAATCCCTTTAAACACATGAGAGACTGAGTTCAGAATAGGAATTCTTGGATTTGTAGATCTGTGGCATGCTTCTAATCAGCTGCCTGGTCATGACCGATCTGTGACATCGTTTTCAACCAGGTGAATCTCGCAGTCAATGCTCCATATGGAGACACAGACGACATTATAAAACTGTCATGTGTAAAATGGAGTGAGCATATATCGGGAAAAATAAGGTTTTCACTGTAAAACGATAGACTATTCTCGAACGAGTTTAGTTTGAGACTGACCTTGATACAGTTTCAAAGGAGTGGGTCTGAATGGTACAAAGTCCATGAGCCCTGATGGTACGCAACTTATTCAACACGCAAATTATATAAATATTAGGAAGAGAGAGAAGCTTTTAGAATTGAAATGTGTAAAAAGTACATCAGCAGAGGGGTGCTGGGATGACAGGCAGGCGAACCACCCACTACAACAGCGTGCTGCAGCTGCTCGCACGTTATCTGCAGTTGACACTGTCTACTGGGCTCAGATGGATTGCACATCCAGGAAGGATTTTTTGTGTGTTATTTGGTGGTGACACCTCTGAATGTTTGATGGATTATGTGGCTGTGTCTGCTGTGACAAGCAAGAGTCGAGGAGGACAGTCGTGATATGACTGATGTGAGGGGTATCTGCCCATTTAGGCGACAGAGACGGGAACCCCGTTCTACTGATGCGTTCTCCACCGATGATCAGCTTATTGCTTATTCAAAAGTAGCAGTGTATAAAATTGCATTTATCAAAAACACTGGGCTTGCTGCTGTGGTCCTTTTTCATTTACCTCGACGAGTATTCGTCCAAAAATCCAAAGGGTTTTTGGACGAACGGATGTCAAACATGACGTGCTAACCCCAAACATGGCGACCACAGAAGACGTCATGCTCATGAATCTAAAGGACCAGGGACGAGAGAATCCCTTCTCTAAATGTTACAGCAGTTACAGTTAGTCATTTAAAGCTGTGGTTATTAAGTGGCCAATTCAAATTACACACAGCATGTTTAATTAAATAGGCCCACTGCTCCCCTGGACTGTACTGTACTTACAGTTAGGCCTGTCCCTGCGTTGCTTCTAAATTGTTCCCATAGACAATGAGCCATGTAATGTGATGACCCACACATTTACACTGCACTCACATAATTCATGTAAATTGATTTTTAGCTTCTCAAAAGAATCTTTTGTAATAACACAAACCCAGTTCTTGTGCTATCTTCCTAATGGGCCCCCTTTTTTCTGCTGTATTGGAAAAATTTTGCCTCAAAACACGCCCACGTGCTCCACAGCGGTCGGAATAGTCCAGCTGAGTTTGTGTTGCTGCAGATCAGGTTTAGTGTAATTTGCCATGAAATGACTTTGCATTTCCGGCTGCTCAGACCACATGTTATCGTAAATGGTCCTTCATTGAAAGGACAGTTTTAGACTGTAATGAACTGTGAGTAGCCGAGCTGTCGCTTTTCTCACAGCATGTTCAGTTGTGGAATTAATAAGTGCATAGACATACATACGTATGATTAACTGAGAGCCATTGCAAACCGACATGAACTAATGGAGCTCCTCTTCGCCTCCACAGCTAGCGATTGCATTTTGAAGAAATTCAGAAGGCCACAGATTTATAGTGTGCCATAGTTTTCACTGTGACTAGTCTGATATCCTGGGGACATGACAAACAGCAATGCCACAAGAGCTGTAAGGAGTTTATTTTACTAATCAGTTTTTATATTATTATATTGTGAATAAAGCCCAGTAAAACCATAGCTTAATCATCATAAGCCTTACAAACTGACCTGAGGCTTAAAGAATCACCAAGAAAGGGACAGAGGACCAGCTACTAATTGAATAATGTAATTACTTGAAGTCACTTAAAGCACAGAGTTAACCTTGATATTTTTACAATTTTGCATAAAACATCTGATCCTAGTCTAATTCAAAACATGCATAGTGTTGTTTTACTGCTGTGTTTTCAGTATGTACATTTAATGTGAGACAAAAGTAAAATGTAGTTGCATTTCATATTGCAGTGAAAGAAAACAGTTATACACGCGGTAACCAGGTCAGTTTAGTTACTGGAGGTACATGTAGTATATTTCCAGGCACCTATTCAGGATCTGGTTATTTTGGCTGGGTTTGAGGAAACTCTTCAATATATTCGGTTAAAGGTCATTTTACAAAGCCCCAATGTAGAAGTTAAATGCTAAAGTCAAATGGGTAATTTCTTTTTTTAACCTCAATTGCAAACGGCCAATAGGACACTTGTATTTTGCTTCTATCATTCGGTAAATTAATAAATATAGTAGTAAAGTAATCCTGGGGTTATTTTCTGTCTAACCAATAACCTTGGTTTCTCAACAATGCACCGAAAGCCCATAAAAAAAGACGAGACTAAGCAAGAACAACTCTAATGAGTATCATACACAGTGCTTTGTTCCCCCTCCCTGGCTCGCATTGCTTCTCAGTTTCGTCGCCCGCAGCTTCAAAAACCTTAACTCCTAATTAAATCGCCGTCATGATTACGGTTAAAGTCTGTATTT
This sequence comes from Scophthalmus maximus, assembly GCF_022379125.1. Classification (NCBI taxonomy): domain Eukaryota; kingdom Metazoa; phylum Chordata; class Actinopteri; order Pleuronectiformes; family Scophthalmidae; genus Scophthalmus; species Scophthalmus maximus. The sequence goes on along the minus strand of NC_061524.1, from coordinate 23,808,134 downwards.
ATATCCAGTGAAAAGATTAATAACACTGACTGAACAGCACAAAGAGGATAATTTAGCCTATCTGCGGCTGAACTGGATTTGATTAATTTGTTATGGGCGCCTGCTGTCACTGAAACACGGCCATGCTGTATTCACTTTTCCAGAAATTTAAGTGGGTTACCTCGAAGGAGCTGAGCACCTGAGCCGATTGTGTGATAACTGTCAAATCTATAATTTTTAAAATAAAGTCCACTTATAGACTTTTGATAGTAATACTATTGTGATTTGCTATCTTAACCACATAAAGGGAGCCATTTATATTAATAACGGTTCTCTAGTGATTCCAGTGCTTTAATCCACGGGATGAACATTGACATATCTGGCCTTTATTCTCTTATGTACTAATTGTGTCTAATGCACAAGTGAACGGCATCACAGTGGTGTCCTAATTGTGACTTAATGGTCTGTCCATTCTCCTCAAATAGAACTTCGAAGGCACGCATTTCCTCGGCCGTGTGCCATTGGTCGTTGTCACTGCTGGGTCAGCTTATGACAGAAATGTCACCTCATGACGGCGGCAGAACGCTTGGACTTGGTGGCGCTGGAAGTTATTAGCTTGGACGTGAGGGTTCGGCTCCGTGAACCGTGCTGCATAAATCCATCCGATTAATGTGTCACGGCAAATACATGAATATTCATTCTTTCCACCTGACTGACTGACTGTAGAGTCAGAAAACGAGCCAGAGGATTAAACTAGATAAACTAGAATCACCTGAGGAGTGTTTTAACTCTCTACAAAGATTACTGGGAATACTGGCTCCTTGTGTTTTCAATTCAGTTTGCTCACCTTCAAGTGGTATTGCGCTAAATAAAATAAAATTAATAAAAAGATGTATATTACACAACTATTAACATCAGTAAAAGGCAAAAACAAACAAAACAAAGTTAAACCTTGGTGAGGAAAAATTTATGTGAGGATAAAAAGAAAGACCGACTGTCAACTGAAATATGGTAAACATACTCGGAACGGCTGCGTAAGAAGGATGGCAAGATAATGAGAGATGAAAAACCACGAGGGTGAAATAGAAAGCCAGTACAAACAGACAGACAGTAGCCAGAGGAAACTCACAGTGAGGGAGGACAGAGACAGGCGGGAACAACAGAGAGGCCGGTTGCAAAGGGGAAAGATCAGAATGTCTGATATAAAAGAACGATAGCACGCATTCACGCATGTGCGGGAGGGAAATTATATCAATTTGCTTAAGTTTTGACCTGACAGTAATCTCACAGCCTTATTGTCAGATAGCATACGAACCCGTCGTTCCCCAAAGAGACCCACTGTCTAGCCTTCGCATCGACCATCGTCCTGCCCTGGAGACCGGCAAGCAGCTCACTCTCTCATGAATATATTGATCTGACCCTTAACCGGGTGAATCTCCTCTGACCCTCCACACATACATCGCCCCTTTCAAGAGGGTCAAAGGCCACTTGCACTATTATTGTAATGGATATCCTTTGATATGTTCATTGATTTATCCATATAATGTGATTAACAAAATAGGTGAGTTTCCTATAAGATCAATTCTAACTTTATATTTTACAATCATATGGTCAAGAGCAAAGGTCCATAGGCACCAAGCTTGGAATCTGCTAAAAAAAACATATACTTCTTGACTTTATAGAAATAACCATTTATGAACTATGTGCCTACTAATGGAGACTCTGTTGATTCAAATCATAAAATAATCCAATGCTGGGACAGAAATGATGTGAATTGATGAACATGCACTGGGTTATGCTGGTACAGCATCAGAAAAAATGTATTAATTAAATCAAGTTGGGCACAAGTTTCTGTTTCACCCGAGTGTCTGTCATTTTCCACAATTTAATTGTTAGAACACTAACAATCACTTTTGTTCCGTGGCCCCCTTGTGTCATCGGGTGTTTTAATTGCTAAAGAGGCAAACAGAAACCCTACAGAGGTTTTGCTTCTAATCAAAATGTCTTGCTTTTTCAAAAAACTGCATATTTATGGTTTGCGTCATGTTTCCCCACTGCACCAAATCCCAATCTGATGTTGTTTTGAAAAAGTGCCACTAGATTTTGAACTTATAATTAAGGCAAAGACTTGTGAAACTAAACTCCCGCTGTCATCTTCATCTTCAGGAGGTGAGTGATCCGGACATCATGGAGCTGGTCCACAGCTCTCTGGGGCGGATGACCATCATTCGTCAGATCTTCCCATTGTGGCGGGACACCAACGTTCGCTGTATGAGGAACAATCACCGCATCTCCTCCCTGCTCTGTGACCCACAGGAAGGCTATCTGCAATCCCTGGAGGTAAATAGAAAAAAACTATTTAAAACTATTTACATGATTTTAAAGGTTGATACAAAAATAGATCTGATGGCTTGTCTTTAAAAGATGTTAGTCAGTTATTTTGTCATGCACATACAAGTGCCCAGCAGACTTGAACTTATGAAACCATAAGACACCAAAAATACTCCTTGTAGAAGCAAAATATGTGTCCGATATGAAGATAACTTCTTTAGCATTTGACATTACCCTTCCAAAACTTTGTCTTTCATCCTTAGATCTGTAAATTAAATGGTTCACAAAAAAACAACAACAACTCAATTAATAATTATTACAGGAAGGACATATGAAAAAGTAAAATGTATCAAAGCATCCCCCAAAAAACCCTCATAATTCCACATTCTTCTCTATACAAACAAATGATATGGTATGTTTTTTTCATATCTTCACCAAAATAAGCTACTCTCAGTGGAGAGTCAGCGGTTTAAGGGGGATGGCGGTGGAAGCAGTGTGATGTCTGAGGCTGTATTGAGCAAAGTTGTGTGGGGTTTTTTTTGGTTCTTGTTTTCTTTTCCATTTGCTGCGACTTTGAGCTTCGGGAACAACGAGCACATTTCTTCAGCAGCTAACAGGAGGGATACTTGTTATGAAGCAGTGACAATGCTGCAAAATAATCATGGCGTGGTCTTGTTTTTCCATTTTGTGTACCGAAAGGGTTGATTCAACAGCAGCACTATGCAACATTTAACATGCGAGCAGGCACAGTAATGGGACCACAGACGAGCATCAGCCAAGTGACACGTGAATGTAAATATTAACTGATTATGTATGCAACTGAGTATAGCTTAAACTCCCTGGATAAGGTGATTAAGAAAAACATGAATGTCCATGAATATACATGACTGCAGCTCACATAACTGGGGAATAATGGCAGAACAGAGTGAAATATTGTTTTGTAGTATTTAAAAGCCTATTTTTGATGCAGATATAACTGTGAATATACACACACACACACACACACGCACGCACAATAATAGACTCTTTGTTTTTGTTTTTTTTGTACAGAAATACCACAAGTTGGGCTGCACGGTGGTGTAGTGGTTAGCACCTTCGCCTCACAGCAAGAAGGTTCTGGGTTCGAATCCCGGTTCAACCAGGGCCTTTCTGTGTGGAGTTTGCATGTTCTCCCCGTGTATGCGTGGGTTCTCTCCGGGTTCTCCGGCTTCCTCCCACACTCCAAAGACATGCAGAATGGGGTTAGGTTCATTGACCCCATTCTAAATTGACCGTAGGTGTGAATGTGAGAGTGAATGATTGTCCGTATCTGTATGTGGCCCTGCGATAGGCTGGCGACCTGTCCAGGGTGTTGGCTCCAGTGACCCCTGCGACCCTTAAATGGATAAAGCGGTAGACGATGAATGAATGAATACCACAAGTTAAAAAAGGTTCACAAAGTGGAAAGTACAGTATGCTCTAAAACATGACCTTGTCAACTAGGAGCCTAACTAAGGGTAAAGTCATTACAGTGAGGGTCAATAAAGGAGATATGCCTTTCAGCACCATGACGGCTTTGCTTTCTCTCGAGCACAATGCCTTTCCCTTCTCTGGGTCTTCCTGGTCCCCTCCGCTCACCCTGCCACTTATTACTTTCGATCGAGAGTTGAGGCGGAGAGTCGACTTTTTCTTTTTGCTCAATCCATCTGCAGTGCAGTGGCTGTGTTCCCTGTAGCCCTATTGAACTGTCCACGTTCCTTTTTATCCCTCCTCTGGACAGATGGCAAAACCATGTGGCGTGTGCACTCACAGCTCTCAATAATTCACACAAAAGGCGGTTAAATATTGGGTAATGGCAGCTAAAGGATCCGTCAAAATGGTTCATTCTTTGGAATAGAGCACTGTGGAGGCCAGCAGGTGCTTTCCAACACCTGTCCCTGTCCCAAGCCGTCAACTGTAGTGTAGCCTCAGAAAACCACCTCAACAGGTAAGACATCATCACACAAGTCAACTTGTGCCACTGAGAGGCTCGGACTGAAGTCCACGTGTCATGGACTGAATGCCTGGAGTGGCAGCTGATATTGCTTCCACGGATCTTCTACTGTAGGATGATTTTCATTGGACTTGACCCAGAGGATCAAACAAATCCTCTGTCACCCCATGACAAGAGGCAGTGCATGATGACAGGGTGCTCTTCAGTCGGAGGTGATGGCAGCTCTAATTCATGTCTTCTTCAAAGACAATGATTGAACCAGAAACAGTTTCCTTCATTTTGTGTTGGGTCATGCATATCAGTTCACTCGACCTGTGTGAACACATGGACAGTCAGGGCGGGTTTGCTGTTGTGTCAACACTGGTTTGTCATCTGGCCAACAAAAGGCTGCCATGACAGTATCAGACAAAAGTCCTGCCCATGATTTTGATTCTCTCTCCAAGCGAGGATGCAAACTTTTGTTCTCCACTGAGATTTATTTTCACCATCCAGCCTCACAGAGAGAACCCACTTCATTCACACAGCTTCCCCATGGAGCTGTGTGAGACACCAAACTAACATGTGTTTTCTTTGTCATACTGAACAACAGTTCAGTTGAGTATAGTGTCACGTGTTGCACTTACCAAAATTTAAATTGCCTGCCTTTTCCCCCCAACAGGTGTCCAACCTCTACCTGTACGACAGTGTTTTGATGCTGGCCAATGCCTTCTACAGGAAACTTGAGGACAGGAAGTGGCACAGTATGGCCAGCCTTAACTGCATTAGGAAGTCTACCAAGCCATGGAATGGAGGATGGTCCATGCTGGACACCATACAAAAGGTGCTTGAGTTTGAAGTTCTTTTTGTTGTTGTTTTTTTCCTTAACAAAGCTGCCTTGGATTTACTTTTTGAAAGGGAAAAAAAATGAAAGAAAATAATGTAAGCTCCTGAAATAGTTTGTTGTTTATGGTTATATTATTTTAGCTCAGAAATGCACATCCACTAAATTATGAAAAGCGTAAGCATGAATTATCAGCATTTATAAATTCAAAGCACTACTTAGGAAAAGTCCTTTGAACCATGATCCCTGCTGGAGACTGGTCAGATTCAAATTCAGTTTTCTTTTTTCAAATACCCTGAAGGAAGCTGATTATTAAATCTGAGATCTGCAGGTTTGGTCCCTGCAGGATTTGTGGCAGATTCTGGGCTTTGATCTGCTTATGCTTCAGTACCCATTCTCCATTCTCTTATGGAAATAAAGCTGCGAATACTAGACAGCGGTTTGATTTCATCCATTTCAATCTGATAATGGGTTTTTGCTCGTTGCAGGGAGTCACGCTGGTTTAAATTCACTTGTGACACACGGTGACCAAACAGTGCAGGAGAAAACAACAGAGCCGTGGTTCTCTCATCATATGTTTTGTTGGTGCTGTTCAAAACAAACTGTGAAATGACTTCAATTGATCTGATTCATGTTACATTATAAAAAAACACATCATAAATGTTCATAAAATATGATTTTGCCTCAGCAACAACACACCATTTGCCTGAGACAATTTCTTCTTATTTAACGCTATGCTCTTTACATGTGCTATAGTATAGTCTTCAAATCATACTTTCAAGGGATGAGCTGCATTAAACATATGGTATGATTGTTGGAGAAAATGTCCCTTGATTATTAGAAACTGTGAAATGTCCCAGCTCAGTTTTATTCATTCAAATGTCTTCCCATGCATAATATGGTTTACCAATACTAATGAGAGTAAAGATAAAACATACGTTTCCTAAATTGGAAGTGAAAACAGGAAGTGAACATGCTGCTTGTTGTCGTCACAGGGACGCATCAGTGGACTGACGGGGATGATGGACTTCCGCGCTGAAGGCTCTAATTCTCATGTCCAGTTTGAGATTCTCGGAACCAGCTACAGTGAGACATTTGGTAAAGATGTGAAACGGGTGAGTCCACATTATTTTATAGAGACCCTGGCCCTGACACAAATTACAAATGAATGTATTTGAAATGAAAACAATATAATTGCAATCATGAATTATGAGCCAAGTCTGCATTCAGTAATAATGGTTTATGCTTTTTTTCTCTTTGCATATATATAAGAAATAACAACCAAGCTGCTATTTATTTTTTCGAATGTATTCTGTGGCAGGGTTTCCCAAATTCAGACCATACTCCATTAGAGCATCTGACCAGACGGCCACCTGAGAAGCCTTTTGTTGGCATGGTGCGACGCACATAACTCTCCACCGTGTAGGTGTGGAGGGAACAGCAGGTTCTGTGAAACTGCTGATGAAAATAGCTCTTCTTAGACATTGTCTGGATGTGATCACTGACTGTGTGAGGGGAGGGATGACAGTGGAATTAAACAGTTGCTCATTAGCTCAAGGCCTCCCTGCAGGCCTCTTCAGTTTAAGTGCGCCGTTCCAGTCCTGAGGACTAATGTCCTGCAGATTTTTGTTCCTCTCTGATCGTTAAAATCAGCACATGTTGTCAGGTAGATGCAGTAAACACCAGTCGTGGCTAATTTGCTAACAGGGAAGAACAAAGAAGCGCAGTGCACCTGTTGTCTGGGATCAGAATTTAGTGCCAGATTTTTTCGGGGGGGTTTGTTTGGTTGTGTGGACGGGTGTTGTCAGGTGAATGTGGTTAACTTACTAGTAGAATTGAACATTTGCCATACTCTGATCCCTGAAAACTGTGGTCAGAGGGTTTATCGTGTGTCAGGGGGGTGTCAGGTATGAGGGTGCCCTCTACTGGAGCTCTTGAATCCCCCAGTTCTCCCTGCTTTAATCTTCCATTTCTTCACACCACCTCTCTTGGCTGCTAAGGTGTCATCTGACATCTGAGTTGGCATAATTAATATGAATCCGATGTGTGCTTTTTGCTTCTCACTGTCACTGTCTGGATATGAGGACAGACATTTTCATGTTTTCCTCTCTCCGTGGGAGCTGACCGTCATCTCCTTAGGTGAGAAAGCCGTCTGATCCGTGAATGTCGCCGAGCTGAAATGAGACACTCAGAGATTATTTGCTCGTCTCTGGGCTGTAATTTGTTTGTCGCAGTGGATGTCCTGATTCAGTCAGGCACTTCTTGCAGAATGAAGAGAAATGGCGTTTCCCGGCAATCTATGTAGAGCAGGACTGACCAGCAGCAGTAATGAAGATTTAATCACCACTCAGCCTAACTGGAATCATGAAGCCAATTCATCATAATGTGGCCTTCAGCATTAGCATCAGCTGGGAAGAGACACACTACACACAGTGCCATATGTTTACACACAGAGACACAAACACAGGAACATAAAGAAAAAAATAAGAATAATAATGAGACCCCTAAAATATCCAATTTTTCTCAGCGGTTCTGATGCGTTTGCAAATCTTCGGGGGCAGGTCGGAGCACGTTTAGTGCCTCAAATTAGCGATTTATTTGCATAAGAATAAGAGTAATTCCTTCGATTCCAATAGGTCCTCGCTTTGACTTAATAATAATAATAATAATAATAACAACAATAAGTCAAAGTAAGGTGTTGGGGCACTACATTCAGCTCCTGGCAGTGATTCTTCCGGTCTCTGGAACTGCACAAGGACGAACACCATTCTTTCCAAACAATATTCCCTCATTTGGTTTCTTGTTGATAAGAGGTGGGTACACAACCTCCCATGGGTGTTTACCAGAGTTGAGACCTGGTGACTGTGAGGGCTAAATCGCATAATTCACCGAATGGTGCGCGACCCCCCGTGTGCTACAGGTGGGGCATTGTCATCTCGTTTCTCCTCAGAAATGTTACGGGGTTATTTTCCTTGAAATTGCCACCGGTCTGTACGTACTGTACACAAGCATGTCCACCAGCAGTCACACATTTATACACAGCTCCAGAGTACATCCACACAGAAACATGCATTGTACACACCATTTTGGACCTGGGACACTGTAGAGCTCAACAGTGGCCGTCCACTTTTTGAAACGCCTCCGGTTCCGGAAGTGGATTTTGAAATGGAATAATTTAGAAGCCTTGGTCGCCAGACTCAGCTAAAAAGGAATAATTAATGGAATGGATGCTCATTCAGGTAAACCTTGGATGTCTTAAGCAGAAGTATTTATTATAAGAGCTCAATATTGAGGAGACTTCCGGTTCGCTACACAGATCAACAGTTTCACAGTGTTCGGCGTCCCAAGATAGTCCCATCCCCGGTCTCTGTAGTGTATTTAGCTTTGAGTAATGTCGACTATGACACCTCGAGTGAGACATCAACTGATCAATGATTGTTTCGGCTTGCCATAGATGAGATGACCTTGCTTGGTGCCTGAGAAGACTCATCTTAAGTCTTTCTCAGGAAGGATAGAGGAAATTTCCTCAACAGATTTCCCATTCATTTACGCTAGTGACATTTCATATGATCCTCCGGGAACATTTCTTTTGAACTCTATGAGCATGCAGACAGGCAAAGAACAGACAGGAGCTCCACCAACATCTGGGCACGTGTATCTCAGAATCATTAGCGGGAAAAGGGGACAGGCGAGAAAAGCAAGGCCAGGTAATGGGATGCCAAATGCGTTCAGTGCTGTTGTTCATTACCTGGCGTGTCTCTCTGTGTGTCTGCTCACGACTTGGCGGAACCATTTACTGGGAGAATTCATGTACATCTCCTCAATGTTTCTCTATAATACAATACATGTTCCTTGTGCTGTGTTGTGTAAGACTTGTATGTACCTTGGAGAAATGACAAAGTATTACATGGTTTGTCATGTCATGTCATGTTGTTTTTTTTCGAGTGGAGTCAAACTGTGACTGCATGTCCTGCTCCACCCCCTGACCCACATCCAGCCCCTCAGAGCCATCCTCATTTTGTTTCCCTCTTTTTCCTTTTGCTCTCATCCCATCACCCACCCTTCCTGTCCTCTCCTCTCTGCTCACTTCTTCTGATCCCCAACCCGTTCCCCTCATTTTTCAGCCCTGGTTTCCTCCCTCTCCATCATCGTTTATCTGCATTCAGTCCATTTTCTCCCCAGCCTGATGGCTCTTAGATGGGGCGTCTTTCTGGTTAGAAACTGTAATGAAGACTGAAATACTATTTCCTGGATGGCCACTGTGAGTTTTCTCCACCATCCGGCATTGCTGCAGAGTGATCGATGCTGCTGTTGCTGTTTTGGTTTCCCAGTTTGTTCTTATTGATGTGTCAGTTTCTTGCTAATGACTTCCAGCTTTGCAACGCAAAGCTCTTCATAGACAAAAGTCAATTCATTTCAATGTAATTGTTCCTGCTAGCCCAGCATCTGGAATGCATTGTCTAGTAGTGATCTCTAAACGTGACCACAGTAACAGGGCTGGCATCACTGTGCCATTCAAATTCACATCTGTCCTATATTACAGCAAAAAGAAAGAGAATCCTGAACTTGTAGAAATGAAAGGACATGCAGCATGGATGGTGGGAGAAAGATGGTGCCTTGGGCCTCCTCCTCCAATTTGACATAGATGGCTTCCTTCAATCCTCTTTCTAACCATCTATTTTCCCTGTCCAGAATATGTACATCTGTGTCTACAAAGGAGGAGTGTCCCTCGTCCTTTAAGTGTAGATAGACGTCTGAATCCTGCCCTGAGGAGCTGCCTCTCCTGTGTTGAGCCATGTGTTTGGACTGCATATAACTGTACTAGGTGTGCGGTCTTTGGCGTGAACCAGTCTTTGTCTTAATGTGTTACTGGGTTCTAAAAAGCCTTGTGATAAAATGGACGACTGCTTAACATTTGACTTTGCCATTAGCCCTATAGAGGAAGTTAAAATAGCCTCAGATTCAAAATCAAAAGGATTTGTTTTGTACTTCTGGTGACTCATGCACCTACTGTGCCCAATCAGGACAATGATTTTGGTCCTTGTAACTGGAGCCAAGTCTTATCCTACATTAGCCCTAGTCCATACCCTCTAAAACCAAGCCAAATCTGGAAACCAAGTATAGCCCAGAGCCAGCTCACACATGGTTGTCTGCTGCAGGAACAGAGCCAAATGAGCCATTGTCACTTATTAGCCATCCTAACCCTTTTAACCCCTGATAGTTGTAATCATCAGAGGCTTGGTCTCCTGAGCTCCGTGTGTAACAGTGTGTGTTGTTTCTACAAAATCTGCAGTTGTTGATAGCTGTTGTATTCATCTTAACCCTGAAACCCTAAACCTCACTGGCGTGTCACACAGTGATCACATTAAATAGTCTCTAAAGGACATTCCTCCCTTGCCAACAATAGATCTGCAGGGGGTTGATAGGGCCGTTGATCCAGTGATTCATGTGCCAGGCTGTGAGATATCTAGCTTTTAGAAACTCACTCTCTGGCTCCTGGCAGCCAGAAATGAGCCAGCAATTAACAGTTGTGTATTTATGTTGTTTTAATCTCAAAATCTACACACACTATGAACCATGCAGGTTCACACATACTGTGTGCACACATGTGCACGTGACACGAGAAAACCGAAAAGTATCTGTAAGTGGAAATCCATTCTCGCCAGGGAGTAATTCCCACACGTTAATGCATAGTCAGCGCATTGGCCACTTGTAAGTGTAAGTTCGCGGGACTGTATCCTGGTTATCTGCTTGCGGTTACTGTCCGGTGCACTCGCATCATGTGCACATGTGCGTTTTTTATTCACGGGTATAGAGACTAATCAAATACCATACATTTAATTATTTTTTGTTGGAGCTGTCCTCTCATTAGATAATTACCCATCTCTAGTGATGGTAAAACATTTATTTTTATTTCAACAAGCTACCGTTAGTAGTGCCAGACACCTGTCAATACTGAAATCCCTAATTTGACAATAAACACCAATTAAATAAAGTCATTACTCAATTAACCAAAGATCCTTCAACGATATCCATTTTAACAGTGTAGAACATAATATACGGCTAGTAAAGTGATTGTAGACAGACAGACAGACAGACAGACAGACAGACAGACAGATAGACAGAAAGACGGACAGACAGACAGATAGAGAGATACTTTAATTTGACTCGCTTGGAAATTTAGTTAAAGCAGCAAGTATCAGTCACATAACACCATGTATACCAAAATTCGAGAAATACAAGGATTTTGTCCCATGGTGAATCTAATAGATTGAGCTGTAAATATAGTGACTTAAGTGTTAAACTAGCAGGGCCCACTCATAGCTGTTTCGACTTCCACACCGGCAAAGGTGTGGAAGTCGAAACAGGAGTCCCAAATAATTGGATGAAATGTGGGAGATATTTCTCGACATCCTTCATTTTCATTCAAACAATACGAAAAAAAAATGTTCCCGATCTTATCGCCGCTGACTTCATTTACATGCACAGCATCACCTACATTCCCTGCACTTGTTTTTCTCACTTCACAAGATCAAGTAGAAAAAAAGATCTTCATTAGTTCACAAGTGGATGCAATGAGTTGAAAACAGAAACAATTATTTTCTATATGAGAACTGGCAAGTTTGAATCCTTTCTACTTTCATATGTCCATTTTTAGACTTGAAGACTACTAGATTTGAAGACTAATCTGTATTCGGCGAAACAACTCCCAGTCTTTCTTAGTTTCTTGCATGCAGTCTTTTTGATCCAACACAACAATTCACTCCGAACGAGAAAAAAAAACGAGGACGGAGGATAAGTCCGCTCGTACACTGCACTGATCCGAACACTGACACACCTATTTTTCAAGGTAACAAAGGAAAAACATTTATTTTTCTGAGTGATTTCGGTTCAGTAGAGGAATGAACTCACATTTATTTTCCTTTCCAACTCAATTGTTTGGGTTTTGATTCTTTCACACTGTCTCGCATGGTGTAAAGAGAGCGCTGCCACGCGTAGCTTCATAGAGGGTCGACGTCTGGGCCGGGTCTGCCCAGCTCATCTCAGATGTCTCTTTTCTCGACTAATTGAAAAAGCCAGCTTGATTTTCATCATGTTTCTAGTGATGTGAGATGAAACCACTGGCACCGTTCCAGCCCGGAACATATGTACTTCATGCAGTTATACAGACAATATATTTGCGTGGGTGTGCACATATACAGCATACTCATTACAGAGATGGATACAGTACATTCAGTAACATAACAGTGGACACTCGGGTGTTTGCAGAGTCCTTACTCCAGCTGCCAGGCTTCAAATCGAGTCTGGAGCTTCTGCTACATGTCGTTGCCCCTCTCTCCCCAACTTTTCCTGTCTCTCTCTGCTGTCGCTGTCTAATGAAGCAGAAATGCAGAAAAAACGATAGACTTAAAAATAATTAAAAAAACAAAAATTGAATAGAATAGAATAAAAATGCATTTCCTGACACATTGCAGAGACACGGGAATCAAAACATGAGCAGCAATATACAGAATATATCTGGCGCGCCCACACATGCGCACACACACACACACACACAAAGACACAAAGACACACGCATCGTGTTGGTGTGGCAGACAAAGCAGTGTGAGTCAATAAGGAGCTTGGTAGCATGATGGGATTGTCAATATGTAAGCACCTGACAGACTGAAGAGAAGAGAAGAAGAAAAGCAGAATAGCTGCAACCAGCTCAAACTATAGTTCCGGATCTGTAAAGATGCAGTTCGAATGGTTCCATGAAAGACAAGCATTTATTCAGCGGATGCTATAATCAAAGTAGTTGTGGTGCTATGAATCCAGGGCCGTTTGACTTGTGTCCCTTTTTCATTCTCAAACTGAAACTGACATTCACTCAGCCCCATTGTAGATGATTATTTTAGGACATTACTGTAAGTATCATAACCACCAGCTGAAGTGTGACTATTTAAACTGGATATCGCAAAATTCCATCGGCACAAACCTGGAGATATGGAAAGAAACAAGTGAATGGTTTGGTCTCACATACAGTAGAGTACAGTAGGTGCACTCTTGGTGACTGATAGCGGTGCATACTCATAGGAAGGCTTTCTGAACCTTAAATCCTGAGCTGACACTTCAAAGGCATAATTCTTGACGAGATTTGGCGTCAAGAAACAAAATACATTTCATTTTCATACATTGCGTCCTTTCTCAGTTATTACATGTATCTGGTTTCCCCGTCATGTCCATAAACATCTCTCGTTGCATTTTCTCCCGGTTTTGTTAGTGGTAATTTTTTTACAGTTGACAGTAAAGCAGTCATTAATTCCCAAATGACACTTTCAAAAGATGGAAATCACAGACCAGCGTGTGTCCGGCCAAGTGTTGCAGGTGGCGTGGCTCTTGTTTGGGACCTTCCCGGTGGCGTGTCGATGCGCAAAGCTCTGTGAAGTAGAAGTGTTCCTCTTTAGTGGTCTTCAGTTTACAGAGCAGAGATTGCTCATTGTTTTTTCGCCGAGGACTGAGCTGCTCATGGAGAAAAATAGCTGTGAAGCAGGCAACGCATGCTGGCGTTGTACCCCGCAAACACTCGAGAACACGCAAACACACAACAGCCCGGACACCGCGGCACACATCCGGATGCACGGATGAAGTGGACGAGCTATTAGAATGGGGTTGTGCCGTAGCGCTATACAGAATAGTTATCATTACCACACAAGGTTTACTGTCACATCAACAATCTCAAATTACATGTGCAGCGCAGAAACAGCCTCGCTTGTCGGCACACAAAGGCAAGTGGATACATACGGTGTACCTCTATATTACGTTTACAATCAGCAGCTCCATGAAGAAGTGATGTCCATGTCGCTGACGTGCACACAGTGCTCAGATAAACACCCTTGGGAGGCACATTTCCTGAGTAACGTCCCGCATGAGGAGAAAATGTTTCTACACCCCCCACGCAGGCTGGCAGGTTATAAAAATGACTCAGTATACATGACTTCAGTGTTTGGAGGATCACACGTTCGCCAGTGTGTTTGTGAAGAGCAAAAGATTTCACTGATAATGAAATATTCGTCTGAAGCTTCTGCGACCCTCTTTCATTACCACATGAGCTTCTATTTTAGTCACAGCTGAAAGCCTTCGTTGTTGCCCCGCGTGTCTATAGTAATTCATGTTTTCTCCTGCGTTGATAATTGTTTGTAATTTAAAATTTTCTCTTGCTCACTTTGCTCTTTTGTTCATTTTGTGTCTCTCATCAGTGTTGACTGTAGCCAAGTAGAACACAATTTGGAAAAAAAATTAGGAGAATCCATTCATTTTTTTTGGTCTGATGGGCCCAAACTCCGCTGCATATGCCCAATCAAGTAAAAGGGCAGAGGCTCCTCAATATTTTATGGAGCTACAGTTCAAAGTTAGGTGCAGGACTTGTGATGAAATCTTGAAGCTTAAAATAATCTCTACTCCTGTTCACAGTTTTGATCTGGTGCCTTTTTTTTCCTACTGAATATTGAGAAGCATGTCCAAAACCATCTTCTCGTGGGGCCAACGGTCTTTCAGCATTTTGTATAAACCTCCCCTCATTGATGAAAGCAAGTCACATATGCTGCCAATTGAGATTCCGCAGGATGTGAAAACATGCAGCTTCTCCTGCGCCAGTTTGAAGTCATGCTGGGACAGTGTGGCAGCAGCAACGTGCAGCGTGAGAGCTCAACATATAGTTTCTCAGAGCTTTCAAAAGCATTTGATAAATGTCTGTTTTAAAAAATCTACGTTGTTATATTAAGTGAACTGAACCTACAAGAAACAATGACGTTCCAAAATGAAAAGCTAGCACATACAAGATATGCATCAAATTATGTGGATATCTCAAATAATGCAATTTAACAAAAGTAAAGGAAAAAATGCATCCATCTAAAAGCTGACTGCTTTTTTTTCTTTTTTTTTCCTTTGCTGTGGAGTGCAGTGTGTTTCTGAGGGAAAAGGTATGAGGATATGTAAGAAGGCCAGTTGTTTGGCCTTGGGCCACCGTTCTTGTCCTGTCAGCTCAAATCTCGAAGACCACTCACAAGGACGTGTCAGATCCTTGAGAATCCTTGTGCAGCTAGCAGCACTGATTAAGAATTTAACAAACATCAGCTTTGCAACCTGAGACATAGCTCAAACGGTGACAGTGTGGAAGGAGAGTTATAAGGATGAGGAATAGTTTAGATACAAGAAACAAACTTTACCTATACGTGTGTCTGCAGCTCTACGTGTGATCAGGGGATTTTAATCTGCATTCACATCTACAGTACTTTAAGATCTTCTTATTTAATATTGTACTATTGCTCCGCCATCATTATCATCTTGATCACCACCTCCATCTGTGTGACTTCAGGTAAGGCACAAAGAAAATTGCTCTCAGAGTGAGTCAGTACATTGCAATAATCAGTGGAGGTTGGATGGAAGATCCCAGATCCATACTAATGGCGGATGGCTGTTGTCTTGGAAACCAGCTCAGCTGTTGAGCTTTGGGCATTCGGTGCTGTTTATCACGATGGATTGAGTCACAAAATGAAATACTTCACTTGATGTTCTAGTATTTATTCCTTCTTTATGTTGGTGATATCAGATATTAGTGTTTGGCACCTTTGTCTCTGAAACACCTACACACTTTTCCCCCCTTTTCCTCATCGGTCTGATTTTCCTTTCTCCCTATTAGCTGGCGTCGTGGGACTCCACTCGTGGTCTGAATGGTAGCCTGAAGGAGAATCGGATAGAGAGTGGTATGCAGGGAGTGACGCTCAAGATTGTAACATTACTGGTAAGTTGTGGGAGTACACCAGATCTATTAGAAGTTGACCTGCGTTGGATGATAGTTCAGTGAGAAAACTTACTCCGCAGCAGCATGTAGGCAAACACATCATGAGGTTGTTCTCTGCTCCTATTATTATTAAAAAAACACACATGATGATGTGAATCCTATATAACATAGAATAATGTTTTACACACAAATTAATTCACATCAATGGTATTTTGGATTAACTGTAAGAGCATAATAAAAATAAAAGCAGAGTGGGCTAAAGGAAGGCTGTTCACTTTCTGAGAATTGACAGTTATATACAAAAGCCCCAGAAGATAAAATCCTAGTAGGATGTACTAGGTTCAGTGAGGTGTTATCACAGATGGATGTGGAGCCAACAAGAACAATCCTGGGGAACTGGAGCTCTTATCATCGACTCTACACTGTTTGGTCATATTCACTGACATTTTCTTTCTTGGAAAAGGTAATATTAGGTCCTCTTCTCCATCTTGTTCTGTGAATCTGGAGCATTGGGGAAGCTGAGAAAAATCAATTCCACATTGCAGCAGCTCTTCTTGAACTAACTTTCACCAATTCCCAATTCCCTCCCCCTCTCCATCTCACTCCTCGCCTCCCACTTTCTGTTTTTCCTCTTCTTCACACAAGATTTACCTGCACCGTATTTTTACACATGAGTTCTGCTCAGGTCTGCCCTGGCAGTTTTACTTAATCAAGTAATTTGCCCCCCCCCCTCCCACTGTAACACTTACCCCCCTCGTCTCTGTCCCCTCCCCCTTCCACCACCCATTTAATTCTGGTCGGACACTTTCAGCCCATAAAGAAAAACCACGGTTAGGTACAATAAATTTAAAATGGCATTTTTCACGTAGATGAACCATAGCAGTTGCCATGGCAGCTTGTGTTACAGGTCAACATTTGCTGAGGGAACTATTTTATTGAGATGAAGTTTGACTTAGATCACCTTTGAAGCACTTCATAAAGGTGTCAACCTAAAGTTCTTAAGATGACTGAATGTGTCCTCACCTCAGTCGTCGGTCCGGCCCAGAGGAGATTATGCTGCATCTTGATAAATGACATGTCTGTGATTAAATACACACATACCACTCTCCTTTTTTCCTAAGTCTGACGATAGCTCTTGGCCCTATAGAGACAAAAGCCATGCACCTTCACATTTCTCAGCACTGTCAAATGTTGTTAATGTATTTCCCCGAAAATCCTTTAAATGTTCAGTGTGTAGGATTTAGTAGAAACTAACTGAATACCCTTCCCTCACCCTTTTCCTTCCAATTGTGTAGAAGAACCTCGAGTGGCCTCTCTACACCAGTGTTTGGTTTGTCCAATCTGGGCTATATGTATAAATCTATAGGTATAAAAATGGCGGTGAAAAATGGCTCCATGGATGAAGACCTGCTCCCTATTTATCTAACGAAAACACAGCTGTTCTTTCTTTCAACTGATCATACACTTATGAAAGCATAAGTTTTTTTATGTTTTCTAGTGGATATCCACACTAGTCCTTTAACCAATTGTACAATGTCCATTCAAATAGGAAGAACCTTTTGTGATGGTGGCAGAAAACATTCTGAGCCAACCCAAGAGATACAAGGGGTTCTCCATCGATGTTCTGGACGCCCTCGCTAAGATCCTGGGTTTCAAGTATGACATCTACCGAGTCGGAGATGGGAAGTATGGCTCAGCACTCCCTAACGGATCCTGGAATGGCATGATTGGAGAACTCATTGGCAAGGTTAGTGTGGTCTCTTTTTAGCTCAGTCGGTGGCCAGATTTTAGTCTAAATATTTATTTTCCTAAATTTGGACCCAATTATGGTGGTCAGTAAAGTGGAAGTGGGCCTGATTTCTGCTTTTTGCAGGGAATCTGACCATTTCAGAATTTGACAAAGGCTATGATGAGTCAAGTGAACTTCCCTCATGTGGGATTAGTAAAGTCATATTTGATCTTATCTTATTGATAGTTGGATTTACACTCCTTTTGATGTAGGATGAGGTTTTCATGATTTCCATTATGTTGTGTCAAAGGGTCAAGGTCACTGTGACCTCACAATACACATGTTTGCCTCGAGACCTTTAGGGGATTTCTTCTCTTTTGCCAGTAATGTTCACTTGGGCAAGAATTGATGTGCTGATTATTACACATTTTCAGACAAATTTCTAATTGGATGAAGTGATGAAGTGATTACAATTCATATTTCAAATGGGCAAAGGTCAATTTCCCTGTGACAAAGTAATGTTCTGCAAAAGCAGACCTTTATTTAAATACCATAACTCAGGAACAGATGGAGACATTTTGAACATATTTTTGGCAACTTTACTGTTTGGCAGAAGCGAACAACCGCGAGGCAGAAATTATTGCTAACTAAAGGCTTATTGCTCTTAAAGTACATGCACTCTTTCCTCTAATTTTTATTTTATTTTATATGGGTTTTTTTTTATCTTTCCCGCACCTATATAACACCAAGTCAAATTCCTTGTATTTAACCTGCTACATACCTGGGTCGTATTCCAGGGAAACTCTGGGTTTTCTGTTCCACAATGCGAGTGAACTTAAACTTTAGGTCAGTTACCATGGTAACCTGAGGTTTTCTTCCACAAACCCTGAGTTTCTCCGCCTTGTCTTAACTCCTCCCTTTTCCTGAACCTGATCTAGCTGTCAAAAAAAAGGTATTCTTTCCTCGTCAACCCGATCGATTGAAACACAATTAATTCAGTAGCCTCACCTCGGGAGAGGATTTGGAGAACTCGTAAAGATGCTTACATTCTCACAATCTATCACATATCTACACAATATTCTCCGACCTTATTTCCAGCATTTTGATATCGTGTCCATGCTCCGACAAGAGCAAATTCTTTGCATTGCTCTTAGATTTTTTGCGAACGGGAGTTTTCTGTACAACAAGTTGAAATAGCCGCTGATGTGAAAACATTTCACGTTTGTCAAACCTGCATCAAGAATGTGCTCTCGATGGTAGTGGAACCGTTATATAGGGCAAGGCAAGTGTGGTCTAATAATAAAGAGAGAATGTTTTGTTTATATTTGAGAGCATGACGGTGTATATACATATGTATATGTGTGTGTTAATGGTAACAAAACACGAATAGGTTAAATGTGAAAAAATGGATTAAAATGTGCATCAATCTTTCCGATTGGGCCATTACCTTTAGAGATATGTCACAACACTGTTTCTATAGAAAAAGAGGGGAAAACGTTCCATTTGAAAAGTGGAAAGTTAGCATAATGATGACACAGATCGACAAATGATCCCCACCTCTTAAATGGTGCACTTATCTTTCAGTGTCTTTTTCTAACAGCACATAAGGAATGTCCAGGTACGTTATTAAATTACTAAAATGCAAACATGTGCCTCTCCTTCCACAGCGTGCTGACTTGGCAATATCGGCCATCACCATCACCCCGGAGCGTGAGAGCGTGGTGGATTTCAGCAAGCGCTACCTCGACTATTCAGTTGGAATCCTGATGCACAAGTCAGAGGAAAAGATCAACATTTTCTCTTTGTTGGCGCCATTTGATCTGGCAGTGTGGGCTTGCATTGCCGCAGCCATCCCTGTAGTGGGCATCATGATCTTCCTGCTCAGGCGCATCCAGGCAGTGCGATGCCAGAACAGTGCAGGAGGACATCCGCCACCTTCTGTCTCCACTTCACTTCAGAGCGCCATCTGGATCGTCTACGGTGCCTTTGTGCAACAAGGTGGGTAATATAGTTTGAGTCAGAACACAAAAACATTCAAGGACAGCAGTTACAAATGAGGTCTTTGACATATACTGGGCACCAAAGCATGGCAGCTTTTCATCTCTTTAGTGTGTGTGTGTGTGTGTGTGTGTGTGTGCGTGTGTGTGTGCGTTTGCCTTTGGCCTTCAGTGTCACCAACTACTATTCATGCAGTTTTTAAAAGCAAAACACCTTTAAATCAAAAATAGAAATAAAACCATTTCATCATAGACACAGCCAATTAAACGTTCATGTGGATGTTAGTATACAATAAATGCTGATTTAGTCGTGAGTCCGTTTGATGCACATCGCCCACCCTAGCATTTTCTAAAGGTGCCCTTGTCAAGGAGAGAGTCCCATCTTTAGGCCTGGTGGACATCCAGGTATGTCTGGTTTGGATAAATAACGACTTCAGCAACTGAGGTTAAAGCCTGAATTTCATCTATCAAAGTCTGGCACGTTGCCTCTCAGCCTTTTTCAACTCAACACCCACCGTATTTCAAGTGAAGCTAAATTCCATGTCTTTTCCCTGCTGTTCCTTTTCCACACCTTGTTTCTGGCTCGTGTTCCTACATTGCCACTTTTTGTTCCAGTCAAGTAGATTGCATTTTTTTCTTGGGATGATGTAGGTCAATTTGATATGGATCTGCCTGCTGATGCATAGTGTGCCTTTGTCAGAGAGCATAAACTTGGCAGCCATACCCCCCCCTTTTGATTTGGTAATGATATGCCATCCCCTTCCTTGCATGTTCAGTGCAGATTAAACTATCCACTCACAGACACAGACGTTTCCTCCAAACAAGGACCACCCTTCCTTTGTTCTGTAAGGAGGTCAGGGGGATGTATGAAATCATTTGAAACTGTCTAGGAGAGTTTAAACAATTTATTACCAAGATGAATGCAACTGCACCAAAGTGGATTGTTGCAGTTGGGTAAGATCCAGTACGACTTCAAAATTCACATTCAACATTTGATGACCTTAAGAAATCAGTCAAAGCCATGTGTAATAAAAATGACTGATGCCTTAGCGCTACGCATCTGACAAGGCCTTCACTTTTTCCCCAAGTTGTCCTTAGGGTGCGGCTGTTTTGATTGTGACACTTTCAGACCCATATGTTTTCATTACATTTCACAATTCTGAATCTCTCAGCTGACATCCATATGACTTTACTATTTGAAATTACAATGTGCGCCAACATTTTTCTCATGCACTTCACAAGCTTTTTTTGTGGGGGGAGGGGGTGTTTTGAGAGAAAGTGTCAGTGTGACAGGGAAAAAGTGAGGAAAACAAAGTCAAAGTGACGAAACAGTCTTTTACCCTTCAAAGAAAAGAAAGAAAAGCATATCAACACATATGAAGCAAACATCCTTGAAAAGGCAGGAAGAAGAATGAATATTAATGATTAGTACTTTAAATGGTAAATGGTTTCCAAAACACGTAATAAAACAAATCATTAAAATGGACTGTAATGAGTTTTATCCCTACGATGAGAAATTACAGCTATTAACACATTTAACTCCAAGTATTTATATGTATATATATATATATATACAGTATATATATATATATATATATATATATATATATATATATATATATATATATATATATATATATATATACAGTATATGTATATATATATAGCAACAAAATTCCGTTCAGATTTGCACTTGTCTGGTGTATGTGGAATGACAATAAAGACAGTCTATCTATCTTTCTGTCTGTGGGCAATTAGATTACCAACTTATCACTAGTTAATTCACCCATTAATCAATTAATACAATTTTATTTGAATAGCCCATATTCAAATATCACTATTTGCCTCAAAGGGCTTAATATCTGTACAAGCTCTGACATCCTCTGTCCTTAATTTCTAGTAATTTCAAAAGACAAATGCTCAAATTTGGACAAAAACAGAATAACTCAATAGGTTTCATCATTGGCATCCCTATTAATAATAAATTGCGATAATACGGTGTCAAAATAATCACTTTACTCAACAGAAAAGAAAAAAAAACAAATGTATCTATTTTCTCCTAGTACATGAAAATGTTCTAAAAGCGTTTTTGAAATGCAAGATTATTTAAGCATAAGGTATTTCTTGGCTCTCATAATACAAACGCTAATTGAAATGATAAAATCAGACCACAATAACCGGATAATAATAGTAATAAACTTTTCCTACACTTACCCACTTGTACTTCTGTCACTTATTTTACATACCTATGACTGTGTTGCTGGGATTGCAGTTTGTATCATATCCTGAGTGTTTATGCTAAATTTGAGATGAGAGATCGTTGTATCAGATACTTTGTGGTGATAGGCAATGTGATGCTGTACAGAGCACTGTGGATGATGATGGGATGTGCCTCTGCACCTCCACAGGCAGCGACTCCATCCTAGGGTCAGTTGCTCTGCGGATCGTCATGGGCAGCTGGTGGCTCTTCACCCTCATCGTGTGCTCGTCCTACACAGCGAACCTGGCTGCCTACCTCACAGTGTCACGCATGGACAATGCTGTCAGGTGAGACACAATACCTCCAATTATTTTTGAACTTGATTCACTCCTTGTGGAGCCTCAACAGTACTGGATTCAAATTGCAAAAAGAGGCAGAGATATTGTCACGTTTTATTCCATGTTTTGGGGGCCCCCAATACCGGGAGCAACAGCCCCATCTCAGGAAAAAAATCATATAAAGGCATGTTAAACATGCAGCAAAATATCCATGCAGCAAAATATTTCATGCATATGAAAGCAAATTTTTACAACCAAACCTTGCAGACCAACAGCCAAAGAAGAACAAAGGAAAAGATCAACTCAAATAGCGACATGCATACATGATGTCCTGTCTTCTCTGTTTTGTCATGATAGATTGGGTTTAAGTCCATAATTCCGCTGCTGTTAACTAGTACAAGGATTTTTTTGGACAGAAATTTGTCGGTAATTATCTCAACGTGACATTCGTCGCACTTCCAGGGTCACGTTTTGCCAGTAACCGATAGGGGTTTGATTTGTTAGAATCTTTTTTGTATACAGAGGTCTGTTGAGCTCACTTCTTTCCAACTCTATACCCACAGATTTTTTTTCTCATTTTCAAACTCTTGGTCTTTAGACCAAACCAATGGGTTTGGGAGACAATTTATCAGATTTTTAGCTGCTCCCTCTGCATCCACAAAAGATCTTTGTACGATTGTCTTTCACTATCACAGTTGTACCTCTGAGATGTTCGGCTCTAAATCCTCTGCAGTCGTGTGTGTGTGGGTGTAACATGTTTATTATAGTAAGGTAAGGTTAGTAAGGGTTGTTTCATGGAAACATGTAGGATTTTTTTCGTAGGTTTTTCTTGAGGTCGCCTTCATTATACTGTTCAACTGCAGGAACAGGTGCTGTGGCTGATCCGTGTGCATCTCTCATCAGCCGCACTCCGTACAGAGAGGTTGGCCTTTTCTGTCATTTCTGACCCGCTGCCTAACAACTAGCCTGTCCTCGGTCCAAATGTTATTTGTCAGTGAATACAATTTTGTGTGCCGTCTCTCCCCTAAGAACGGACGGAGAGGCGTTTGATTACATTGGGTCTGTCTTCTGCAAATAGTGACATGTGGACATGTGAGGACAGGGAGCGAATGCTAAGCAGCACCCAGCTCACCTGTGATGAGCGCTTGTCTGTGTGTGTGTGTGTGTGTGTGTGTGTGCGTGCGTGTTTATTTGTTTGTTTGGATTGGCAATTACTTGAACTTTCTCAAAGTACATTTGGTACAGTTTAGGGAATGGAATCTGTGACTGTGTCTCACTAGTAGTAGTAGTTTCCCGAGGGAAATTCAGGCATCCAGCAGCATTAACGAACATACATACATTAAACATGCATCAATCCTACATGAAATAAAAATACAAAATTAAATATTAAACTATAAAAAAACTAGCTTATGACCGTGCAAAACGGGAACAGTGCAAATGGATGTGCAAATGAAGGTAGAAATAAATTGTCCTATTCTATTGTCCTCCCTGCCTTGACCAGGAGCTGTTGTACAGTCTGATGGCCGGGGGACTGTTGGTGGAGCTGGACTGGGACAGCAGTCGGCCACTGAACACACTCCTCTGCCTGGTGAAGGTGTTGCCCAGTATGGACAGCAGTTTGTTTGTAGGAGACAGTCTTTCTTTGTGCTTCATTGCTTTTTCTGACATGCATAACACACTTCTAAAACTGCCCGGCATCAGATGGTTGCAGTCGTGTTGTAGGGCCACACCATGCAGTAGATTCATGATGAGATATTATGTCGTTGCACCAGTGAACAACCTCATTCTCATCATGTTGTCATCCTCAGGCATTCCTCCAGAATAGTTCAATCTCAAATAGTGTGACTTGACAGTGGACTTAAAGACGGTGGGTCCTAATTAGCCATTATAGGATCTCTCTGGCACACCCATGATGGATGTTCTGTTATGAAATCATTGTTTATCAAAAAAACACAAAACGCAGATGTAATTTGCCACATAAATCACAAGGCGCGCTTCAGTCCATAATTATCCTGAATCTTACTTTTGTAAATTGGATAAATGGTTGGATTTAACTCTAGTTCTATGAAGACAAATTAAGCCACTTAAGATATACATTTTCATGAAAAACTCATTTCAACTAACAGTTACGCAGAGAAAACTTACTTTTAAGAGGCAACAGTCCGGACAGGGCTCAGGGTGGACAGCTGGGTGTGTGTGCATCTCCATAACAGAGAAAACTGTCAGGAGAGTTGGAAATCACCTCTATTAGTGAGGGAGAGTAAGCTTCATTTCTGTGAAAAGCTTTGCATGCATTTTGGGATAAGCTATGGTGATATATTGGGTGGGGGGGACTTTGGTTTAAATAAAACCTGTTGACCAAAGCTCTTCAAATAATTCTAAAAGGCTGGATATACCTCCAAATTATGCACATCTGAAATTCATCCCCATTCTCTAGAAATGTTTGTCGTGAAAGTGTTGGCAGTGTGTCCTCCAGCATAAATCCAATGTTCAAACCTTGGAAGATTCTGACAGACATACAGTAACTTGAATTTTGAAATGATCTGGACTAAGTTTATCTGCAGTCCAGCAAAAGAGATGATATACACTCCTCTCTCACACTGTGTGTGTGCGGCAACTACCGATGCGATGCGATTCACACCCCAATCGTGATGCGATTCAACGCAGTGTGATTCAACACAGTGCAATTCGATGTGATACAATGTGATTGGACAATTCAAAGGAATGATGCGGCTCAAATCAATGAGTTTGATTATTCATTATGCTCAACACTCAGCAGCAGGTGCATAACTCAGCAGTGAGTGGCACAAAGCAGTTTTTATATTCTATTGTTTAAAAGGGGTGGAGGGGTTTGAAACCTCCGTTCTCTGTAACTATAGACTGGATATCTTTACACAGCCTCAGTTGTTGTCTTTGATCGAGCGGAGCTGTCATCCAGCGGGGTGGCAACAACTTGCATTACTTTGCTCACCGTCACCACTATCGGGCGTACCAGCTGTTAATCAATCCGAACCCGAGGCGGAGGGGGAAGCCGGTTTACTGACAGACGCGTCCACGGTCGCACCGCGTCGTCCCTTCAGGTGAGCTATGAGCAGTGATGGACTGGGATCAAAAAAGGACCCTGGCAATTTGCAATACACACCGGCCCTATTTTCAAACCCTACAACAACAACCCCGCTTAAATCTAGACATAAAAGCCATACAGACTGACGGAATGCAGAAATTCGCAACACACTCTTACGACACACACTATCGCTACAGCCAGCGCCCACACACAGAACCGACAGCTAGCGCAGATTTTTACAGAGATTGGATTGGATTCAAATTGCTTGCTCCCCCCACAGAAGGCTACAGGCAACAGGCTGTGACAGTCTGACTGTGAATTCACTTTTTCAGACTGAGTTTGACAACTCAGACAACAGTTTTAAATTCTCAACTGTTGCTTCTCCATCAAATGTCAAGCTGGAGGCATTTACTTGTGTCCTGAAGTGCATGTGGTGGTCGTCCATTGGCTTTCATCAGTGGGAAATTACGAGGATCCAGACACGCTACATCAGCATAAAGTTCTCTTTGCTGCAGGAACCGGCGATTCATACATTCTGATGCTGCATGGAGAATGACGTCGTGGACATTGATTCTTCTTCAAATACTAATAATCGGATTTTACCGATGCAAACAT
This sequence comes from Scophthalmus maximus, assembly GCF_022379125.1. Lineage (NCBI taxonomy): Eukaryota > Metazoa > Chordata > Actinopteri > Pleuronectiformes > Scophthalmidae > Scophthalmus > Scophthalmus maximus. The sequence goes on along the minus strand of NC_061524.1, from coordinate 23,782,306 downwards.
TTAATAACCGATGCATCTCCATTTCTTTCTGAAATTGCATCGATTCACAGCTGCTCTACCGATGCACTCGCATCTTGCCCGCGCGGCTTTCGGTAAATAAGCCTCCATCAAATGGCTTTGCCTTGGGACACAGAGGTGACAACGTTTCCTCATACAGCGCGACATTGAAGCTGTGTGCATTTTCCTCAGAGGAGCAAAAGAGAGGAGTAGTTTCATGGATTGATTAATACTAAATAAGTAAACACTCTAGTTTTTGTTTTTAATAATTGTTGAGTGTGATGTCTAATTATAGATTTATAAAGCCAGAAAGTAATCGTGACCAACTGTGCAGCCAAATTAGTGCCTTTGTTTCAACTGGAACACCTTAGAGGAAATGAGTGACATTCATACGCAAGAGAAGAATAGTTTCGCATCTATGGAGCCCTGCGGGACAGAGACGGAGAAAGAAGAGTTGTGTGTGTGTGTGCATGCGTGCGTGTGTGTGTGTGTGTGTGTGTGTGTGTGCGTGTGTGTGTGTCTGTGTGTGTGTGTGTGTGCGTGCGTGTGTGTATGTGTTTGTGTGTGTGTGTGTGTGTGTGTGTTTGTGTGTGTGTGTGTGTGTGTGTGGTGGGGGGCACGGTGTTTTTTGCTGTGCTTCTTTAATCTTTGTTCAGCCATTGTAAGTAATGCACAGAGTGTCTGGTGAGACCTCTGTGTATTGATCACAAATCAAAGTGTACGTTGCATTGCTTTGAAAAAGGAAAGCAAAACATGGAAAAGCGCAGTGGGTGACAGATGTCCACTGTTTACTTCAAATTGTCTGCATTATAATAATACTTACAAATTGTTTAATTTAACTGTACCATCTGCCTATTGTTTCTTTAATTATTGGGCCTTTTAGTTATGCTACTTACTCCAGCTGGTGGATCTAAATATTTATAGTGTTGATTTATCTGGAATATATAATTCATAGGTCAGAACGCTTGTGTAGTTGCATAAAAAGTAAGCCAGTAAAGCGGAACATTTGACTCTATGCAGTAAAGCTTGCAGTTTGATATGACAGACTAAGCTGGAGACCACGGAATATCTCATCAGCTGTTTGTCTCTCTCGCTTGCTCTCTCTCCAACACCCACTGCCACACCATATAGGCTTCTAATTAAATGGCTGAGTAAATCCAACAATATAGAGATAAGCAATTGCATTCTCTTATTTTTTGGGGGGGTGGGGGGATGGAGAGAAATACATCAAAGTTTTGTAAACATCCTGCTGCTTCTCGAGAGTATTTGGACTTTGTGCATGTGCTACATTTCCTTCACAGAGGCAGCGTTTCAAACATCGACCCAGTGCAAGTTACAGCGGAGGCCAATGTTCCGGGTAGATTGTCATTCAAATTACATTGGAAGCAAACTCAAATTACAAGGACATTGGCATTTAGCAAATACGATGCAGTACAAAATTGGCAATTATCTTTACATATAAAAAAAAGACCGCTGCTGCGAGGAGCCTCACTTCTTATTGCTCACACAGCAGCTGCATAATGGGCGTTTCAATCAGGAGGGGCGCGTTTGGACGTGAGGTGTGTATAGTGCGAATTGCTCACGGAGAGTAGATTTGAATCTGGTGCAGACTCTTCTGGGGGTTAATATCCAATCATAGGATGAACCCCCACAATCCGTCTGAAACGTAACCACCTAACCTGGTCATCATTACTCTGGCTGCAGTCATGATGCTGGCAGTGCTGGAGAGAGTGCCGGTCGGTGACAGCGTTGGTGAAGACGCAGGCGTCACGCAGGCAGCTGATGTGGTTGATAAAGGACGCGCTGATTAGTCGTCTGCTCGGCTCCAAAGTACATTGGAAAGGAAGGTGCTAGATTTAGGCTTGCACATTTAATGGAGTGAACCAGGAGGGGGTTTAAAGCTAGATTTTTTAAATGGAGGGAAAATGTTCTATATGAAAGGATTTTTAAAAGTGAAAAGGCTGAGGTGGGTTAACGAATGCAAGTGGAGAGGAGTGTTTCCCGAGTCACTGATGTTTCTTGAGACATGGTTGTGATTTTAATAGCACAGATATTGAAAGCATAATAACTTTACAACAGGTCATGCGTGTTAAAAAAATAATGGTATGAGACAGTAACACACTATTTACTGTATCAGAACCCCGAAGGCACAAGATGTTAAAGTTAATGAGACAGAAGATTGAAACCTGATAAACCTGTGTTTTTTACAAAAGATTAGTGCGAGAGAGAAAAAAAAAGGCTGTTTGAAGAAGTCGCTTTGCAAACACTTGTGAATATCAGACAGTAAATTTACATACAGCGTGTATTATCCATGCAAAACTCTATTTAGAATCTATATCTAGCTTACTTTGATAAAGAGATCAAAGAAAATAGATTTTATAGCTTTTCCTATTTTTAATAAGATCTGGTGAACTAACTCTGTACTGGGATCCCGACTGCAGGTCGTTCCAGGACCTGTCCAAGCAGGTGGATGTGGTTTACGGCACCGTGAGGGATTCGGCCGTGTACGAGTATTTCCGGGCCAAAGGCACCAACCCTCTGGAGCAGGACAGCACGTTCGCCGAGCTCTGGAAGACCATCAACAAGAACAACGGTTTCGAGAACTCTGTCTCTGGCCCATCGGAGGGCATCAAGAAGGCGAGTGTTCATTTTGGTCTTTATAAATAACAATATGTTAAAGCCCTTTAAACTCATGTTGCCTGGTAGATTTCTGCAGGCGTCTTTTCAGTGAGCCAGTCCTTGGGAAACCAAACAACAATCATTTATTCCTCATTGGCATGTGGTCAACACAGTCGATACATTATTACAAGTCAGGGTCAATTAAATCTGTCGTTTCTGTAGTGTTAATGATAGAACACAGGCCAGTTTGGCCCCATTAAGTAAAACATAGTTAGATTTCATTTAAAAGAAAGAAGCAGCCAATGAAGGGATTACTTTTTCTTCCACAAACTGTAAATACTTATGAATTACAGAAATTAATTAAATACATAAACTACATTATATATAAATACAAGCTCGGCCTTGATGATAATTGGCTGCAGCACTTTATCATCAAACTACCAGGTAGGACTAAACTTTTATGTGAGTAAAGGGATATTTTTAATCTAGTGGATTGTGAGGGATTTTAATTATTCTCAGCTAAATTAACTTTTAATGTTCTCTCTCTTTCCTGCCTCCCTCAAACAAAAACAAACGCGCACTCATCCGCACAGACACACTAAGAAAGAGCAGACTGAAGAATAATCCATAATTAAACAGATGACAGTGGAGTCTAGACTCTATATTCACTTTGAAAGCATTAAACAACTTAATCATTTGAGCAGCTAACTGCATTCAGTCAAGTCAGGCCAGTTGCCTCGATTCATATATACAGGGAAAATCACTGCTCTCAGTTTGCACTCTAAACATATGTATTTATTCACAGGTATTAAAAGACTATATTAATACATTGTTACCAACAAACCTCTGTATGTGTCTCACCGCTTTGGCTGGGAATGTGATTTTAGTGTGTGTGTGATTCATTTAAGGTTAATTTAATATGAGGTGAAAACTCTAGTTAACATGCATTTGTTGTCTAAATAGAAAAGCCAGACAGGTGTGTGCAAACAGACCCAAAATCCAGAAGGATTTCCTCTGCCGTTGTTTCACACAGTCGGCACTTGAGTCTGCAGCACGTTACTGTGTCTCTGAAAATGAGCTACACACACATGAATGCTAAGCTAGAAATAACAAAAAAACATGAGCAGGGAAAAGTTAACAGATGAGCAGATGTTGAACAGGAATGAATTCTGAATGAATGCATTTTAGATAAACAGATAACTGACATTGATTTCTTGCTGTTTATTATCAAGTGGGTCATGTTTTTGCTTGCCTGTACAGTACGGTCTTTGTCTCTGATGAAGATCAGCCTATAAAGAGTGTTCCAAGCAAAGCTAGTGTCACTCTGCTTTGGACAAGTCTTCATCTAGTTCACTTCATCTGTGAATTATGTGAACGTTCCAAATGTCCAGGCAAAGCGAGAGTCGTATGCGTTTCTGTGGGACATGGCGGTGGTGGAGTACGCTGCTCTGACGGACGACGACTGCACGCTGACCGTGACAGGGACCAGCATGAGCACCCGAGGCTACGGCATGGCCCTGCAGCACGGCAGTCCCTATAGAGACCTCTTCTCCCAGAAGTACGTATATCTACTATCCTACCGTGTATACACTTTATACTAGGGATGGGACGATACTACTTTTTCTTGTCCGATCCGACACCTGTTACCTTGAGTATCTGACGATACCGATCCGATACTAATCTGATACAATCTTTTCCCCACTTGTAAAATAAAATATTAACAATGCATTGTTCAGGATGCACTTTGCTTAACCTAGCCATCTAAAACCTCATACTCACTGTAAGACAAATAATCAACTCCCCTAAAGGAGACATACTGTACAGCAACATGACTGAGTTATGGAATACTGCTATTAAATTCCTCACAGAACTTTTGGCAGAATGTTTTATGGTCAGCACCGTTCAAACAAGCAAAAAACGAATTGAACTGTGAACTGTTAATTAAATAATCATAAATTAACATAAAAATATGATGCCGGAATGTTGTTCAAGGCTTAGTAGATACGTAAATAGGCATTTATTTGGTATGTCATGGTAAATGTATCGGATCGCATTTTAACTTCTTATTTATTCCGAAATCGGATCCAGTCATTTTGGCCAACTTTGCCCCGATACCGATATGGAATATAGGATCGGAACATCCCTACTTCATACTATGTAGTGATATATATACAGATTTTGAGCTACATATCGGTTTTAAAAAAAAACTTTGAATCGAAAGCAATTAAAGGAAATCCATGACATGGAACATGGTAGCTCATCGATAATTACTTTTGTACAAAGAGAACACATGGCCAGAGCTGTGAAAATGTGACCAAAGTTGTTCTAACCTGTATCTTCTCAACGCAGACGGAGCAGAACATATTTTATATGCTCAGTTCATACGGTCTGCCCATTGTTTTTGGTTAATTAATCAGTTTTGTTCTCCCAGGCAAAAGATGGAAGTCTTTTCAGCGCAGTCTTTCAAGAACGATATTAGTGAATTTCAAATCAGGAGAAGCTTTCAACATTCATGTGAAATGTATGTTCAGAACAAACACCCTCAGAAATCGGAGGATTGATCTTTGTGTACTGCGAACTGTGCTGCAGTGAAAGATCCTAAATACATGACCTGTAGGAAGAGCGATGTTGAATATTTGAAGGCGTCTGCTGCTGTGATGAATCATGAGTGTACACATGTATAAAAGATTTCATGTCAGAAGCTCTGGCAGCTGTGTGCACACATGTCTGTGCGCCTTTTTTGTTGTGAATGATTGTGCAGGCCCGGTGTTAAAGCACATACGTGCCAGTCACCGTTGAAGAGTGTCGAAAAAAACGACGGGATAGATTCACTGCCTTGCCTCTGTTGGTACTCAGCCGTCATCAGTCCCCACCAGGACATCCAGGCATCCCTTTCAGCCTTCTGTATGATAACTAATCGGCTGACTATACAAATTGAACTTCTTGGCTTCCACGCTCACACAGTTTGAAATGGAACCAATTCATCTTGCTATTGTTTTTCTCCGCGTTGTTTACACAGAACTGTTCGTCGAGCTCGTTAGCACCGGCGGCACGTTTTACAGGCCGCCGCTGTGCAAACTGCTGAGCGCAAGAGCACTTCACTCACTATGGATCTTAAATAAACTAGGAGTCGATGTTAATGCAGAGTGTAATTTAATTTTTAATTATGTTATGATCTACACAGTATTACCATGCAATTATAGTCCCCCAGAGCAGTCTCATGTCGATTTTACAATTCCCCTTCATGTTTGTCTATGAAAATTATTAGATTTTCCAATCTCTCTTTCAATTTCTTTGTAATGTGATTTGCTAAGTCATTAGCATTTAACATTATGTGAATAATAGTGTATTGAAGGCTTTGTGCAGTGTCCTGAGGGGTCACCACATGGCAATGTGCATGTGAAATGTCTCCTCGCTCTTGCCCCTCCACAGGATTTTGGAGCTCCAGGAGAAAGGTGACCTGGACATCCTGAAGCAGAAATGGTGGCCAAAGAAAGGCCGCTGTGACCTGCAGAGCTACCAAGATGCCCAGCCGGAGGGACGTGCGCTGCGTCTGCACAGCTTTGCCGGCGTGTTCTGCATCCTGGCTGCCGGGCTGCTGCTGGCCCTGCTGGTGGCCGCCCTGGAGACCTGGTGGAACAGCAACCACTGCCGCAGAGAGCAGCCCAAAGAGGTGACCACTGACAATTCGCCGGGCCAGGGCCCAGGCCTAAGCCTGCTAACCCAGAACCGGGCCATGGTGGGCACCACGGGTCCCCCTGCCCCTCCGAGGCCCTGGTCGAGACCCAGACCCCCGGGCCCCCCGGTCCTGCCCAGAGATGCCAGTGCCACACTCTACTTTATGGATCCAGCAGGCGCTGACGCCAGCCCCGATTTAGTAGAGCTGCAGTACACCCAGTTGTGATAGGTGTGCCCCGAATGATAGTCCAGACATCATGTGATCAATCTACTCATTCCTTCTCATGTTGGGAGAGAGGTTGGGGGGCTTGTTAGGGACATTCTCTTTCATACTGACACAAAGAAACATTGCCAACATTCTGAAAAATCAATCACAATCACCGGTGCCCACATGAGAGAACTGCAGCTGGAATGAATACAGTAAATATGACCTTGCATTGCAAATTCAAAAGCACATAGTGACATTGTACTTTTGAGTCAGCAAGTGCTTCAGCTGTGCATTAGCTCTCTTTAGCTAATCCATTCAAGTCTTAATGCTTTAGAGCTCCGACTTCATCTCGTCCCCTCAGCAGGAGGCGTCCAGACAAATAAGGCTTGACATGGATCCCTAAACTAAAGTGTGAGCACGAGCAGATAGTGAAAGAATCTGAGCCTTGACCTGCCTGTTTGAATCCAATAAGAACCACAGGCTCAGGACTCCCATTAAACACCCAGTCAAGAGTTTGAGTTACTGCTGGTGATTTATTCTATGTGTACAGTTGCTCTCATAATAACCACATACTGCTGTCATGTGAAATTCACATCAAACATCTCTGTCTCATTCATAGGACATAAGATGTGCCGGATATCTCGTTTGAGTATAACTCTTTTTTGTGCTCAAATTGGTTTGTAGACGGGTTTTTCAGCAAGTTTCCAGTGGAAATCGAACTTTTGAGACCATCAAACACTAATCGTCAGGCTTGATGATTGTTAAATAGAATGGTGGCAGGTTTTTGCAGCAAAAAAAAAAAAGCTTAAACAAAATGTGTCCAATCACAGCAACTTAATCTGCTCACTGACAGAAAGAAAACGCCAAACATTTTCAGGTTTGTGCTTCTGAAATATGAGTAGGTCTCCCATTTACTATTTTTCATTTGCGAAATTTTTATATCTTTTATAAGAATAGCATTTTTAAGACCTCTGGGAAAAATATGCAAGACTAAAATTATTTTACTCTTTCATATGTGTGTGTGTGTGTGTGTGTGTGTGTGTAGAAATATATATATAGCTTAAGACTGCGCCACAGTCATGAAGTCAAACTGCTCACAGCTTCGGCTCTTCATGCTACAAACATTTGACGGCACAAACATACAGTATGTGGAAATTATGACAGTCATTTTAAACTAAATCAACACATCAGCTATATAAAGGAATAGTTCACAATTTGGAAAATCTCCTCATTTGATTTCTTAGTTTGATACCAGTTGCCCTAACATTTTCCTTGACTCCTATATGTGAAATATTACATATTTCTCACAGAGGCAAGAGACTGGTTTAGATTTCTCATCCTATCGTCAGAGAGTGTTTTCCAAAATGCTGATCTATTCCTTTTATTGCCCAACTAGAAATTATCAATTGTAATTATATGTCAATATCCAGATTCAAAGGGGACCGTTTGGGTTATGTATCGTTGTCTGTGATTTCCAGCAGGTGACTAAGGATTACGCTCTGGAAATGGTTTCTGGTCCATTGACATATAATGACATTACGAGCACTTCACCTGAAGGGAGGCGGGACATGTGGACAGGTAGAGCGGGAGAGACTGGGAGGAGGCCAAGGTTCTTGACAAAGGTCAGGAGAAGCCTGACATGTTGTAATGGATGGTCATTGGCTGTGTCAGGGCAAAGGGGGTGGGGCATGGGGCCGGGCAGGGGTAGATTGTAGTGGCTTCATCTTTCATCTCACCCCATGGTGTCGCCTGTTATTTGCCTTTTTGGTTGTTCCTGTCGTCAGGGTGGCTTGACTTTAATTGGTGCATGAGTGGAGGGCAGGTCAAAAGTGAGCAAGGTGACATTAGTTGGAAAATGTGTTTGATGAAAATTGATACGCTCTTTTTTTTGGCCTCTCCCTCTCTTCTCCCATATTTGTGTCACCTTATTAAAGTCTCCTTCTTTGGAATTTGTGCATCCATTGCAGCCTGCCTTGTTATCAGCTGATGCTTTTCATGCAAGAGTCCCCTCCTGCAGATGTGTGGTCACCTAATTATAGGGAAAATTTAAACACTTCTGCATGAAGAGACATCTTCATTCAAGTTCATTTCAGACATGGACACATTACCTTTTTATGACCCAATGTGTAGGCTTCGGTGCTTTAAGGTAATGTTTCTCGTACAGTTAACTGCTTGACAAATCTCAGTGTATTAATCATTTATACATGTGAGATTCTTAAATGAAGCAGAAATAAGCCAGTGTGTTATTTCAGCATACTTCAGACTCACATTTACATTACTAGATGTGTGTTGTCTTACTGAATGACAGAGTAGCCGTGGTTGCATGTACTGTAGATAGTGGTTATTCTGCTGATAATGAAACAACCTTTGTAACCTGTCTTTTTCTGTCTTCTCTCACTCTCTATCCTCACCTTATCATTTCTTTTAAACTCTTAACCCCTTTCACTGCACATTCATTTTCACTTTTATTCTTTATCACATTGGTTTCTTAATTGCATTTATGCTCTCCCTTCCATTTAAACCTCTACCCACCATCCTTTCTCCGGGCTTCATTTATTTGACACACTCATTGTGGCTCTGGCTTTCTTTTCATCTTTTTTAGGACAAAGAGGTGAACCTGGAACAGGTCCACCACCGTTTGAACAGCCTCCTGGACGAGGACTTGGCCCACAAGCAGCTGCCAGGCCAGTCTATCGAGATATCTGCCCTGGACATTGGCAGCATGCAGCCCAGCCAGTCCCTGGAAGTCTTATCTGCTCGGGACTACCCTCGGGGGCCGCGGCCAATGTCCGTGACCACCTTCCTTCAGGAGGGTCATGGGCCAGGAAGGACACTGGGAGCAGCGGCTTGCAGGACCTTGCCCTTGCCCCTCAGCAGTGCCACCATGCCCTCTATCCGCTGCAAACACAGGGCACCCAACGGCAGCCTCTTCCGGCAGAGCCCAGTCAAGACACCCATGCCAATGTCCTACCAACCAGTGCCAGGAGGACCTATCCCAGAAGCCAGCGAGCCCAGCCATGGGACATCCATCTGAGCTCACCGAACATTCACAGACACTCAAGCTCAAAATGGAGAGCGGAACAGAGTGCTAACAGTGTGAAGAGATATAAATAAAACACTAAAAAAGGATTTTTATAACCAGTGATGGAGAGTCAGTGGGGCGACACATGACATGATACTGGGACTAAAATGTACATATTTGTAAGTACAAAGAGAGATAGAAGCAACATTAAAAAAGTGTATTTTGAATATCCTCAACAGTTGAGTTTAAAAAACAAAAATTATTGAAAAAAGTGACTGTTGAATGGCTTTGTAAATTTTGTTCTCAATAAATAAAGGTTCTTTGTGGTTATTTTCTAAGTGCCATGTTCAAAGATGTTGTCTTTCAGATTAACATTAACTGAATGTACTGTAAGAATTCATGACAAAAAGACATTTCACAGTTCAAAGACATTGGAAGAATTGATTTGTTTCATATGAAAAAAATAAAAAATAATACCAAAACAGATGTGTGCTTGAAAACATTTAGAAAATCAGTGTCATGCTGTCAGTGAGTATCTGTGACTTGTGGTCTTTAAGAGCTTACAGGAGGGTAATGGAAGCCACAAATGTTTAATGTCCCCCACTTTATAATTATTATAATAAATCAGGACTCGTATTAATGCTTAATTCTTAAAAAAGGTCTGCATTTCTGAAATGATACTCAAAACCTATCCATCCATTATCTGCGTACACCGTTTTATCCATTACGGGTTGCGGGGGGCTGGAGCCAATCCCAGCTGACATTCGGCGAGAGGGGGGGTACACCCTGGACAGGTCGTCAGCGTATCGCAGGGCCACATGGAGAGACAAACAACCATTCTCTCTTACACCTACGGTCAATTTAGAGATTTCCAATTAACCAAACCTCAATCTGCAGGTTGTTGGACTGTGGGAGGAAGCCAGAAACCAGGAGAGAACCCACACAGACACAGGGAGAACATGCAAACTCCCTGGATGGTCCGAAAAGGGATGCGACCAAGGACCTACTTGCTGTGAGGCGACAGTGCTGACCACTACACCAGACTTGGGCATATTATGCCATTTTCACATTTATTTCTCTAATCCCCTTTTTGTTCTTATTGCTGGAAGAGATTCGGAACTATCCCTGTTGCATAAACATTGCTTATTGGAAAATATGTTAGGAAACTAGTTTGGGGGAAATGGGTACATCACTTTAAACTGAAATCTGTAAAACCAATAATCTTTTGGAAGAAAAAAACATAAAGGTCACAAGTGGGAGCTCCTTGCCACATATTTAATTTGATGGTCTGTAAGTTTTGATGTGCATTTGGTAGAATTTCATCCTTACGAGTTCCAGCCAACAATTATGACTGGGGAGAGGCAGAATTACACCCAAAAACATAAATATTGACCGTTCTACCAAAGTTTAATCTGTTTGATACCAACTGATAATTTGACCAACTGACAATTGTGCCCCTATGGACCAACTTGGCACAACTATCAACACACACACACAAAAGGGGAAACAGAAAACTGTCCGTTTGGGGATGGAGGTTAATTGCATGCATTGGGGCCAACTCATAACCCACCTTCACACCACCAGTAGCACCAGCAGACCTACATGGGAACAAACTGGGAGCAGAAGCCAGCGCCGGCACAAGGGGCCCCACATGAACATGACAGTCGGAAAAGGTCCAGTAAAGATGTCCAGAATCTGAGACCAACCGTAAATCATCCAGTCAAACAGATCAGACCAAGACAAAATGTCATTGACTCATGTACAACAGTTACAACTATTTGGTTTTGACAATAAAAGTAAATACTCTATAGCTATTAGTCTATTGCTCATTCGGAGAATCTATGGGAAATGAATCGGCAACTGTTGACAAATTGTGTGTAATAATATGGTAGATAATAGTGTAAAGTATTTCCATGTAAACATTTCAAAGTTTGCTATTTCCAGCTCAAGTGCCAAGTCCAATGATAAGAAGGGCAGGGGTTTGATCCTCCAGTCTGCACGCTCGGTGTGTCCTTGAGTTAGACACTAAACCCCCAAACTGCCCCTGACGTCTTCACCGTCAGTGTGTGTGAATGATGTGTGATGGAAAAATTGCTGTGAATGGAGAAGCACTGTATGATTGTATGTGTCTATTAACGCAAGCTTCATGAGCGGCTGTGGCTCAGGAGATGGAGAGGGTCGCCCACTGGCCACTAATCGTCCACTAACACCTGCCTCCACTTCTACACACAGAGTCACCATCTGCATGTTTTCACCTGCAGGCAAAACCTTTCACCGGTAGGAAAAAATCAACATCTCTGGAGGAGCCACCGCTGCAGCAACACAGACATGATATCTCACTGCATACACTAGTGTCAATTAGTACGACACCATCACGGTTTATGTGACGGTACAAGAGTGTTTTTCCAAGTAAGGCACTGTGCCCCTAAACTTTGAAAGGGAAGTAAGGCATTCAAAATTGCTTCCCTCTAGTATGAGTGTGCGCATGTTCCAGAGCAGAACAGAGCTAGGAGATCTGCCTGTGCTCATGTGCCATGCGATTGCTGATTTGCCCTCGTCATCTCTCCTGCCTGCCAGTCTTGGACGTGGTGCTGAGCAGAGCCCGAAAGGCTCCATGGCTGTGCTCTAAGGAAGTGTTGACCTTGTTCTGAGAGCTGAGCCGAGCTCTGTCAGGGATGCACTTCCTGTTTTTGCCTAATACAAACAGTCCTCAGCTCCCACTTTATGTCAAGACTTATCTTATGACGTGGCCTTTTTCACCTCTACATCAGATACAGCACATGCAGAATCTCTGCCTCACTTCAAATCCAGCTCTCCAGAGGAGCTACGGAGATTATTTTTATCTGAGTAGAGTTTATCTGAGTTTATCCAAAAAGACCAGACCTTTCTTTAAACACTGCTTAACACACATTGAATAAAAATATCTTATGTAGAAATACAGATAATGTGCCATGTATGGAAGGAAATCACCTAATGATCTTACTTGTAAAACCAAAATCTCCACCTGTTTTTTCACATTGCACATTATTACAGGAACGGGGACTTTGTAATTATACAATTCTGCCATACATGACTCGCATGAATAGTCTGTATAATTAGTTTGTGTGGGCAGTGCGAGGCAATCTGCTGTAAAATAACTTCTATTCTCCCTGCGGGAAGATCACTGACCGTCTGTCCAGACTGCCTCTGCAGCCTCATTATCCATGCATTGAGCCATCACACCTTAAACTGCGTGCAGGGCTTTTGCTTTCTTGTCCAGAGGAGAGCTCTTTGCCTTTTTTGCCCTCAAAACTTTGGATTTTAATGACATTGACTTGCTGGTTTTTGCCATAAAAATTGGCTCTTGGCTTTTCTTTATATAAGAACAAAGAAACTTTTGTGCAACATTGTTCAAAATTACCAGTAATATATAATCGCCGAGGCAGAGGAAATAATTTGAAGGCCCATCTATTGACAACATGATATCCCACTCCTTTAGCTTTGAAAATACATTAATTAGATTAACTGCAGGTCTCTAAAGCTACAGTTTGAAATTTTGGGACGTTTACTGACTTCCTTGTCTCAGAAAGTGTAAAAAATACCAGTTGTAGTTTTATGGGGGGTTATGTGCCAAACTGTCTCTTGGCCATGTTTCTCAAAATGCCATGCTTTACTTTTTCCCTTGGACGAAATCAATCTATAACTTGTCCAGCACAAGTCACAATCACATAGCATCCATGCAGCACTCCTATTTACCACGCTTTTTCTGAGGCAATTAAGAGTCCAGTGTCTTGCCCAAGGACACATCGGCGTGATGTGTGATACAACAGAAAATGTAATAAAACAAACAATGTAATCAGGTGCATAGTTATCTTAATCACAATAAAACAAAAGTCTTATACGAGTCAACAAGTTTTCTTTTGAGTAACAATCAAACAATTTGCTACAAACGGGTTAGCTAAGACAGACAGCGAGGTGAACTCTGGTCACTTCACCAGGTGGGTTAAATAGTGCTGCTGATCGTCAGGGGGGCTTGTGGTTGGCTGCTGGCACTTTATTGTAATACATCAGATTGAAATATGATTTCAATCTGAAAAATTCAATCCGGATCCCAAATCCTGAAATTGAGCATAGCCTTAGTTCAGGCAGGCCATGAAGACGAGCGCCGCCACGCCACCTCCTTTTAATACGTATGTGACTTAATCAATGTCATGTGTTGTTATTGATGCCTGCTCTGTTCTGCAATGGGGTTTTTTTGGCTGCTGCTCTCCCTGCCTCACATTCCATGAAGGCTCATGGATTGGTAGGGAGATGTGCTCTCCCTATCTCAGGCTTTCCATGTAGGCACGTTGAAGGGCAAGGTGGCCCAGAACAGAGCCATACTGCCAAATATAACTATTTACTATTTTTAATTGAATTTTGACTATAGTGGTCCTGACTGAACTAACGCTATGCTCAATTTGTGTTTCGACACTATACAAATATAATTAGATTGAATTAGTCTACTTAGTTAACTTTATAGTGTAAATCTTATTTCTTGTATGAAATCCACAATTTTTCTAAACCATAATTAAACTCAGGACATTGTTTCATAAAAAATATTTTACTTGATATCACAAACTCACCCTTTATTACATTATTACATCACAATTACATTAGGCTGGCTGTGGCTCAGTAGGTAGAGACGGTCGTCCACTAACCAGAAGGACGGTGGGTCAATCCCAGCTTTCCCCAGTCTGCATGCCGAAGACAACTACCTGGCTCTTCCAAGAGTGTATGAATGTGACAGGAAACTAGTGGTAAACTCTTTATGAATGTGTGTCCTGTTAAGAGCTTTAAGTGGTCAATAAGACTAGAAACCCTTAGTTCTGTTATGACTGTGGTCGAATTTGATTTGGTTGTGTCTTTTCTGTGGCCTGAATGTTGGGAAGATGTGATTGGTGGAATGATTGAGTGAATGTATGTTAATGAATGTGTGCCAGGACGAGGAGCTGATTGGTGGACGACACCTGATCCTGCAGATAATTGGCCCTGCCTGAAATAGGTGAAGAGCCAAGATGCTGCGTTCAAACCGGTCTCACAGGAGCACACTCACCCTCATGTGCCAACCATATTTGAACTTCTTTGTATTGTGTCATATTTATAGCTTAGTGTTTTATTAGAATAAGTAGGGGTGGACTGCTGTTTTTCTATGCACAAGTTGTCTCCTATATTGTGATAGTCAGGAAGTTTAACTATTGTTATTTTGTTTCCTCAGATCCTGATAGTTTAAGTGATAATTTGTTTCAAGGTAGATTGGTATGGTTTTCGTTTTGGCCTTCGTTCCGGCCTGAAGTTAGAGAATTGTCCCAAGTTCTTTTTTTGAACGAATTGTGGAATAAATTTCAGTTAAACATTTATATAATTGATCCTTTTGGCTGCTTGGGACTTGGGGAGGGTGGGTGATAATGTTGTGCCTCTGCGGCCCCTAGATGGGGCATAACAAGTACGTACACCAATTTTCTTTCTTTCTGATATTAAATGCAATTTGCCTCACAGGTAAATGTCACAACTAAATATGCCCCTTAAAAATGCTGCATCCTCTTCTTCCACTCCTTGTCCTCTCATATTTAAAACTGTTCAATCAAAAGAAAAGGACCAGAATTTATTGGAATCTGACTTGATTATGTTTTATACGTGGCCATATTAAAAAATCTACTCCTGATGCTGATATTCAGCACTAAACACAAGGTAGAAAAGGAAATTCAACCTTCATCAAGTTGCTTGAGAAAAGGTCACACTCTGGGCACCGTGAATCACTGCATTTAATATCATGGCAATCCATCTAGTTTTCCTGAATTGAATAAATTAATCCAAAGGTTCCTGCATGAGACAAAAACAAACACAAAGCAATGATACAATAGAATAGGAGAGAGTAAAATGTTATTGCGCACCCAGGTGGGAAAAAAGGGAATGTTAATTCTCGGAACCTTTGGGACTAAAAAAAATACAAACCGACTGCTTTGAAACAATGGTTAAATAAAAAACACATATCGTTCCTGGCATTATAATAAGGAACGCTGCGTCCTAAAAATGTTGCATTTTTCATGAAGCACAAGGGCCTCTGCTGTGAGAGTACAGGTGTTACACAATGTGATTCCATATTTGTAGAGCTACAAAAGTGCTTTACTGTTAAATTATGTATTCTTCACTTCTTATTAAACTATTTGGAGGTCCACCCACAGTAAAGACTTGTTTAATTGCAGTGGAAAGAAGGTGCAAAAAAAATGATGATTGTCCTAATTTACTGATGCAAATATATTTAACTTTGGCATAATATCTGCATTTAAAAAACAAAAAAAAATCATCAGAAATGTAACAGAATAACATATTCCCAGAGTGGGAGTAAAATGAGCAGAACTGTGGTTATCTGTACACATGACAACAAATTCACATTGTTGACCGATGCAGCAATTCTCCATGTATAATACAGTATATATATATATATATATATACTCTTCTGAGCCCTGACAATCAGTGAAAAAAAGTTTAGGATGCCACAGTCAATTGTAGGAAACAGACTCAGATTATATTAACATTCTGATGACATGCACAGTGTAGTTGATTCTCAAATGGAGCTGAAATGATTCATTGATAAATTGTTCCATCAACTATCAAAAATCAGCAACTACACCATTAACAAATAATTGGATCAGTTGGTTTTCAACAAACATCCCAAATATTGAATCCAGTGTATCAAATATGATTGTTCCTAAGTTATGACCAGCCTTAAACTCATATTTGACAAGTGTTTTATCTTTGTTTCATGTTTTATAGACCAAAACATTAAATAATGAATTAACTGCTTAATTGATTTATTATTTAATCAAATAGTTTAATAACTTCATATCAGGCAGAGGTCACTGAGCATAACTCAAGGACAAACACTTTTTTCATGTTTACACTCCATTCTTAGTTTCATGAGCTTCCAAATGCAACAACGACACATTCATTTTGTTTAGCTGCTTGACACAAATGGGGATGTATGAAACAAAAGAGTAATATGATGGATAATGTGTGGGTTAGGGTTCTAATAACAACATAAATATTAGTTTTATTTTTAAAAAAGGCCACTCTTCTGTGAAAAGGAAACAAGTGCTCAAGCAATGATCAGTTGGCTAGAGTTTCAGGATGTACTCCAGATTTTTTTAAGACGGCACTTCGGTGTAGCTAATATTCATGTCAGTTCATGTGGCAGGATTTCAGCATGTTTTACTTACGTGTGCACATATATTTTCTGTATTTTATGTTCAGAAAGAACTCATTAAATTCAGGTGCCGATGCAGGGAAAGGGTTGGATCCAGGAATCAATTACATTTTCACGGAATTCCCAGAGAAACATTCATGGATCTTGAATTTGTTTTTAATCTGGCATATTTAGGAGACTGATATCTTTGAGTAGGTGCAATTCGGTGCAGCTTTATTGGATTTAAGCACAGTGTTGGCCCTTGGCGGAGGTCTCTACTAAATTCCATTCTAGTTATTCCTATGGCATATGGCATGATAAACAGCAAAGCGGCCCCCGGCAGGTCAGGACTGCTGGGGGCTCTGTTAACTCCCCCCCTTACATCATACAGCAATCAGTGACCCGTGTATGACTTTTAATGAGATTAATTAGGATGAGATAATGACTTAGTTGTGAAGCCAAAACAATGCCCCGGAGCTCAATAGGGTCAATTAGCAATGAACCATGATTACATCAACAGATACTGCTTTTGAAAACAGGGGGTCTCTGTGGAACTGCTAGTTGTTTTGGCACCCATGTACTGTTTCAGATATTTTGGTTCATTTTGTACTGACTGTTGTCTCACAGATCAGGTGAATACCAACATGGATGTACTGTACCCAACCCTAATGATATCCTTATTAAATAATGTATGCCACATTTCCAAACACATCCCTTTCTCTACCTACATATTTCTAAAAAGACAGATTCATATTTATTATGAGAACCGATGTATATTGGCCCTACCTGAGCAGAGCAGTATTAGCTGTCTGATAAACAACTTCTCACTATTTGATAAATAATCTAGGAGAAACACAGCTTCCCGACCGAGCTATGAAAGTTTTATGCCTCGTGCTACAGAGGCTCTTTCTCTCACTGAATACCAGACATAACTCGGGGAGCCTGCAGAATCTCAATATTTCTCTCTCTTTCCATCAGTTTTCTTCCACATCATTTCCCACTCTTCAAATATGCCTAAAATGCTTCTCTATTTTCTGGCTTTAGATCCTATAGAAATATTCCCATCTTGCCAATGGGTTGTTTTGTTTTGCATCAACACATTGTAAGTCCCTGTTCTTATGCTTTTAAAAAACCCACAACACGTAAAAAAAACACTGCTTTGGACAATATCCGATAAGTGTCTGATAGAGACTGTTGCCTGTTTTGGGATATTTGTAGTTGCAGATTGTTAAACCATCTGGTCAAAATCAAATCCATCATAATATTATTCATTATACACAGTATTCCATTGTCATGCTGGGGAATTAATTCTCATCTCCACTAAGGCTTTGACTATTAGTCGATTAATTGCTTGGTTGATAGACAGGACATTAATCTGCAGATATTTTAATAACTGAATAACTTAATAATCCTCTGATTGCAGGCTCTGAGATGTAAAGGTTTGGTGATTTTCTCTGTTTTAGATTAATGTAAACTGAATATTTTTGGATTAAAAAAAAAAAAATCTAAATGTTTATCAATAAACAATAATCAGTAGATTAGGCAATAAAAATATGTTTTAGTTACAGCCCTATTTTTCAAATTTGTTCAACTACAGAGGGTTTCTTTTTGGTGTATATTTCCAACTAAAATATATTTTTTTCAGAATCAACAAAAAGAAATGAAGAAAAAGCGTCAGACCATTCAAAACACAGAAGAACAATGGCTCTGCAGTCATTATTGCACAATGTTGCGCAAGTTGTTTAACCCCGTTGTGGGGTCTAGAATACCTGGACCATAAAGATTGTTCGGTCAAAGACAACAGCAACAACACAAGCTTTACCTTTAAACCCAAGGAAGACAAGTAACGTTACCAAGGCATAGAGTATGTACGCTGAAAAGTCGTCCGTATTCTCCCCGCTTTTCTAGTTGTTGTGATTTTGACAAAGGTCAACCAGAAGAAAAAAACTTATTCTGACTTGTTGTACGTTGGCAGAGCGCCACCTACTGTACCGGAGGCAGAGTTACTCCCTTCATTCTTCCCATTCTTCCCCGCTCATGTATACGGGAGAACAGGCATAGCCTGATTATTCACTTAACTGGGGTAAGACTAACCCTAACCCATAACCCGGTTACTGCTGTGCATGTAAACGCACTAGGCCAATAAAACCCCAGCTCAACTTTTCCACTCTCTCTCTTTCTGCCTCTCCCATCTGGGAGACAACAGCTCTCTTCTCTGCTTCCCCTTCATTGGGGAAGACCAATCTGCTCACTGAAGTTCCTGACTTCCATTGTGGGCTGCCTGAAGCAGACTGTTACTACTACTGCTCAGGGATTCACCAAGGCTGAAAAGTCAAATTTGAGATCAGTACTTACTGTAACCAGGTGGAACTGACGTGGTGCTGAAAGTGATTAGGTGATGAGAGGAACCTGTTGGCACAGAGTTTTGGCAGCTGATGTTCAGAGCAACAGGAGCCACCGAGCAGAGTTAGTGTAGAGCAGCTAACACAGAGCCACACAGAATGACTGCAGCTGACTGGACTAATAATCAGCAAAGCAAAAGGACCTGTCCTCGTTTTCCATGAACTTAGTAAGGTAACTGCACGTAGCAAAACATAGGGCAACACTTTGTAAGTAGTGTATTAATTTGAGCCAATTTATTTTTATTGTTATATCGGTTCATACGTTAATACATTAGTATCACCCACATCTTACAAGTATTCCAAGTATGGAACATGTGGTCAACATGCCTTTGTTTCCTTGGGCAAGACACTCTACACTAAATTGCCTCTGACTGTGTATGAATGTGACAGAAAAAGCCTCAGAAATATCTATGAATGTGTTTGAATGGCTGAATGTGACTGATTGAGTGGTCAATAAGACTAGAAAAGCGCTATATAAATATAATCCATTTATTGGTTGTTCCAATTGCATTTTTCTAAATATAAAGTCTGGTATATTTAATGTTGCAAAAGACTGAGTATTGCAAACCTCTGACAGGTAGAACTCCAAATCCTGCAATCGTGGCTAACTACAGATATGGTGATTTTGGTTTTAGTTATCAATCTAATTATTCAGCAGAATTCCTAATTGATAGTACAATTATTGAGATTGAATCAGTGAATTCACTATGATTTGCCTTCCTTTCCATGTTATTATTTTACGTTGATATTTTTCAATATCTTAAGTGTTATTTTAAGCTGTAATATCTATAGAGCGCCCCCAAAATTGGTGACCTTGGTGAAGCACTGTTCCGCAAGCACAGCAATTTTGTGCCCATATTGACTTCATGTAGACTGCTGATGAATGCAGTGACGGCTGATTACGTGCATGAATGTCTTCATTTGGCATCTCTCCACATGCATTAATTCTACTCATTCATTTTCAGTCTTGAGTTATATTCTATAATATTTCTAGTATCTAGCCAAAAATTTTTTTACCAAAAAGTTTAGGTTGCATTTTCAGGCGAGTACTCCCAACAACAACAGCAATGAGTGGGTTTGAGCTACATAAAGTGATTTGCTAAAGAGTAGTCCAAGTTCTTTGGCTGTATGAATGAGTTGCCCCTTCCTTTGAATCTGTGCCAAGGGCAGAGTGCAAGTCCCTGCCCTTTGTGGGAACCAGTTACTTTGGCCTCAGGCTTTATGCATTTCAAAGTAGTGAGTTCCTCTAGTTACATGTAAGTTGCTTTTGGGATAGTAGAACTTCTGCAGCACAAACTAACACACACCATTTAGCAAACACACAATCTTCTCACTTCTGGATGGGCTGCAGAGGACATGAAACATGCCGGCAGACCAGCCAAGAGGGAGTTGCAGTAGTTCAGGCATGAGATGACAAGAGCCTGCACTAATACCTACGTCGCCTTCACTGTGAGGAACGGACTTAGCCGCCTGATGAATCTGCAGGATCAGATCGCCACTGCAATGTTGGCAGAAAAGGACAGCTGGTCATCAGTGTCACACCCAGGTTCCTTGTAGTTTGAGCTGGAATCACCACAGAGTTCTCAATGGTGATGGAGAGGTCATTGATGGGAGATGCCTTCCCTGGAAGTAAAGGCCTCTCGGCCTTGTCCAGATTGAGCTTCAGGTGGTGTGTTGACATCCAACTCCTACACAGACACGGCACTGTAAGTTCATGAATGTTCAGTCCAGGAATTTTTGAGATGTCTAGAGTAATGTGAAGGCTCCTGTCTTCTTCAGTGTGAACGGCACAGTTCAGAGAAGGCAAGCTGTTGTTTCTGACATCCTCCCTGGTGAACTTAAAGTCTCTGTCCACAGAGTTGATGTGTTCAGTGAAAGTTTGCACTTCCTGGGTTTTGATTTTGACCCATGTGTTATCCACATATCTGAAACAGTGGCTTGGTGTTGTTCCTTTGAAGGAATACAGGGTGCTGCATTCTACTTCTTACATGTGGAGGTTAGCCACAATAGGAGATACTGGAGAGCAGATTGCACAGCCATGTTTCTGCCTGTAAAAACTCCCTCACCGGGTAAGCAAAAAAATCAGCCATTTCCTGTTTTAGGGAAAAAAGCGAATTTATGCTCACAACACAAGGTATTTATAATAAGAAAGCTGAGACTTCGCAGGTTTAAACGGTATATATTTCTTATATTTATGCGACCAA
This sequence comes from Scophthalmus maximus, assembly GCF_022379125.1. NCBI lineage: Eukaryota > Metazoa > Chordata > Actinopteri > Pleuronectiformes > Scophthalmidae > Scophthalmus > Scophthalmus maximus. The sequence goes on along the minus strand of NC_061524.1, from coordinate 23,760,972 downwards.
ACTTCACTGAACCAGCAGCCAAAGAGGGGCAAAAAAAACAACACACAGTAAATAAATGATGATGATCTTACCATTGTAGACTAGGGTTGCAGGTAACGGTTATTTTCGTAATCGATTAATCTGTCGATTATTTTATCGATTAATTGATTAGTTGTTTGTTCCATAAATCTCATAAAATGGTTAAAAATGTTGATCGTGTTTCCCAAACCCCGAGATGATGTTTTGTGCACACACAAAAGATATTAAGATAACTGTCATAGAGGAGCAAAGAAACCAGAAAATATTCACATTTAAAAAGCTGAAATCAGATAATTTAGACGTTTTTTCATAAAAACCTATTTGAACCGATTAATCGATTATCAAAGTAGTTGGCGATTAATTTTGGAATCAATTTCTAATCGATTAACTGTTGCAGCTCTATTGTAGACAAAAAATGTGAATCATGGAAGCATGAGACCAAACATAAGCCCCGTGTTTGAACAAATGTTTTTTTGACAATAGGAAATGATCTGTGAATTTTTAATGCCACTGTGTATTATATATTATGTTTTCAAGATGAAATCCAAAAGGTACAAATCCCTTAAATCCTAAAGGGAATATGTTCCGAATAGATTGCTCTCAGTGATTTGTAAATGTTTGCGTAAAAATGCTTTCTGCAATTTGCCACACTGACAAATATGCAAATATTTTGCTGCTCTAAACCCAAATTTATATGGATTATTTCCACAAAAAGAAATATGTAAATAAGAATGTATCAAAAATTATAATTTAAATAAATAATATTCAGTTTAAATCACATTAACTAAATTTTCTTTTTAATTTCTAGGCAACGAATGAATTCTAGCAAACGTAATCTCAGTTTCTCTAAGTGTTGTGTCTGTTTGTGAAGTATTTGGGGACCCAATGATGCCGTTGACAGTCCAATTTGTTCCACTTGCTTGTTCAATCCCAGATAATAGTGTCACAGTGCTTCCAATGCAAAGTTTTACCTCATTGACAGCGGAACAATACAGCAAATAAGTGTGATATCATCTGGCAACTTTAGGTCCCTTTTTGAGGAGCAATTATTTTTCAGGAGTGAATAGTTGGCATTTCCAATGCTAAACCTTTTTTCACATCTTGTCTAATTTATGTCTAACTTCTGCAGAGACTCAAACTGGCATTTTCCCTGTTGCACACACTACTGAACAGCAGGAAGTTATATGTTAAAGGGATAGTTCAGTGATTTTCAAGTGGGGTTGTATGAGTTACTTATGCATAGTTAATTTGTTACCTTATGAGGATGGTTATCAGCAATGTCATCAATGGATGTTTGACGAGAAGTCCCACTGTTGCAGAGGGGATCACCGAAAAACCTATTTTTTGTCACATTTTTAAACATTACCTCTGTTCAATTGTACGCTAAAGGATGTTTTTTTTTCACTGCTTCAGTTTGCTGCCTGACAGCCCTTTAAGTTTGCACCGCAGAGTATTACTCCGCAAATCAGCTGTTCCACTCAGAGCTACAGTACCTAGGCAAACATATAATGTTACTATAATGGAGCAAGTGCCAGATTTAGATTACTATGGTTTAGTGATGACAAGATGACGTAATAAGTTTTCCCCACTCACCTGGTTTAACATGTGCTTGTAAACAGGGTTTTCCCATGAAGGAGACTGCATCACTGGTAAACAGCTGTGTGATTATCTTCTCAAGATGAAACTTCATCTGGGGACGATTTGGGAATCAGTATCACCCGAGCCCGTCTCCCATTTGGGCTGGTGTTTTCTTTAAGAGTCCTCCTAAAGAAAACATTTTGTAAAGTGCAAAATGGGACTCGACAGAACCAGGAACAATTCAAAAACATCTATTACACAAAGTCAGAAGCAGTATTTGTCTATTAGAGTCTGTGTCCAATCTAATGAATTGTCTTTGGGAGACAGACGTTACAAACACTTGGTATGCTCTGGGTAGTGCTGTTAGGCCTTGTAGTGCAAACTGCTGTACGCACATGAGTAATGGTCTATGGAAGACGTCTGCGTAGCTTGAATATTAATCTCAAAAGCGTAACAGATAAGAGGGTAAGATGACAAAAACAGATATGCAGACACCTTTCCTTCACAAAAGCTTATGCTGACAGTTTGGGTGAGTCAGCCTGTACTCTACAAAACAGACAACTGTGTGTGTGTGTGTGTGTGTGTGTGTGTGTGAGGGAGAGAGAGAGAGAGAGAGTTAAAGCTGGTTTTGGTGTGGGACGGGTGGGGGGCGTCAGGCTCAATTCCAAATGGATGTGTCTTAGGGGCATGCAACTTGTGTCAGCAGCGGAGCAGAACTAAACTGTTTGTGAGCTCTCAGTAGATGCTCTGGTAAATGGAAAATGGACTATATGTATAAAGTGTTTTTCTAGTCTTATTGACCACTCAAAGTCACATTCCCCCATTCACACACATTCATGCAGCGCTGCTACTTACCCCTCTTTTCTCTCACATTCATACACTCGGGGATTGCATCATGGAATCATTGACCTTCGGTTTAGAGGACGACCGTCTCTACCTCCTGAGCCATAGCCGCCCCAATTGGGGATTTTTATTGAAGTGAGAGCATCAAACTGTGATTATCAGCGTTGTATTAAACTTGTGTCGCCACTTGTGTCACCTGAACATTTTACCTTCTTTTATTAATCTTCCTTTGATCTTTAAACATGCCATACACAGTGCTTTTTCTCTCACACATCATCCAGACACAACCATTGATTTTTTTGGGAAATGAACAACCCTCACCCATTTTTTTCCCCATGACTTTTTCAACGATGATGCAAAGTGTGCTCATAATATCTACCATAATGCTCAATACTTAAAGATATTAAGACATTTTATCACACTAATAGACAGAAATGGTAGTCATTGCATTTAAGAGAAAGTGAGAGGGTATCATGAAATACTTTCACTGATTTGTCTTTGTAACGTTTATTTGCATGATTTAATGAATATTATTGTATTTAAAACCATTGACAATTGTCAAAGAAAGAATGAAAAGAATCATATTTAACTATCTAATCAGCTTCCAAAGAGAACTTCTTCCCTTTTGTTACATTTTGTCCTCCGGTGTGACAGTAGAAGTGTCGCACATTTCCTGTCACAACAAAGGATGTTTTAGCCTTTTGTGTCAGTTAATGACCTTGCTATACCAGCTATTTTTTATTAGCAGTAAGCGAGACACATTTACATAAATATCCATAACTTTGTAGCTTAACAAATTTTATTCAGCAATGTCACCCCAGAGGACGACAAAACTTAACACTTTTCAGTGGTTTGAAAAGAGTTAAATATTTGAACAATTAAGAGACAAAAACTTCACAGGGGGTTTTAGCAATATGACCTTGAACTAGGCCTTTTATCTAACAAAATGTGTCCATGGAATGCCCCATATTAACAGGATATGATATCAGACCAGGGTGAGCAACTGTATCAATTGTTTGTACATTGCCTTCATGCAAATTCCCGGCCAGCGTCAGTGCCTGGTGGAAAAACACAAAGCACCATAGCACAAAAAAAAATCTATATATATCGGAAAACTGTTACTACTGTTTTTAGACACACTTTAATGTTTAAGTTTTAGAGAAGTTAAAATCTGGTTGTTTTCTGCTTGGCCCAAAAAATGTCATTTGGCATGGCATTGAGCTGCACCCAATGAATTCATTAATTAAGTAATTGCACACAGTTCATAAAGAGCCTGCAGAGAAATCTGTCACAGCACACTGACAAGGGCAACCTGCCAACCGTCTTTGCTTTGAGTCCCCCCCCTCCCCCGTGCTATTTATAAATGTGTTGAAACGGTTTTGAACACCTCAGCATCTTTTTGCGAGTTTGGATCTCCTCCTGAAGTTGTGTTCCCTCCAGCTCAAGCAGAGCAACACAGCATGTCAGGTGAGAATGGTGTAGGGTTTGTGTCATCTTCCTCACATTAATCACGCCGGCGCACACACACAGACACACACACACCGACTGACCAGTCTGTACACGGAGTGTCCTGTCACAGTGCCCCCGGCAGGGCAGCTGTCCCTTCATATGGACAAAGACAGAGAGAGGAGACAGCTTAGCTCGCATTAGCAAATTACTACATCACTTCATCAGCATCCACACCACGGAGCAGCCCGCAGCTCTTCCTCCCACACAGCTTTCATCCTGGTTCAGAAATCTTTGTCCTTATGCTTTTTGGAAAAAAAATATAAACAGCACATAAAAGTGGATCCGAAATGACAGGACCTCTCTGCGTCATCCTGAAAATGTCCCTTTCTTATTATGACTGGCGTCATTTTTCCATGTTGCATGTCTCTCTGCTGACTGACCCCATACAGTGCTTCAGTTTATACCTTACACTCTGAAAACATAGCAGACAATTTCATGTGCTCAATGCAACAATCTGCAGAGCCTTTGCTCAGACAAATTAATGTCACCATGCACATCCAATGTGTGTTTTGACAGTAAATGTTGGGTTTATGTATTCCAAACACAAATTATAAATGGTTTATTATTTTGTTTGGGTGAAAAACAAACAGAAATGAAAACCGATATTACATAATCACAAGGCTCTCTTCAGTGTCTAAAATTTGAAATTATTAATAGTCCACAAAAATACTTACTTTTGTCATCAGTGGATTAATGGATTCTCAGAGGGATGCATTTCTGATGAGACTGTCATTTGACTTGAAATTGCTTTGAAAAGGTCTTTTTCTCCCATTA